>NC_133450.1:83221124-83532790 GCF_048565385.1 Saimiri boliviensis | reverse complement strand
CAAAAATCAGCTTTGAGCGTGGCAGTATCATAGCCAATTATCCGAGGCGTGATTATTGCTAATTGAAAACTTTTCCCAATACCCTGCCATGACAACGTGAAATATAATCGGCACTGAAATTTTTGACAGTCTCTACGGAGACTGAATTATTTTTTATATATATATATAAATCAGCCAGGCCTGGCAGCAAGTGCCTGTAATTCCAGTTTCACTGTAATTCCAGTGATTCTGTAATTCAAGAATCACTTGAACCAGGGAGGCAGAAGTTGCAGTAAGTGGAGACTGCGCCACTGCACTCTGGCCTGGCCAACAGAGTAAGACTCCATTTCAGGAAAAAAAAAAAAAAAAAAAAAAAAAAATTTACTTTGAGAAACATCCCCACCTAGTGGACTTCTAGGATATTGTTAATACCATTTCTGCTGTATTGCACTTTTCACAAGCATAGGCACAAACACAAAGTAGGTACATATACTAAATGCTATATCCTTAGCTAATCAAAAAGTACATGATTTTAAAATTGGAGAAAGTAATATAACTTGAAATAACCGTGGAATTTTAAGGTATCCTCTCTATAACTGGTTATTAAATTTCCCTATACCATCTAGTTGGAATACTTTCAAATACTGGATAGAAGTTTAATAATACAGGTAGTGGCTTTATAAGGCAGTAATGAGTAAGAAACCACTGGAATAAGATGATGGTTTAGGAAGAAGCATAAATAAGACATTGTTAAAGCTTTACCCATCTATCAATAACATATATCTCTTTAAAAAAATAGTTGTAATGCCTCAGATTCTCCCTTTTCCATTATTACCTTTTTTGAGCTGTACACAATGTGGCACAATATGCATTTTCGTTCTCGTACCATAGTGACCAGATCTGAAGCACGCAACGTCACACCTGCAATTAGAAAGTAATTATTTAGTAACCTTTTCTCCTCAGACACCTTCTGACATTCATCTTCAAAATTACAAGTCTTGTGTCTTTCTCACCTCCACCTTGCTCCTCCCCTAGTCTTCCCAAGCTTCCAGGTACATAGGGTAAACATTTTGGGAGCCATCCTTGATCCTTCTTTTTCACCCCATATCCGCCCTCACTAGCAAACTACCAGTCCTACCTTGAAATACAGCCAAACTCCAACCACCTCTCATCACCCAGCACATGTATTATCTCACATGGCATTACCCTACTACTGATGCTACTCCTTCCTCCTGCTCTTATCCTCTCACAGCTGTACCCAAAGACTCTTAGAAAAGAATTCTTTTTTTTTCTGGCGACGAAGTTTCACTTTTGTTACCCCGGCTGGAGTGCAATGGTGCGATCTTGGCTCACCGCAACCTCCACCTCCTGGGTTCAAGCAATTCTTCTGCCTCAGCCTCCTGAGTAGCTGGGACTACAGGCGTGAACCACCATGCCCAGCTAATTTTTGTATTTTTAGTAGAGACGGGGTTTCACCATGTTGACCAGGATGGTCTCGATCTCTTGACCTCGTGATCCACCCGCCTTGGTCTCCCAAAGTGCTGGGATTACAGGCGTGAGCCACCGCACCCGGCCAGAAAAGTATTCTTTTAAAGTTTGTTAGAAAGGCCAGGCACAGTGGTACACGCCTGTAATACCAGCACTTTCAGAGGCCAAAGTGGGCAGATTACGAGATCAGGAGTATGAGACCAGCTTGGCCAATATGGTGAAACCCCATCTTTACTAAAAATACAAAAATTGGCCGGGCGCGGTGGCTCAAGCCTGTAATCCCAGCACTTTGGGAGGCCGAGGCAGGTGGATCACGAGGTCAAGAGATCGAAACCATCCTGGTCAACATGGTGAAACCCTGTCTCTACTAAAAATACAAAAAAAGTAGCTGGGCATGGTGGTGCGTGCCTGTAATCCCAGCTACTCAGGAGGCTGAGGCAGGAGAATTGCCTGAACCCAGGAGGCGGAGGTTGCGGTGAGCCGAGATCGCGCCATTGCACTCCAGCCTGGGTAACAAGAGCGAAACTACGCCTCAAAAAAAAAAAAAAAAAAAAAAAAAAAAATACAAAAATTAGCTGGGCGTGGTTGGTGCACACCTGTAGTTCCAGCTACTCGGGAGGCTGAGGCAGGAGAATTGCTTGAACCTGGGAGGTGGAGGTTGCAGTGAGCCGAGATTGCGCCACTGAACTCCAGACTGGCAACAGAGCAAGACACAGTCTCAAATAAAAAAAAGTTTAAGTTAGAACATATACAGGTTGAACATTCCAAATCTGCCGGGCGCGGTGGCTCAAGCCTGTAATCCCAGCACTTTGGGAGGCCGAGGCGGGTGGATCACGAGGTCAAGAGATCGAGACCATCCTGGTCAACATGGTGAAACCCCGTCTCTACTAAAAATACAAAAAATTAGCTGGGCATGGTGGCACGTGCCTGTAATCCCAGCTACTCAGGAGGCTGAGGCAGGAGAATTGCCTGAACCCAGGAGGCGGAGGTTGTGGTGAGCCGAGATCGCGCCATTGCACTCCAGCCTGGGTAACAAGAGCGAAACTCCGTCTCAAAAAAACAAACAAACAAACGAACATTCCAAATCTAAAAATCTGAAATCTGAAATGGTCCAAAATCAGAAACTTTTTTAATGTCAAAGTGATGCTCAAAGGAAATGCTCATTGAAGCATTTTAAATTTTTAATTGTTCAGATATGGGATGTTCAGCCAGTAAGTATGCAAATATTCCAAGATTCAAAAAAATCTGAAATCCACAACACTTTTGGTCCCAAGCATTTCAGATAAAGGAATTCAACTTGTATGTAATTCCTCTGTGTTCAGAACTTTCCAGTGGCATCCGTCTCACAGAAAACCTAGTCTTTAACATGGCTACAAAATCTTTTTCTCAACCACACATGGTGCCTGACATCTGTAAACCCAGCACTTTGGAAGACTGAGGCGGGGGATCACCTGAGGTTAGGAGTTTGAGACCATCCTGGCCAACATGGTGAAACCCCATCTCTACTAACAATACAAAAAACTGGCCAGGCGTGGTGGCATGTGCCCGGGAGGCTGAGGCAGGAGAATCACTCAAACCCAGGAGGTAGAGGTTGCAGTGAGCTGAGATCATGCCACTGCACTCCAGCTTGGGCAACTGAGTAAAATTCCACCTCAGAAAAGAAAAAAATATATATATTTTTCCCTCTTCCTCTCTGACTGCATGCTCTACCGTTCTTCCTCTATCATTCTAGAGCACGCGCATTGCCCTCATTGCTCTTCCTTGATCACAACACAGATCTTCACACCTTACCGCCTCTATATTTCCTGTTCTCTGTCTGGAATATTCTTCCTTAAAAAGTCCTCATGGTAAGCCGGGCGCGGTGGCTCAAGCCTGTAATCCCAGCACTTTGGGAGGCCGAGGCGGGTGGATCACAAGGTCGAGAGATCGAGACCAACCTGGTCAACATGGTGAAACCCCGTCTCTACTAAACATACAAAAAATTAGCTGGGCATGGTGGCACGTGCCTGTAATCCCAGCTACTCAGGAGGCTGAGGCAGGAGAATTGCCTGAACCCAGGAGGCGGAGGTTGCGGTGAGCCGAGATCGTGCCATTGCACTCCAGCCTGGGTAAGAAGAGCGAAATTCCGTCTCAAAAAAAAAAAAAAAAAAAAAAAAAGTCCTCATGGTTCCTGTGGCTCATTCATTTCCATCAGGTATCTAAAATATTGCCTTATAGGAGAGGCGCTGCCTGACCCTCTATATAATATTGCACTTTCTGACACTCCACCTCTCCACACTGTTCCAGTTTCTCTATTACCCTATTAATTGGCTTAATTCTTTTTATAACATGTGGTAGGTTATGTTTCCCTAAAAGGTCTCAAGAATATCTGCTACTCCATGCACTCTTGTGCAATGTGATCTTACACAAAAAGGTAGATAGTCTGTTTTCCTTCCCTGTGAACTATTTTGATCAATAAAATGTGGTGCCGGGCGCTGTGGCTCACGCCTGTAATCCCAGCTCTTAGGGAGGCAGAGGCGGGAGGATAGCTTGAGCCCAGGAGTTCGAGACCTGCCTGGGCAATATAGCGAGACCCCGTTCTCCACAAAAAGGAAAAAAAAAAAAACAAAAAGACAAAAAATAAAAAATAAAAAAAATAAGCGTAATAAAATGTGGTAGAAGTGATGCTGTATAACTTATGAGGCTGGGTTTTCAGAAATCTGTACCTTCTGCTTCTGTTCACTTATTATGCTCCCTCTTGAAAGCCAGCCACCATGCTGTGAGAAGCCAAAGCCACAGGGAAAGGCCTGGTAGAAATGAACTGAGGCCCCCACTGAGCACCCAAACAATGAGGACAAACTGACAGCCAGAAGCAGGAGGCATCTTGGGGGCTCCAGGTCCAGGCACCAATGAGAGACTTGGGGAAGTGAGACCCATACATAAACCATCCAAAGAAGTCCTTTTTAACCCAGAGAATTGTGAGACATAATAGTTGATTTCAGGCAGTAAATTTTGGAATAGTTTATGAACAAGTGATATCTGAAATTATCTTTTACTACATGACATTGTATGTATTTGTTATTACCTGTCTCTGCCAATTACAATTTAAATTCCCTAAGAAAAAGGACTTTGTATATTTTGTTCACGAGTACAGTTTTGTCTACGACATAGCATAAGCAATTCAAAAGTATGCTGATTATTCCAAATGGAACTATTCATCTTGGGTTACTAAATTTGAGAACAAGCTGAGTCAATACTGGGGTTTGAGGCCAGGCACAGTGGCTCACACCTGTAATACCAGCACTTTGGGAGGCTGAGAAGGGTGGATCACAAGGTCAGGAGTTCAAGACCAGCCTGGTCAAGATGGTAAAATACCATCTCTAATAAAAACACACAAAAAAATTAAGCTGAGCATGGTGGTGGGCTATAAATCCAGCTACTCCAGAGGCGGAGGCAGAGGTTGCAGTGAATCAAGATCATGCCACGGCACTCCAGCCTGGGTGACAGAGCGAGACTTCATCTCAAAAAAAAAAAAAAAGTAACTGCCAGCAAAGTGAAGTATTAAATAAATAAGGAAAACTTAGTATTTAAACCCTGAGGTGACATGATTCCAGACAAAGTAACTTTAGTTTGTATGTTCTTAAATTGGGGAAATAGATAAACTCCATTAAGTTTTCCAAAATACTGTAATTAGCCTAGACTTCTAGATGGGAACCACTGATCTCTTTAAATGCCTTGACAAAGACTAGAAGCCAAGGAAATACAAACCATCCAACTCTGTGATCTCAACAAGGTAACTGAGAATTCACAAAATAAAAATAAATAAGCAATTCGAACCTACTGCCATACTCACTTTAGCCACCTTACTTTTCCCCATGTCAATTAAATATACCCTTCATGTAATTTTTCAACTCTTCTCTAAATAACTATGAGAAAGACCTGTGATATTTGTTAGATCTAATATCCTAAAAACCCTGTCCTAGGTATTTTTTTCTCAATATCCTAATTACTATTCTGTCAATAAAACTACCATTCTCCCTAGGCAAAACCATACCACGTCTGGTTTTCTTTTAGACTCTCATACTTAGTCACCAAGTCACTCGCCCCTAGACAAGGACATAGGGCAGATCACGGTCTGATTCTTTAACTGAGAATTATAACTAGTGTCAGTTTCCAATTCCTTACTTAATTCTGGAACTTAGCAAGCATTCCGCCCTAGAGAAAAAAACTAATCCCGAAATAAGGTGGGATAACACAGACCCTAACAAGGGAATAATACTACTAGCAAAAGTTATCTAACAGAGTAAGCTATAAGCCCAAGACAGCTTGTACAAAGACTGTTATAAAACTGTAACCAGATAGCTTGTTGCATTTATTTAATAGCTCAAAGTTTGTATTTTTGTATTTAACAGTGTCATTTATATACATATTTTTTCCCCAAAGGTTCACATCGTAATTGAAAACTGTGACATCGGCCGGGCGCGGTGGCTCAAGCCTGTAATCCCAGCACTTTGGGAGGCCGAGGCGGGTGGATCACGAGGTCGAGAGATCGAGATCATCCTGGTCAACATGGTGAAACCCCGTCTCTACTAAAAATACAAAAAACTAGCTGGGCGTGGTGGCGCGTGCCTGTAATCCCAGCTACTCAGGAGGCTGAGGCAGAAGAATTGCCTGAGCCCAGGAGGCGGAGGTTGTAGTGAGCCGAGATCATGCCATTGCACTCCAGCCTGGGTAACAAGAGTGAAACTCCGTCTCAAAAAAAAACTGTGACATCAATCATAAGCACTGCAAGCTAATGAATGAGCCTATATGATTACTATTCTTCTCAAAGAATTTTGTTGTTCTCCATTCATCTCACTGTTTGTTTTTGAAACAGAGTCTCACTCTTGTCACCCAAGCTGGAGTGCTGCATGATCTTGGCTCACTGCAACGTCTGCCTCCCGGGTTCAAGCGATTCTCCTGCCTCCGTCTCCCAAATAGCTGGGATTGCAGGCTCCCACCACCACACCCAGCTAATTTTTGTATTTTTAGTAGAGACAAGGTTTCACCATGTTGACCAGGCTGGTCTCGAACTTCTGACCTCAGGTGATCCACCAGCCTCGGCCTCCCAAAGTGCTGGGATTACAGGCATGAGTGGGTTAACAGTACCTTTAATAATCTTTATTTTGCTCATGTACAAAAGAACATTTATTTACGTCAAGTGGAACTGGATCATCATAAAGGTCTTCATCCTCAGTTTTCACACTGAGTACACTAAGGAGGAAGCAGGGAAGGGGTTGGTCTTGCTGTCTCCGGGGTGGCAGAGGCAGAGAAAAATCTGTTTATAAGTGGACCTGTGAACTGCAAGTCTGTGCGGTTCAAGGATCAACCGTATATATTTTCTCTTCCTTAAGATTTCCTTAATAATATTTTCTTTTCTGTAGCTTACTTTATTTTAAGAATACAGTATATGAGCCGGGCGCAGTGGCTCAAGCCTGTAATCCCAGCACTTTGGGAGGCCGAGGCGGGTGGATCACGAGGTTGAGAGATCGAGACCATCCTGGTCAACATGGTGAAACCCCGTCTCTACTAAAAATACAAAAAACTAGCTGGGCCTGGTGGCGCGTGCCTGTAATCCCAGCTACTCAGGAGGCTGAGGCAGGAGAATTGCCTGAGCCCAGGAGGCGGAGGTTGCGGTGAGCCGAGATCGCGCCATTGCACTCCAGCCTGGGTAACAAGAGCGAAACTCCGTCTCAAAAAAAAAAAAAAGAATACAGTATATAACATCTGTAACCTACAAAATATGTGTTAATTAACTGCTTATGTTATCAATAAGGCTGCTGGACAACAATAAACTATTAGTAGTTAAGTTTTGGGGGAGTCAAAAGCTATACATGGATTATTAACTTCCCAGGGTATCAGTGCCCCCAACCCTTGAGCTGTTCAAGGATCAACTGTATTTTTATCAGTCTATCTATGGGTTTGTTAATATTATTAATATTTTCAAAGAACCAATTTTGTCATTTTGTCTATTGTCTTTTTTTCTTTTCTTTTCTTTTCTTTTGAGATGGAGTCTCGCTCTGTCGCCAGGCTGGAGTACAGAGGCGTGATCTCGGCTCACTGCAACCTCTGCCTCCCAGGTTCAAGCGATCTCCTGCCTCAGACTCTCCAGTAGCTGCGACCACAGCTGCTTGCCACCACACCTGGCTAACTTTTTCTGTTTTTAGTTAGTCAGGATAGTCTGTGTTATCAGGATAGTCTCGATCTCCTGAACTCATGATCCAGCCACCTTGGCCTCCCAAAGTGCTGGGATTACAGGCGTGAGCTACACGCCCAGCCATCTTTTACTATTTCTTTAATTTCTGCTGCTGTCGTTATTACGTTTACTTTTGTATACTATGGGTTTATTTTGTTCTTCATTTACTGGCTTCTTAAGGTAGAACTTTAAGTCACAGTCTTTAGGACTGTTTTCTTTTCCAATAAATGTGTTTAAATCCATAAACTTATCTGTAAGTGCTGCTTTAGTGGCAGCCCACATTTGCTAGCACTATTTAATAAATGTTTTATTTTAGAATAGTTTTAGATTTATACAAAAGGTGCAAAGATAGTATAGTTTCCATATACCCCATGTCTAATTTCCCATATTAACATCTTTCATTTGGCCAGGTGCTCACATCTGTAATCCCAGCACTTTGGGAGGATGGCTTGAAACCAAGAATTTAAGACCAGCTTTGCCGTCACAGCAAGATTCGTGTATCCACAAAAAATTTAAAAATTATCCAGGTTAGCCGAGTGTGGTGGCTCAACCCTGTAATCCCAGCACTTTGGGAGGCCAAGGCGGGTGGATTGTCTGAGGTCAGGAGTTTGAGACCAGCCTGGCCAACATGGTGAAACTCTGTCTCTACTAAAAACACAAAAATTATCCAGGCGTGGTGGTGTGCACCTGTAGTCCCAGCTACTTGGGAGGCTCAGGCAGCAGAAGCTCGAACCCGAGCGGCGAGCGGCGGAGATTGCAGTGGGCTGAGATCAGGTCACTGTATACCAGACTGGGCAACAAGAGTGAAACTCTGTCTCAAAAAAAAAAAAAAAAAATTTACATTAGTATGTTACATTTGTCACAATTAAACCAATATTGATACACTGTTATTATGGAAGCCGTATTTTATTCAGATGGCCTCAGTGCATTTTTTGTTTGTATGTTTTTGACACAAAGTTTCGCTCTTGTTGCCCAGTCTGGAGTACAATGGTGCTATCTCAGCTCACCACAACCTCCGCCTCCCAGGTTCAAGTGATTCTCCTACCTCAGCCTCCCAAGTAGCTGGGATTAGAGGCATGTGCCACCATGCCCAGGTAATTTTGTATTGTTCATAAAGATGGGGTTTCTCCATGTTGGTCAGGCTGATCTAAAACTCCCAAACTCGGGTGATCCACCAGCCTCTGCCTCCCAAAGTGCTGGGATTACAGGCGTGAGCCACATCATGCCCGGGCTTTGTAAAAAATATTTATTTATTTATTTTATTTATTTATTTTTGAGATGGAGTCTTGCTGTCTCCCAGGCAGGAGTGCAGTGGCGTGACCTCAGCTCACTGCAACCTCCACCTCCCGGGTTCAGGCAATTCTTTTGCCTCAGCCTCCCCAGTAGCCGGGATTACAGGCACCCGCCACCACACCTAGCTAATTTTTGTATTTTTAGTAGAGACAGGGGTTCACCATGTTGGCCAGGCTGGTCTAGAACTCCTGACCTCAGGTGATCCACCCGCCTTGGCCTGGCAAAGTGCTGGGATTACAGGTGTCAGCCACCGTGCCCAGCCCAGATGTCCTTATTCTTTACCTCTTTTTTTTTTTTTTTTTGAGACGGAGTTTCGCTCTTGTTACCCAGGCTGGAGTGCAATGGCGCCATCTCGGCTCACCGCAACCTCCGCCTCCTGGGTTCAGGCAATTCTCCTGCCTCAGCCTCCTGAGTAGCTGGGATTACAGGCACGTGCCACCATGCTCAGCTAATTTTTTGTATTTTTAGTAGAGACGGGGTTTCACCATGTTGACCAGGATGATCTCGATCTCTCGACCTCGTGATCCACCCGCCTCGGCCTCCCAAAGTGCTGGGATTACAGGCTTGAGCCACCGCGCCCGGCCTATTCTTTACCTCTTAACTTTTTTCTCTTCCAGCATGTCATTGAGGCTACCACATTACATTTAGATATCATTTCTCCTTTGGGTCCTCTTGGCCATGACAGTTATCCCACAAATCTTGATGCCATATTTTTACGATCATTCAGTTCAAAATACTTTCTAATTTTTCTTGTGACTTCTTTGATTCACAGATTTAGAAGATTCATTGAATTTCCAAATACTTGTGGCCTTTTATATACCTTGGTTTCTAATTTAAACTTATGAAGAGGCAGGGAGCAGTGGCTCACATCTGTAATCCCAGTACTTTGGGAGACCAAGGTAGGTGGATCACCTGAGGTTAAGTGTTCAAGACCAGCCTGGCCAACATGGTGAAACCCTGTATCTACTAAAAATACAGTATTAGCCGGGTGTGATGGTGGGCACCATGCTGAGCTAATGGTTTTATTTTGTAGAGATGGGATCTCTTCATGTTGGCCAGGCTAGTCTTGAACTCCTGGGCTCAAGCAATCCTCCCACCTCGGCCTCCCAAAATCTATACTAATTTTTGTTGTTGTTATCATTGAGAGAAGAAGTTTCAAATCTCTGTGATAGTGGATTGTCTATTTCTTCCTTTAACTGTATCAAATTTTTGCTTCATTTATTTTGAAGCTCTGATATCAGGCACAAGCATCTTTCTCATGAACTGACCATCTGTTGCTATGAAATGATCCCTTTAACTCTGGTGATACTTTTTATATTGAAGTCTATTTTATCTGATCTGAATATAACCACTCTAGGCTTCTCATGCTACTTGGTATGGTCTTTTCCCATGCATTTGCTTTTAGCCATTCTGACATTATGGACTGAATCAGTGTCTTTTCCACTACATTCAATGAAATTATTAATATAGTTGAATTAGATCTACCATTTTATTATTATTATTATTATTTTTTTTTTTTTTTTTTTTTTTTTTTTGAGACGGAGTTTCGCTCTTGTTACCCAGGCTGGAGTGCAATGGCGCGATCTCGGCTCACCGCAACCTCCGCCTCCTGGGCTCAGGCAATTCTCCTGCCTCAGCCTCCTGAGTAGCTGGGATTACAGGCACACGCCACCATGCCCAGCTAATTTTTTGTATCTTTAGTAGAGACGGGGTTTCACCATGTTGACCAGGATGGTCTCGATCTCTCGACCTCGTGATCCACCCGCCTCGGCCTCCCAAAGTGCTGGGATTACAGGCTTGAGCCACCGCGCCCGGCCCCCATTTTATTATTTTTAGCTCCTCCATTTTTATTCAGTTATACCTGTTTCGGTTTTGTTATATTGACTTTAATTTTTCTACTAGTTTTATTTAGCAACACTTCTTTAAATTATTACATATTCCCCCCAAGTGGTTGCTTTAGGAATTCCAACACATATCTTTACCATTATACTCTTAACTATGTTAAAAAGTACCACTACAGGTAATATGTAAAAACCTTGCAACCATATAGGCCCATTTACCCTCACTCATAATCCTGTTTTATGGTATATGTTTTATATGTACCATATGTAATGAACCCCACAAGATGATGCTTTTTTGCGCTATAGTCATTTTTAGGAAATAAAAAAAAAAAAACTCTTAAACTATCGATCCAGGTATTTACAAGTTCTAACCCTCATTCTTTTCTGAAGATTCAACTTTTCATCTGGTATCATTTCCCTACAGCCTGAAATACGTTTAGCATTTCTTATAATTCAGATCTGCTAGCTATGAATTATCTGACAATGTCTATATTCTTTCTCTATTTTTTGTTTTTTGTTTGAGGCAGTCTTGCTCTGTTGCCCAGGCTGGAGTGCAGTGGTGCCAACTCAGCTCGCTGCAACCTCTGCCTCCCAGGTTCAACCGATTACCCTGCCTCAGCCTCCCAAGTAGCTGGGATTACAGGCACCCGCCATCATGCCTGGCTAATTTTTTTGTATTTTCAGTAGAAATGAGGTATTGATTTTTGTTTTTATTTTTGTTTCAGTAATATCTAACTTGGTTGACTTAAACTACAAACTCTGTCTCTTAGGCAGCAGATGAAATCTCAATTCAGTTATTTCATCCTTAGCTGGGCTTCTTTGGAGTCTGCTCCACATATGTATAATTCAACAGTCTTACAAGACTTGGGAAGAGTTTATTCACAGAGCTTGATACTTCTCTCTCTGCTTTCCAGGATTCTTCTCTTACTTTCCAGGATTCTTCTCTTACTTTCCAACAGCTTTAGGTGCCTTGAGCTTTATCTTCTGGTTCTTCAGGCCACGAAGACTAAAGTTTACTACTATTGGAATTTTAAGCACCCTACATGACTGAGATCAGGGCCTGCCCTAAAGTTAGAAGCCATGAAAATGGGAAATTACTCTAAGTAGTCCCATTCTTGTGTTAATTTCCCTCTAGAATCTGCTTGGTTTCTTGTAACTCTCCAGTAGATTTTACTGGTATTATGTATTTCTGTCCAGATGTAATGGTTGTTATCTAGGGGAGAGTTGGGAAGGAGAAGCTTACTCAGCAGATGACCAGAACAGGACTCCCAGGTTTACACTTTTGAGAGCCACCAGCCTGTTTGAATGGCTCCAGGCAATGCTCAAGCAGGTCAGACTGATTAAAGAAGATATATCCTCAATCATGTGATGGAGTAGGAGGCCCTAAGTTTAGTGGCAAAGTCTGCTGGGATCTAGGTGACTTATGAATGGCAATTGTTCTCTGTAAGGTGGCTCAGACATTCTAGCCTACTTCAATTTTACAATGCCTCCATCCAAATATACACACTCAGTCAGACACAGAAAAAGCCATTCTCATACATGCTTATGTTTTATGCCTTTGTTTCTCACTATTAAAAGGCCTTCAGAGGCATCTAATTATGAAAGATATAAATCAACATATTTAAAAGGTCTTACAGGCTGGGAGCAGTGGCTCACACCTATAATCCCAGCACTTTGGGAGACCAAGGCGGGTGGATCATGAGGTCAGGAGATCAAGACCATCCTGGCTAACACGGTGAAACCCTGTCTTTAAAAAAAAATAAAAGGTCTTACAAGACTCACTTGACACAACCCTTGCTAATGTCTATTACGTAGGTTTGAGCTACTTTTTCGTAGATCTCGGTGATCCAGACAAAATGTCATTTTCAGTACTTCCCACCTACCACTCACTCTCTTCCCACCTTACGGCTTTTTCATATGCTGGTGCCTCTCCTTGGAAGACTCTTACTCCTTTTCATCTAGTTAACTACTCATCCTTCAAATCTCAGTCCAAATGTCAGTTGCCTAGGAAAGCACTCCCTCATCTCCCAGGCTACAGCATACCTCTCACTGTGCACTGCTCTTCTGAAACCCTGTCCCTTCTTCATAACACTTATCCCAATTGTAGCTATTTCTGGGGCATACTGTAAAGCGGTAATTCTCAATCACATCAGACCCATCTGTTTTTTCCTAAAACATTTCACTTTGGAAATTTTCATTCATACATAAAAATAGGAAGATTATTGTAACAATCCCCAGTGCTCTTATCAACCAGCTTCCCCAGTTGACACCACACAACTTTTTCTATTTCTTTTCTTTTCTTTTTTTTTTGGGGGGGGGGGGCAGGGAGATGGAATCTCACTCTGTCACCCAGGCTGGAGCGCAGTGGCATGATCTGTGCTCACTGCAACCGCTGCCTCCTGGGTTCAAGCGATTCTTCTGCCTCAGCCTTCTGAGTAGCTGGGACTAGAGGTACATACCACCATGCCCAGCTAATTTTTCATATTTTTAGTACAGTCAGAGTTTCACCATGTTAGCCAGGATGGTCTTGATCTCCTGACCTCGTGATCTGCCTGCCCCAGCCTCCCAAAGTGCTAGGACTACAGGCATGAGCCACTGCACCAGCACCATTTTTTCTTTAAAGATATTTTATACCCTTAGCCGGGCGCGGTGGCTCAAGCCTGTAATCCCAGCACTTTGGGAGGCCGAGGCGGGTGGATCACGAGGTCAAGAGATCGAGACCATCCAGGTCAACATGGTGAAACTCCGTCTCTACTAAAATACAAAAAATTAGCTGGGCATGGTGGCGCGTGCCTGTAATCCCAGCTACTCAGGAGGCTGAGGTAGGAGAATTGCCTGAACCCAGGAGGCGGAGGTTGCGGTGAGCCGAGATCGCGCCATTGCACTCCAGCCTGGGTAACAAGAGCAAAACTCCGTCTCAAAAAAAAAAAAAAAAAAAAAAAAAAATATATATATATATATATTTTATACCCAATGAGAACATGTGGACTCAGGGAGAGGAGCATCACACACAAGGGACAGTTGTGGGGGCATAGGGGAGAGACAATGGGGGATGGGGAGGGATGGGAGGGTGGGGAGGGATAACATGGGGAGAAATGTCAGATATAGTATACACCTAAAATAAAGTAAATTAAGAAAAAGAAAAAGACTTGGAACCAACCCAAATGCCCATCGATGATAGACTGGACAGGGAAAATGTGGTACATATACACTGTGGAATAATATACAGCCATGAAAATGATGAGTTCATGCCCTCTGTAGGAACATGGATGAACCTGCAGAGCTACTGTAACTTACTTACACTTGTAAAATTTTAAATATCAATATAATGTGCTAATTATAACAAAAATGAAAAATTAAAGTGAGTTATAAAATAACATGTATATCAACATATAAATGCTCAGACATGATTATATTAGAAGAAAACTATAAATGTGACTACTATAAAATCAGACTTATATAGACAAGTATGTGATATTGTTGATAAAAAAATACCATGAATAGGCCAGGCACTTTTGAGGCATTGAAGGTGTGGTTAAACAGAGATGTTATAATCTCAATAATATAAGAGGAACATTTCACATAATGATCAACCTTAATGTCATTTCCTTTATCTGACTAGTCTCAGTCACTAAAATTATGGCTCTGAGGAAATGGATATGGGCTAAGTTTAATAATAAATATAGACGGCTGGGCATGGTGGCTCACATCTGTAATCCCAGGACTTTGGGAGGCCAGGGCAGGCAGATCACTTGAGGTTGGGAGTTTGAGACCAGCCTGGCCAACATGGCGAAACCCCATCTCTACTAAAAATACAAAAAAATTAGTCAGGCATGGTGGTGGGTGTATGTAATTCCAGCTACTCAGAAGGCTGAGGCAGGAAAATCACTTGAACCTAGAAGACAGAGGTTGCAGTGAGCCAAGGTTGTGCCACTGCACTCCAGCCTGGGCAACAAGAGAGAAACTCTGTCTCAAAAAAAAAAAAAAAAAAAAAAATTAGCCAGGCGTGGTAGCACACCCCTGTAATCCCAGCTACTTGGGAGGTTGAGGCAGGAGAATCGCTTGAACCTGGGAGGTGGAGGTTGCAGTGTGCACTTCAGCGTGGATGACAGTGATTTTTTTTTTTTTTTTTTTCCTGTTTGAAAAAAAAAAAAAAGGGGCTGGACGCGGTGGCTCAAGCCTGTAATCCCAGCACTTTGGGAGGCCGAGACGGGTGGATCACAAGGTCAAGAAATCGAGACCATCCTGGTCAACATGGTGAAACCCCGTCTCTACTAAAAATACAAAAAAATCAGCTGGGCATGGTGATGCGTGCCTGTAATCCCAGCTACTCAGGAGGCTGAAGCAGGAGAATTGCCTGAACCCAGGAGGCGGAGGTTGCGCTGAGCCGAGATTGCGCCATTGCACTCCAGCCTGGGTAACAAGAGCAAAACTCCGTCTCAAAAAAAAAAAAAAAAAAAAAGAAAAAAAAAGAGGAAACCCAGTTCTATTAATCACTAGCTGTGTGGTCTTCAGCAATTTAATCTTTCTGTGCCTCAGTGTCTATATCTAGAAAAGAATTATGATATTAGCATCAATGCCATAGGGGGCTATTGTGAGGAATAAATTAATAAATCTATTCAATCATGCCTATGTAATGAAATGAATTAGTAAACCCACATGAAGCATTTTACACAAAATACTTTACTCACCAAATCTTTGCTATATTATTAGTATAAGTATTCACTTAATGTCTGCCTCTGCCAACAGACTGCAAGCTCCATGATGGCTAGCAAGAATGCCTTCTTTTTTTTTTTTTTTTGAGACGGAGTTTCGCCCTTGTTACCCAGGCTGGAGTGCAATGGCGCGATCTCGGCTCACCGCAACCTCCGCCTCCCGGGGTCAGGCAATTCTCCTGCCTCAGCCTCCTGAGTAGCTGGGATTACAGGCATGCGCCACCATGCCCAGCTAATTTTTTGCACTTTTAGTAGAGACAGGGTTTCACCATGTTGACCAGGATGGTCTCGATCTCTCGACCTCGTGATCCACCCGCCTCGGCCTCCCAAAGTGCTGGGATTACAGGCTTGAGCCACCGCGCCCGGCAAGAATGCCTTCTTGTTCATTGTTTTATTTCCATTACCTAGATGATGTCATCTAGGTATATATTAGGTATTCAGTATTTGTTGTATAAATGAATACAAATTAACAAAGATGTTTGTATCAGAAATAAAAATAAAAACTGTAGTATAACCTTCAATAATATTATTTTAGGTTATACTGCTAAGGTGCTTATATATATGGATGTCAGAATTTATCCTCATGATATGCACTCATGTAGAATATCTCTAGAGGGATTCCAGTGAAACTGCTAACAGACATGGTCTCTGGCAAAAGAACTGAGGGCATGAGGGTCAGGGATGGATTTACTTTTCACTGAAAATCCTTCTCTGTACTTTCCAAAAATTTAAGCAATACACATCAGTGTTTTTGAAATTAAACCAGCAAGCCATCGTGGCATGTTTCTGTAATCCTAGCTACAAGGGAGACTAAGGCAGAAGGACTGTTTGAGCCCAAGAATTTGAGAGTAGCCTGGGCAATATAGCAAGACCTCCATCTCTATTTCCATTAAAAAATGGAAAAAAAAACAAACAACCCTAAAAAAAAAAACACACACACACACACACTCATATATTTAACTAGTCCTTTTTTTTTTTTTTAAACCTAGAAGACTTTAGGCATACAAATCAAGACTGCTATGATTCGTTCCAGGTTTGATACTTTTTGAAACTCTAGAAATCAAGAGAGATGATTTTCACATATTTTTAAACTTTCAGAATGGCTAATTATAGACTATTACACTACATAGCTCTAATCTGGTTTACTGATATTCTGAAATTATCTTATTAGACACTGATTATCTATCTAAAAAGCTACAAAGAAGATACAAGTAATGTAACTACTACAGTAGTACTATTTTACATTTATATACTAGCTTGTAAAGCAGGGTGAAAAAGCACGGACGTTGGAATTAGACAAAAATACTTCATAGGACTACTACCTTGAGTAAATCTTAACCTCTCCAAACTTCAAAATCACCCTTTATAAAAAGGGAATAGTTGACACGGATTCACTTAAAAAAAAAATTCTTGCAGTGAGCTTTGTTTTTAAAAGTAATCACGGGCCGGGCGCAGTGGCTCAAGCCTGTAACCCCAGCACTTTGGGAAGCCAAGGTGGGTGGATCACGAGGTCAAGAGATCGAGACCATCCTGGTCAACATGGTGAAACCCTGTCTCTACTACAAATACAAAAAATTAGCTGGGCATGGTGACTTGTGCCTGTAATCCCAGCTACTCAGGAGGCTAAGGCAGGAGAATTGCCAGAACCCAGGAGGCGGAGGTTGCGGTGAGCCAAGATCGCGCCATTGCACTCCAGCCTGGGTAACAAGAACAAAAACTCTGTCTCGGGAAAATAAATAAATAAATAAATAAATAAATAAATAAATAAAAGTAATCACTTCTATTTTGAATAGAACTAATGCTAGTGGTTTCAAAACGTAAAAGGTACAAAAGGACTTACAGCTGGTTTCAAACAGAGACATTAATTTAACAAGGGAGAACTCAGATTCACCATCTGAACTCACTAATGGATCCCAGCACCAATAATAGTTGGAAAGCTTTAGTACACTACATGGCCTATGATATCGTCCCTAAAGTGTTTCACCTGAATCATAACAAGTGGTCCGCTCTAACTTCCAGTTTGTGGTAACAAGTGAAATTATATCACCAGAAACCAATCAGAGACAAATCTAGATAACTGACCAGGTCCTTTCAACAAGGCATGTGGAGGGAGTATCGAGGCAAAGAGATGGAAAAAGGTAACTGTTCTAGATTAAAAGAGACTTGGCTAGATATAAAAAGCAAATTAAATCTGTGGCCGTTGATTAGAAACTGGATTTTAAAAGTTTTTTTAAAAAATGATCAATCTGGAGAAATTTTAATAAGAATTGAGTATTAGACAATATACAGGAATTACTTATTGTTCACTGTAATTATATTAGGATTGTGTGGGAAAATGTTTTTTATTAGAGACATTAAAATATTTAGGCGTTAAACGTCAAGAATAGGCCAAATACAAAAATACAAAAAATACAAATACAATACTAAAATGCAAAAAATTAGCCAGGTTTAGTGGTGCACACCTGTAGTCCCAGGAGTCTCTGTTGCCCAGGCTGGAGTGCAGTGACATAATCTGGGCTCACTACAACCTCTGCCTCCCGGGTTCAAGCAATTCTCCTGCCTCAGCCTCCTGAGTAGCTGGAATTACAGGCGTGTGCCACCATGCCTAGCTAATTTTTGTATTTTTAGTGGAGACCAGGTTTCACCATGTTGTTCTTTTTTTTTTTTTTTTTGAGACGGAGTTTCTCTCTTGTTATCCAGGCTGTAGTGCAATGGCGCGATCTCAGCTCACCGCAACCTCCGCCTCCTGGGTTCAGGTAATTCTCCTGCCTCAGCCTCCTGAGTAGCTGGGATTACAGGCACGTGCCACCATGCCCAGCTAATTTTTTGTATTTTTAGTAGAGACGGGGTTTCACCATGTTGACCAGGATGGTCTCGATCTCTCGACCTCGTGATCCACCCGCCTCGGCCTCCCAAAGTGCTGGGATTACAGGCTTGAGCCACCGCGCCCGGCCTTTTTTTTTTTTTTTAAGATGGGGTTTCACCATGATGGTCAGGCTAGTCTTCAACTCCTGACCTCAGGTGATCCACCCACCTCGGCCTCCCAAAGTGCCAGGATTACAGGCGTGAGCCACCGCGCCTGGCCCATGTTGTTCTTGCTAGTCTTGAACTCCTGACCTCATGATGCGCTAGCCTTAGCCTCCCAAAGTGCTGGGATTACAGGCTTGAGCCACCATGTCCAGCCAAAAAAAAAAAAAAAATTTTTTTTTTTCTTAATTAGTTGGGTATGGTGGAATGCACCTATAGTCCCAGCTACTAAGAAGGCTGAGGCAGGAAGAGGATTCCTAGGGCCCAGGAGTTTGAAGGTGCAGTGAGCCATGATCATGCCACTGCACTTCAGCCTAGATGACTGAGCAAGACTCTGTCTCAAAAAAAAAAAAAAGCTTTTAGGGAACATGATTACCAGTCCCTTCTGTTTCCTAGCCACCAACAATTCCAGCCACTCTTGGAAGTTTGTTTTCTGGAGATATTTTTCAATATTTTTGCATTAAAATATATAATATAAAATTTCCCCTCTTAAACATTTAACTATAGTTTAGTGGTATTAAATACATTCATAATGTACATCAGTACCATCCATCTCCATAACTATTTTCATCTTGCGTAATTGAAACTTTATATCTGTTAAACAATAACTCTTCATTTCCCCCTTCCCCAACCCCTAGCAACCACTCTACTTTCTGCCTCTATGATTTTGACTGTACTCCACAGAGGATATTCTATGCACATACAGTTGTCCCTTGCTATCCATGGCAAACTGGTTCCAGAATCCCCCTCAATACCAAAATCTGAGAATACTAAAGACCCATATGTGAAATGGCATAATATACGCATGCAACCTACACATATCTTCTGTATACTTTAAATCATCTCTACGTTACATACAAGACCTACTACAATGCCTACACATAACTTCATTTCTGTGGATGCAATGTAGTCTGTACTCAGCAGGTAGCAAATTCAAGTTTTCCTTTTCAGAGCTTCGTGAAAAAATTTTCCCCCAAATACTATCCATCCAAAGTTAGTTGAATCCATGAATGCAGATCCCATGGATGGATATGGAGGACCAACTGTATATGCAATACATACATTTTTATAAAACCACAGTGGTTGCAAAATGCACACCTTTTGCACCTTTTCTTTCTCACTATATCGGAGGTCACTCAATATTAGCACATATAGAGCTGGCTCATTCTTTCTAGCACATGGATACATTTATTTAACCAATCCTTTACTGATGAACACCTGGGAACTTCTTGATAGTTTCTTTCAGATTAATACATGCAGGCACACAAATACACACACACATGCACACACACCGGACTATAGTGCTTCCACTAGTGATTTCACATGCTAGAGGTCCAAGTAGAGCATTCAGATGTAACTTGTCTGCCTCAGTGCTCTTATTCATTGGGTACACAGATGAATCCTGAACTCTCCAAGATTCTCCTATTACAAAACACAATGCATAGACTTCTCACTAACCCATTCCTGGTCCCAGAACCAAGTCATCTAACATCTACCATTATTCCTTTCTACTCTTGTAGAGCAGCCTTCAAACTACATGTGTTCTAATCTAAATGTACAATAATCACTATTCATAGTTTCACCTGAATCATATCAAGTGCTCTGCTCTAACTTCCAGTTTGTAGTAACAAGTGAAATGCTATCACCAGAAACCAATCAGGGACAAATCTAGATAACTGACCAGGTCCTTTCAACAATTCACGTGGAGGGGGTAGCGAGGGAAAGAGAGGGGAAAAGGTAACTGTTCTAGATTAAAAGAGAATTCAAGAGATATAAAAATCAGATGAAATCTACGGCCTTTTTAGTATCTTCCTTTTTTTTTTTTTTTTTTTTTTTTTGAGACGGAGTTTCGCTCTTGTTACCCAGGCTGGAGTGCAAAGGCACGATCTCGGCTCACTGCAACCTCTGCCTCCTGGGTTCAGGCAATTCTCCTGCCTCAGCCTCCTGAGTAGCTGGGATTACAGGCATGCGCCACGATGCCCAGCTAATTTTTTGTATTTTTAGTAGAGACAGGGTTTCACCATGTTGACCAGCATGGTCTCGATCTCTTGACCTCGTGATCCACCCGCCTCGGCCTCCCAAAGTGCTGGGATTACAGGCTTGAGCCACCGCGCCCGGCTTAGTATCTTCCTTTTAATCAAAACGATCCAGGCTGGGCGAGGTGGCTCAAGCCTGTAATTTCAGCACTTTCGGAAGCTGAGGTGGGCGCATCACCTGAGGTCAGGAGTTCGAGACCAGTCTGGCCAGCATGATGAAACAGTGTCTCTAATAAAATACAAAAATTTGCCGGGCGTGGTGGTAGGTGCCTGTAATCCCAGCTACTCAGGAGGCTGAGGCAGGAGAATCGCTTGAATCAAGGAGGCGAACGTTGCAGTGAGCAGGGTTTGCCCCACTGCACTCTGGCCTGGACGACAGCGCAAGACTAGTCTCCGGGAAAAAAAAAAAAAAAAAAAGTTAACTCTAGAAACTATAACTGTAATGCAGTTTGCTTGGAAAAAGACGTGCTTTGGAATCGTACAAAGTGAATTTCACCACTTACTATAGCTAGTTTAGCTTGAGCAAATCACCAGCAGAAACCCTGCGATCTCATTTGAAATGCTGCAAAAACCTACTTTCCATTACAATATCTCGTTAATATTTTTTTTTTTTTTTTTTTTTTTTTTGAGACGGAGTTTCACCCTTGTTACCCAGGCTGGAGTGCAATGGCGCGATCTCGGCTCACCGCAACCTCCGCCTCCTGGGCTCAGGCAATTCTCCTGCCTCAGCCTCCTGAGTAGCTGGGATTACAGGCACGCGCCACCATGCCCAGCTAATTTTTTGCACTTTTAGTAGAGACGGGGTTTCACCATGTTGACCAGGATGGTCTCGATCTCTCGACCTCGTGATCCACCCGCCTCGGCCTCCCAAAGTGCTGGGATTACAGGCTTGAGCCACCACGCCCGGCTCTCGTTAATATTTTTATGACACACCTAAATGTATTTGGCAAATGTGTAGTAGATACTAAATAAATTCTAGTTGTATCTGAATATTGTCGTCCCTTATTTCATTGAAGACCAAACTTGAGAACGGGGCTTAAAACAAAAAACAAATTTTTTTTTTTTTTTTTTTTTTGAGACTGAGTCTCGCTCTCTCGCCCAGGATGGAGTGCAGTGGCGCAGTCTCGACTCACTGCAACCTCCGCTTCCCGGGGTTCAACCGATTCTCTGCGTCAGCCTCCAGAGTACTGGGATTACAGGCGCCCACCACCACGCCCGGCTAATTTTTTGTATTTTTAGTACAGACGGGGTTTCACCGTCTTGGTCAGGCTGGTCTTCAACTCCTTGACCTCGTGATCCACCCGCCTAGGCCTCCCAAAGATCGCAGGCGTGAGTCACCGCTCCCGGCCCTTAAAGCAAATTTTAAGGTTTCCCATGGGATTTACAACAGTACTAAGCTCTTAGTAAGTACTCAAAAGTTATTTGTGGTTTGAATAGAGTGGATATAAACCATTACGGTGGATACAGCACTTGTTTGCCAAGCAAGAGAACTTCCCTTACCTAGAATGGCAGTCTCAAGTTGCTAAAAGCCATGGATATCTCAAACTTCTCAACAAATCTTAACTCTCAAAGATGATTAAACAACAAACTGAAAGGGGAGGAGGGTGTAAAGCGTTTCCTCTCCTTAACTATAAATGGAGATTCTGAGTAAATATTAACTAAACACAGAACCGCTCCATAATTAGTTGCTATTAAGATGCATCACACAAGGAGAGAAACGAAAGGAGGAAAAGAAACGAAGGTTGTCAGTCGCAGGAGGTTGAAATGTGTCCCGGGCCTGAGACTATGGGCTCTAAGCACCAGGGTCTTTGGACTCCCTGCCCAACCGAGGACCGAAGGAGGTCAGCAGCTTCCCCTACAGGTCAAAGCTTTGGAGCCACGTTTCCTCCTGGGGCTGGGAGCAGAGCTGGAACGCCCCCACGAAAATCCGTACCCCGAAGCCAGCAGCACCGCCTGCCTGTAATCCCGCGTCGGCTCTGGGAGCGCGGACCACCGGGTTACAGCTGCGCCGCAGCCCGCCGGAGCAGAAAGCCGGCCGGGTCCTGCAGCCCCACAACCTCCCTGAGGGGCAGACCACCAGGAGCCTTGCGCTCCAATACGCTCAATGCAGGCCGGCCCATCGATACTCACATTCACAGCCAAGCCCTCTTACTCCATCGGGCCGCCGAGCGCCAGGCGAGGGAGCTCCCTGACGACCCAGACTCCCCCTTCAGTTTTGGGTCCGGGAGCCTGCTCCGGACCCGCTCCCCGCCGGGCCCCGCCACAGCCGCCGCCAGCGCGCAGGCGCACAGCAAGGCCGTCACGCTCTTTTTTTTTTTCCTTTGCCTGCCGCCGTTCTCAATAATCTAGCTTTATTTGAACACAAGAGAGCGAACAACGGACACACAGGAAGAGGTTTTTCTCAAAAAGAATGGAGTAAGAACAAAGGCAGGCCAACTTGCAGGAGAGTCGGTCCGCAGCGTTGGACGCTACCAACAGTCTTCCTGGTCCCTTTTTCATTTTCCTTATTTCTCCTTGTTCTTTCCCGGCCTCCCTCTAGCTCCTTCCTTGGTGTTCCGCCATTTCCTTTAGTCAGTGGCAACTGTTAAGGCTAAATCTGGAAATCACTCCTTCCTTGTAAAATTTACTAAAATTTAATGGGAGATGGCAAGAGCTTTTAGGACAGACCTGCCCGAGTTTCAGATATTGGACGAGCTACTAATAATTTACGACTTTGGGTAAATTAAAATTTTTCAGGCCGGGCGCGGTGGCTCAAGCCTGTAATCCCAGCACTTTGGGAGGCCGAGGCAGGTGGATCACAAGGTCAAGAGATCGAGACCATCCTGGTCAACATGGTGAAACCCCGTCTCTACTAAAAATACAAAAAATTAGCTGGGCATGGTGGTGCGTGCCTGTAATCCCAGCTACTCAGGAGGCTGAGTCTGGAGAATTGCCTGAACCCAGGAGGCGGAGGTTGCGGTGAGCCGAGATCGCGCCATTGCACTCCAGCCTGGGTAACAAGAGCGAAACTCCGTCTCAAAAAAAAAAAAAAAAAAAAAAAAATTTCTTGGAACCTCAAGATCTTGAGTTAAAATTAGGATAATGTCGGGCCAGGCACAGTGGCTCATGCCTGTAATCCCAACGCTTTGTGAGGCCGAGGCGGGTGGGTCAGGAAATCGAGACCATCTTGGCCAACATGGTGAAACCACTTCTCTACTCAAAAAAAAAAAAAAAAAAAAAAAAAAAACCCGGATGTGGTAGCGGGCGCCTGTAGCCCCAGCTATTCAGGAGCCTGAGGCAGAAGAATCTCTTGAACCCGGGAGGCAGAGGTTGCAGTGAGCCGAAATGACGCCACTATACTCCAGCCTAGCAACAGATTGCGACTCAGTCTCAAAAAAAAAACAAAAAACAAAAAACCCTAAGATTAGGATAATGTTATCTCTCAGGGTGTTGCTAAAATTAAATAACATAGGTCAAGTGTTTTATCTATGAATGCTGCCTATCACAGAGCAGACATTCCATTATAACTGGTTTTATTCTTTATGTGTGTGTGTGTGTTTTTTTTTTTTTTTTTTTTTTTTTTTTTAATAAAGCTGGAGTTTCACCATGATGGCCAGGCTTGTCTTGAACTCCTGACCTCAGGTGATCCACCCATCTCGGGCTTCCAAAGTGCCAGGATTACAGGTTTGAGCCACTGCCCCTGGCAACTGGTTTTACTCTTACTCATGCCTGAGGTATTTATATATATATATATATAATATATATATATTTTAAGTAGAGACGGGTTTCACCATCTTGCCTAGGCTAGTCTCAAACTCCTGGGCTCAAGTGATCCACCAGTCTTCCAAAGTGCTGGATTACAGGTGTCACCCACTGTGCCCAGCCTACATTTGTTATTATTATTGTTATTTTTGAGACAAAGTCTCGCTCTGTCATCCAGGCTGGAGTGCAGTGGCACTGTCTTGGTTCTCTGCAACTTCTGCCTTCTGGGTTCAAGCAGTTCTCCTGCCTCAGCCTCTCAAGTAGCTGGAATTACAGACATGCACCACCATGTCCAGACAATTTTTGTATTTTTAGTAGAGACGGGGTTTCGCCATGTTGGCCAGGCTGGTCTCAAATTCCTGACCTCAAGTGATCTGCCCGCCCCGGCCTCCCAAAGTCCTGGGATTACAGGTGTGAGCCACCGTGCCCGGCCACCTATATTTATTATTAAACTTAGCCCATACCCCTTCCCTCAGAGCCATAATTTTGGTGACTGAGACTAGTCAGATAAAGGAAATGACATTAAGGTTGATCATTATGTGAAGTTTCCCTCTTATATTATTGAGATTATAACATCTCTGTTTAACCAGACCGTCAATGCCTCAAATAAAAGTGAGTGGTTACATTAATCTCTATGTAAATCCAGATTTGCTTCTAGAGGTTTAGGAAACTTCCAGTTCTGTGTTTGTGACATCACAAGTCCTTGAAACACTCAAGGGCTGTGGTATGCTGTTCATTTTATTCTCCTTCAAAGGCATGCAATGGAAGAACTATTTTACCCTGTAAACACTGGCCCATCGTTCAAGGAAAATTCTTTAGAAGACCACAGTCAGATATTGGTGAGTGTTAAGGTAAGCTACTTGAGGGTTTGTCAACTTTGGGATTACTGACGTTTTGGAACATATACTTTTTTGTTGTCAAGGGTGTTGTGTGCATTATAAGATATTTAGCAGCAGATCAGGAGTGCTGGCTCTCATATGTAATCCTAGAACTTTGGGGGGTCAAGGCAGACAGATCGCTTGAGTCCAGGAGTTTGAGACCAGCCTAGATGACATGGTGAAACCTCGTCTCTACAAAAAATATGAAAGTTAGCCGGGTGCGGTGGTGCACTCCTGTAGTCCCAGCTACTTGGGAGGCTGAGCTGGGAGGATCTGAGCTGCAGAGGTAGAAGTTGCAGTGAGCCAACATCACACCACTGCCCTCCAGTCTGAGCAAGACCCTGTCTCTGTCTCTGTGTATGTCTCTCTCTCTGTGTGTGTGTGTTTGTATGTAGCAGTATTGCTGGACAAGATGCTAGTAATATCCACCCCCCATTTCCCTGTCATTACAGACATTGCTAAATATCCCCTGGAGGACAAAATTGTCCCTGGTTGAGAACCATGGAATTATATCAATGACCATCCCAACCCTAAATGAACTCAACTATGCATTTTCTCCACCTCTGCCCTTGAAAAGTGACTACTGCTTGAGAAAGCTACACAGGAGGGCAGAAAATTGTGAGTTCATTTTTGCCCATATTAAAAATGCCCTCAATATTGCTTACAAATCCTACAATGTTTTTCTGTATTTCTTGTATTACTTTCTACAATATTCCAAATCTCCTCAACTTTCCTTTAAACTCCCAGTTCTATCTCCTTTTCTGTCAGATGACCCTATCTCCAACTTCACAGAGAAAACATGTCATCAAATGAGAACTTTAACTTCCTTTTACTAAACATACAAACATACACATTCCTCCTCTCATAATTGGGGAAGTATCTTCTCTCTCTCTCTTTCTCCCACCCTCCCTTCTTCCAAAACCACTCCTCTCACCAGTGCTTTGAATAGCCTCTAAACTGTTGCTATTCTTACCCTTTCAAGAACTTTGCCTACTGACTATCCCTTCTCTTCCTTTATTCAAACATTATTTCTCAGTTGAATCTTCCCTACAGTGCTTAAGTTTCTCCTGTCTTAATTCTAACAAAAATCCAAAAAACACCCGGGCTCGATGACTCACGCCTTTAATCCCAGCACTTTGGGAGGCCGAGGCGGGCAGATCACGAGATCAAGAGATCAAGACCGGCTGGGCGCGGTGGCTCAAGCCTGTAATCCCAGCACTTTGGGAGGCCGAGGCGGGTGGATCACGAGGTCGAGAGATTGAGACCATCCTGGTCAACATGGTGAAACCCCATCTCTACTAAAAATACAAAAAATTAGCTGGGCATGGTGACTTGTACCTGTAATCCCAGCTACTCAGGAGGCTGAGGCAGGAGAATTGCTTGAACCCAGGAGGCGGAGGTTGCAGTGAGCCAAGATCGTGCCATTGCACTCCAGCCTGGGTAACAAGAGCGAAAACTCCATCTCAAAAAAAAAAAAGCTGGGCGCGGTGGCTCAAGCCTGTAATCCCAGCACTTTGGGAGGCCGAGGCGGGTGGATCACGAGGTCAAGAGATCGAGACCATTCTGGTCAACATGGTGAAACCCCGTCTCTACTAAAGATACAAAAAATTGGCCGGGCACGGTGGCTCAAGCCTGTAATCCCAGCACTTTGGGAGGCCGAGGCGGGTGGATCACGAGGTCAAGAGATCGAGACCATCCTGGTCAACATGGTGAAACCCCGTCTCTACTAAAAATACAAAAAAGTAGCTGGGCATGGTGGCACATGCCTGTAATCCCAGCTACTCAGGAGGCTGAGGCAGGAGAATTGCCTGAACCCAGGAGGCGGAGGTTGCGGTGAGCCGAAATCGCGCCATTGCACTCCAGCCTGGGTAACAAGAGCGAAACTCCGTCTCAAAAAAAAAAAAAAAAAAAAGAGATCAAGACCATCTTGGCCAACATGGTGAAACCCCGTCTCTACTAAAAATACAAAAATTAGCTGGGCGTGGTGGTGTGTGCCTGTAGTCCCAACTAGTTGGGAGGCTGAGGCAGGAGAAGTGCTTGAACCCGGGAGGCGGAGATTGCAGTGAGCCGAGATCCCGGCACTTCCCTCCAGCCTGGCGCCTGGCGGCAGAGCAAGACTCTGTCTCAAAAAAAAAAAAAAAAAAAAAAGAAATCCAATAAACAAAGACAAAAAATCTTGATCCTTCATCATCCTCTTTCCTTCCTCCCTGTCAAGGTCAACCCTTCCAAAAGTGTTCTACAGCCTGTCCCCATCTCTACATCTTCCCCATTTCCAAACTATTAAGTTGTTTTTTCAACCCCAGCATTCCACCAAACAGCTTTCACTGAGATAATCAGTGACCTCTGTTACGAAATTTAAACATTTCTCAGGCTTCGTGCTCCTTAGGAATAGACTACTTCCTTTTGAAGCACTTTCTTTTCTTGATTTCCAGCACTTTGTTTTATTCTTAGAGGTGCGTGGAAAGGTTCCTGCAGTAAATGGTTTACAATAATCACCCATCTGCTTAAAACCCTTCAATAGCTGTCAGTGCCCATAGTACAAAGTGGTCCAAAATTCCAAGACCTTCCAAAATCTAGCCATTGTTGGCCTTTAAAGTTTTCTTCCCTCTACACTTGGGATGTACTATTAGCACTAAGCCTCTAACAAGGATACACTACTAGAAATTTCCAAAATGTTCTTGACACAAGTTGTTCCCCAGAACCTGGGCAACTCTAGCTCCTTCTCTGCCGGATTTCCGGGAAACTCCTACTTATCCTTAATGACTCAAGTCACTTCCTCTGGGAACCCTTCCAGACACCCCTAAGAATGAAACGCTTTGTTTATTATCAGCCAAAGACGCCTCGGATTTTCTATGTACTATGCACTGTATTCCATCCACTATAATTTGTTTACGTATCTATATCTTAGTCTAGACAGATTGAAAGGCGCTGAAGGGCAGAGAAAGCATTCTATTCGCTTTCTTTTCCTCAGCGTTCATCTGGCACAGTGCCTGGCACACGGTTTGCCCTCAGTAAATGTTTATTGGATGAACACCTCCCAGCCTTGGGCAGGACTGAAATCTATCCGGTGAACTGGTGAATTCCCAGGCTCTCCGCCAGCGTGGCAGGGAGATTTAAATCCCCAGCACCGTGATTGGCTCCAGATGCAGGGGTGTGTCCGCGTCCGCGGCGCACGGGAAGTGCGCAGGCGCGCGGCCTGAGCGCGCGCAGGCGCGACTAGGGCGCCGCGCCAGGTCCGGTGTTGGGGTGCCGGAGCTACAGCCGCCGGAGAGGAGTGGCTTCACCCGCTTGGTAAGTCTCCAGGACTGGGGTGGAGGGAGCTGGCCGAGATGAAGTCTGAGAGTATATGGTATTGGTTGAAAAGTTGGTGGGGTCAGGTTAAGCGGACGAGGGGGCGCCCTGGACCTTACTCGGCAGATGGGCCCGAAGCTAGGAGGGGAGGCGCCGGGAGAACCTCGAGGAGCCAGTGGAGGAAGGGTGTCTGGATGGTGGTTCCCTGGACGCTTCCTCGAAATTAAACAGAGACCACCTCTCGCCCCTCACCCCTCCTGTGCTGCTGTGGTTGACATTAGTGGACTGCGTGTATGGTGACCACGGTGATCAGATAGCTCTAAGATAATGGTTTGAGGAAGGACTCTGAGGTTCCTGGTATTGGATAGTCCTTGCTCTCCAGAAAGGCTCACCCTTACCTCGCAGCTCTACTGCACAAATAAGAGGATCAGTAAAATAATGAATTTCACAATTCGGGATTGGAGTGGTGAGGGGGGGCGGGGAAAGTACTGTAAAGTGTTTTTTCACCTCGTCCTTTTTTTCTTCTTTAATCATTAGTCACCACAATGTTAAGAAAGCAGTTGATGAGAGGAAACGTAAAGACATAAAAGTTGGGGAGAAAAAAGGCAAGAAGGGAGTATCCTTTTGCCTTTTGCTATTTGTCATCTCCTGGAATGGAGTCTATATTAGTCCATTCTCACAGGGCTGCAAAGAGGTACCCGATGCCGGGCGCGGTGGCTCACGCCTGTAATCCCAGCACTTTGGGAGGCGAGGTTGTAGGATCACTTGAGGTTAGGAGTTCGAGACCAGCCTGGCCAACATGATGAAACCCCATCTCTACTAAAAATACAAATATTATCCAGGCATGGTGGCGTATGCCTGTAATCCCAGCTACTCAGGAGGCTGAGGCAGGAGAATCACTTGAACCTGGGAGGCGGAGGTTGCAGTGAAGGGAGATGATGCCACTGCGCTCCAGCCTGGGAGACAGACTCAGACTCGGAAAAAAAAAAAAAACCCAATCTGGGTAATTTATAAAGGAAAGAGGTTTAATGGACTCACAGTTCTGCCTGGCTGGGGAGGCCTCAGAAAACTTATCATCATGGTGGAAGGCAAAGAAGAAGCAAGTACCTTCTTCACAAGATGTCAGGAGAGAGTGAAGGGGGAAGAGACCCTTATAAAACCATCATATTTCACCATCTTGAGAACAGCATGGGAGAAGCCCCCCCCCCATAATCCAATCACCTCCCACCAGATTTAAGATGAGATTATAGATAGCCAAACTATATCATTCTGCCCATGCTTGCTTGCTTGTGTACTCTCTCTGTCACTCTTTTTCTTTCTTTCTTTCTATTTGATTGAGTTTCACTCTGTCGTCCAGGCTGGACTGCAGTGGCGTGATCTTGGCTCACTGCAACCTCTGCCTCCTGGGTTCAAGCCATTCTCCTGCCTCAGCCTCCTGAGTGGCAGGGACTACAGGCCCGCACCACCATGCCTGGCTAATTTTTGTATTTTTGAGTAGAGACAGGGTTTCACCATATTGGCCAGGCTTGTTGAGAACTCCTGACCTCATGATCTACCCGCCTCGGCTTCCCACAGTGCTCGGATTACAGGCCTGGGACACTGCACCCGGCTCCCCTGGCCCCTTTCAAATCTCAGGTCCTATAGTTCGAAAAAGAATCATGCCTTCCCAACAGGCCTGCAAGTCTTAACTCATTCTAGTATTAACCCAAAAGTCCAAGTCCAAAGTCTCATCTGAGACAAGACAAGTTTCTTTTTCCTAGGAGCCTGTAAAATTAAAAGCAAGTTAATTACTTCTAAGATGTTATGGGGGAACAGGCATTGATAAATGCTCCCATTCCAAATGGGTGAAATTGGCCAAAACAAAGAGGCTGCTGGCCCTATGCAAGTCAAAAATCCAGTGGGGCAGTCATTACATCTTAAAGCTTATTTTAATCTCCTTTGACTCCGTGTCTCACATTCAGGGCATGCTGATGCAAAGGGTGGGCTCCCAAGGCCTTAGGCAGCTCTGCCGCTGTGGCTTTGTAGGGTTCAGGCCCAGAGGCTGCTCTCCTGGGCTGGCATTGAGTGCCTGCAGCTTTTCTAGGTGCATGGTGCAAGCTATTTGTAGACCTGCCATTCTGGAGTCTGGAGGATGGTGGCCCTCCAGCTCCACTAGGCAGTGCCCCAGTGGGGACTCTATGGGGGAGCCAACCCCACATTTTCCTTCTGCACCCCCCAAGCAGTGGTTCTCCATGAAGTCTCTTCCCCTGCAGCAGACTTCAGCCTGAACATCCAAGCATTTCCATGCATCCTTTGAAATCTAGACAGAGGTTCCCAAACCTCATTTCTTGACTTCTGTGCACCTGCAGGCCCAGCACCATGTGGAAGCTGCCAAGGCTTGAGGCTCGCACCCTCTGAAGCAACAGCCCAAGCTGTACCTTGGCCGCTTGTAGCCACTGCTGGAGCTAGAGCTGCTGGGACCCAGGGCCCCAAGTCGTGAGGCTGCCCAAGAAACATTTTTTCTTCCTAGGCCTCAGGTCCTGTGATGGGAGGGGCAACCTTGAAGATCTCTGACATGGCACTGGAGACATTTTTCCCATTGTTTTGGTGATTAACATTCAGCTCCTTTTTACTTATGCAAATTTCTGCAGGTGGCTTAAATTTCTCCTCAGAAAATGGGTTTTTCTTTTCTATTACATGGTCAGGATGCAAATCTTCCAGACTTTTTTGCTGTCACCTCTTGAACACTTTCTTAGAAATGTCTTCTACTGGATATCCTAAATCATTTCTCTCAAGTTCATAGTTCCACAGATCTCTAGGGCAGGGGCAAAATGCCACCAGTCTCTTAGTTAAAGCATAGCAAGAGTGACCTTTACTCCAGTTCCCAATAAGTTCTTCATCTCCATCTGAGACTACCTCAGCCTGGACCTCATTGTCCATATCACTATCAGCATTTTGGTCAAAGCCATTCAACAAGTCTCTAGAAATTTCCAAATTTTCCCATATCTTCCCATTTTCTTCTGAGGCTTCTAAACTGTTCCAGCCTCTGCCCATTACCCAGTTCCAAAGTTACTTACTCATTTTCAGGTTATCTTTGTAGCAGTGCCCCAATCCTAGTATCAATTTATGGTATTAGTCTGTTGTCATGCTGCTATAAAGAAATAACCTGGGACTGGGTAATTTATAAAGGAAAGAAGTTTAATCCACTTACAGTTCCGCATGTCTGGGGCGGCCTCAAGAAACTTAAAATCATGGTGGAAGGCAAAGGATAAACAAATACCTTCTTCACAAGGCGGCAAGAAAGAGATAGAGAGTGAAGGGGGAAGAGCCCCTTATAAGGCCATTCACATCTCTTGAGAACTCACTCACTACCCTGAGAATAGCATGGGGAAACTGCCCCTTGATCTAGTTAGGTACCAGGTCCTTCCACATACTGTTGGGGATTACAATTCGAGATGAGATTTGGGTGAGGACATAGCCAAACCATATTAGGGCCAAGGGACTGTGACCGGGAGAGAGGAGTTTGGATACTGGCAGCTTTCCGATAGTGTTCCCTCAGCCATGTGAAGATAGTGTAGCTTCTTAGTAGCAGATGTTTCAAGTATTGAGAATGGTATTACTCCATCTGCCCTGCTGCTATTAAGACTGGTTCTGGATGTCCCAGTAAAATAATAATAGTGCATATATGGCCAGGTGCAGTGGTTCACGCCTGTAATCCCAGCTCTTTGGGAGGCTGAGGTGGGTGGATCACCATAGGTCAGGAGTTTGAGACCAGCCTGGCCAACATAGTGAAACCCTGTCTCTACTAAAAAATACAAAAATTAGCTGGGCATGGTGGCACATTCCTGTAATCCCAGCTACTTGGGAGGCTGAGGCTGGAGGTTCACTTAAACCTGGGAGGCAGAGGTTGCAGCGAGCAGATATTGCACCACTTTACTCCATCCTGGGTGACAGAGCGAGACTTTGTCTCAAAGAAAAAAAGAAAAAAAATAGTGCATATATGGCCAGATACAAGTGGTTTGCCCATGTTCTTGCCTAACATGGAAAATACAACACTTGAAATTCATGAGACATCATTAGCTAGGATACTTTGAAATCTAATCTTGAAATATTTTATAGTAAAATAAGAAAAATTACTATTTCTGCTACCAGCAAAGTTGATGCCTAAGGCATCCAAATGATCATTTTGTCATTTGTTCTTTTGGCAAGCTATAATGAGAAGGAATGCATTTGTAGAAATACTAGCTCCAAGTGCAGTGGCTCACGCCTGTAATCCAGCACTTTGGGAGGCTGAGGTGGGTAGACCACAAGGTCAGGAGTTCAAAACCAGCTTGGCCAACATAGTGAAACATGGTCTCTACTAAAAAATAGAAAAATTAGCCAGACATGGTGGTACATTCCTGTAATCCCAGCTACTCCCAAGGCTGAGGCAGGAGAATTGCTTGAACCTGGGAGGTGGAGGTTGCAGTGAGCGGAGATTGCGCCACTGAACTCCTGGGAGACAGTGCAAGACTCCGTCTCAAAAAGAAAGAAGTATCAGCAAACAGGCCGGGCACGGTGGCTCAAGCCTGTAATCCCAGCACTTTGGGAGGCCGAGGCGGGTGGATCACGAGGTCGAGAGATCGAGACCATCCTGGTCAACATGGTGAAACCCCGTCTCTACTCAAAATACAAAAAAAACTAGCTGGGCGTGGTGGCGCGTGCCTGTAATCCCAGCTACTCAGGAGGCTGAGGCAGGAGAATTGCCTGAGCCCAGGAGGCGGAGGTTGCGGTGAGCCGAGATCGCGCCATTGCACTCCAGCCTGGGTAACAAGGGTAAAACTCCGTCTCAAAAAAAAAAAAAAAAAAAGAAATATCAGCAAATAAGAGAAACACCTTATGTTGCCATACTCCTGTGATAGGTCATGTGAAAGTAATTTAAGTGATTATATAACTTAGCCTGCAACTTGAATATTTGCCTTGCTAGGTTTTTTTTTTTTAGATGCTTGTAGTGTGTGTTTATGCACTAAACCAGGCGTCCCCAAACTACGGGCCGCATACGGCCCCCTGAGGCCATTTATCCAGCCCCCCGCCGCACTTCAGGAAGGGGCACCTCTTTCATTGGTGGTCAGTGAGAGGAGCACAGTATGTGGCGGCGCTCCAATGGTCTGAGGGACAGTGAACTGGCCCCCTGTGTAAAAAGTCTGGGGACACCTGCACTAGAAAATTGGTGTTACCATAGTTCCAGCATAAGGATGACTTACTGTGCCATTATTTTCCTAACAATATTACACTGTTTCATATAAACAGTGGAATTTCTGTATGCATCTTGGTGTTTGTTTCTTGTACTCTGAATGAACTTAGGTACAGTACACAAACTCTCTTAACTAAAGGTCACATCTCTTCCAATCATTCAGAACACAACCTAGAACCAGAAAGAAAGTAAACAAAAACAGGCCTGTACTCATGGGACAGCTATTGAGTCTTCACCTATGAGTCAGACCACATCATAATTTTTGCCCTTTAGAGTACTGTTATTATTCTATTTCATGTTTAATGGGCTTTTTTAAAAAAAACATGGCCCACTTCAAAAGTGATAATCTGTGAAATCATGGTTTTTATGTATTATATACCTTTTTTAGTATCCATTGTAATAAATACATAACTGTTAAATATGCAACTCTTCTGTATGTAACAGCTAAAATCATATTCTTGCTCTGTACTTTGGAAAATACTGCTTTGGGCCTAATGAGCTCATTTTAATTTTTTTTATTTTTTGTTTGTAGAAAGTGATTTATTTAAAGAGAGAGAGAAACAGGAGAAGGAGAGAGAAAGAAACAGCTAACTCACACTGAGTGAGACAGTCCAGAAAGATGGAATCCAGGAGAGGAAAGCAGCTTCCACACTGAGTGGAAGGGAATAGAGAGAAATGGAGTTTAGGAGGGGAAGACAGGCTTCCACAAGAGAGCGTGGAAGGGGACTCCAGAGGGAAAATCCAGGATAGAGAAAAACAGCTTCCACGAAGGGAGCGTTCGTGGAAGGGGACCCAAACATGGAGTCCCAGTCAGCTCATTTTTTTTTTTTTTTAGACAGAGTTTTGCTCTTGTTACCCAGGCTGGAGTGCAATGGCGCAATCTTGGCTCACCGCAACCTCCGCCTCCTGGGTTCAGGCAATTCTCCTGCCTCAGCCTCCTGAGTAGCTGGGATTACAGGCATGCGCCACCATGCCCAGCTAATTTTTTGTATTTTTAGTAGAGACGGGGTTTCACCATGTTGACCAGGATGGTCTCGATCTCTTGACCTTGTGATCCACCCTCCTCAGCCTCCCAAAGTGCTGGGATTACAGGCGTGAGCCACTGCGCCCGGCTTTTTTTTTTTTTTTTGAGACAGAGTTTCGCTCTTGTTACCCAGGCTGGAGTGCAATGGCAGCGATCTCGGCTCACCGCAACCTCCGCCTCCGGGGTTCAGGCAATTCTCCTGCCTCAGCCTCCTGAGTAGCTGGGATTACAGGCACGCGCCACCATGCCCAGCTAATGTTTTGTATTTTTAGTAGAGACGGGGTTTCACCAAGTTGACCAGGATGGTCTCGATCTCTTGACCTCGTGATCCACCCGCCTCGGCCTCCCAAAGTGCTGGGATTACAGGCTTGAGCCACCGCGCCCGGCCCCAATCAGCTCATTTTTAAAATAAAATGAAGATTGAACCAAAGCTAATGGTCTTGAAAATTCTGTGATCTCTATGATGACACCATTATCTTGACACAATTCTGGCAAATTTAACTTGTTCCACCAGCTGAAAGTAGATTAGGGCCAGGCAGTGGCTCATGCCTGTAATCCCAGCACTTTGGGAGGCTGAGGGAAAAGGATAGCTTGAGCCCAGGAATTTGAGACCAGCCTGGGCAACATGGCAAGACTGTCTCTACAAAATTTTTTTTAAAAAAACTAGCTAGGCTTGGTGCTTGGTGCCTGTGATCCCAGCTACTCAGAAGGCTGAGGTGGAGGATCACTTGAGCCTGGGAGGTCAAGGCTGGGGTGTATTAAAATAGCAAAAAGGAAAAAGAGGATGTTTGCTCTTTGATATTTTTGTGAAATCAGCTGCCTTTTTTTTTTTTTCCTGAATTCAGGCTTTTTTTTCTCCCTCATTTGGTTCATTTATCTCCAACATTCTCAACATGTTTTTGAGCTATGTTTTTACTCCACATTATGTATATGATAGCATGTATAATATATAATATTGCTTATCTCCAAGGGTGCTGAACTTTTTATTCCATTATTATAGTTTGTTTCCAGATCTATAGGTTGACAGAGGGGCAGATGACAAGGACTGCTCTTTTTTTTTTTTTTTTTGAGATTGAGTTTCACTCTTATTGCCCAAGCCAGAGTGCAATGGTGCGTGATCTTGGCTCACCGCAACCTCTGCTTCCCAGGTTCAAACGATGCTCCTGCCTCAGTCTGGGAGTAGCTGGGATTACAGGCATGTGCACCACGCTCAGCTAATTTTTTGTATTTTTAGCAGAAATGGGGTTTCATTATGTTAGCCAGGCTGGTATCAAACTACTGACCTCAGATGATCCACTCGCCTCTGCCTCTCAAAGTGCTGGGATTACGGGCATAAACCACCATGCCCAGCCAGGACTGCTCTTTTCTTTGCTGTGGTAGGTAGAAACTTGAAACATGTATCGAGTGCCTCCAACAATTGGAGGAAATAGATAATGGAGCCAGGAAACAGCATGTACTGTATATTTTTAAATATTAGGAGTAGAAGAAGCCCATTTGTACTCATTTAGATTCACATTTTGGTTTGGGTTTCAATTTGGGTTGTGTTGCTACTAAAGTATTTAAATCAGCGATTCCTATGCTTTTCCAGAATTCTCTCCCTTGTTACTTTCAGTGAGTTCCATAACTTAGATGTAAAGTTCATTTAAATTTGTTTGACAGTGTTTTGGAAATTGAAATTCCTTTAGATGGCCTTTCAGTACTTCAGAACTCAAGCCAAGTGTGATGGTATGTCTGTAGTCCCAGCAACTTGGGAGGCTGAAGTGGGAGCATTGCTTGAGGCCAGGAGTTCAAGACCAACCTAGGCAGCATAGCAAAATAAATTTCAAACTTCTTGGTAAAGTATACAAAGCCCTTCATAATATGTGTTCTGTCTGCCTTTTAAAGCCATCCTCTGCCCTCCGTACACGCATACACACACACCTTATATTCTTGCCTGACAACTGAATCCTTAGATTGTAGCATTTTTTTTTTTTTTGGATAATTTAAAATCATAATTTTTTGGACTTGATCATACTTAGATTTCGACTCACACAAATCAGAATCAGAAGGTGTTTGTGGTTTTTTGTTTGTTTTTTAAGAGAGACTTCTCTGTCACCAAGGCTGCAGTGCAGTGGCATGATCATAGCTCACTGCAGCCACAAGCTGCTAAGCTCAAGTGATCCTCTTGCTTCAGCCTCCTGAGTAGCTGGGACTACAGGTGCATGCCACCAGGCCTTTTTTTTTTTTAAATTTTGTGTAGCAATTAGGGACTTGCCTTATTCTTCAGGCTGGTCTCAAACTCCTGGCTTCAAGCAATCCTTTTGCCTCAGCCTCCTAATGTGCTGAGATTATAAGCATAAGCCACCATATTTGGCCAAAATCATGAGAGATGTTTAATAATTATTATGAAAAGTTATAATAGTTTTATTGAGCACTGTGTGGGAGGCACTGCTCTAAATAGTTTGTATGAATTAGCTCAATCCATGTAACAACACTTAAAGCATTATTATTCACATTTAATAAGGAAATAAGCACAGAAAAGTTATATAAACACTAGTTAGGATTTGAAACCATTATGCCTTCAGGTATTGGGCACATAACCACTATAATATATTGTCTTTTGTATAAGCAAGAATGCCACTCTTTCAGTGTTCTGTGGGGATATCCTTTTCTGGTGAAATGAGTGCTTATGTGCTCTGTCTGTAGCTTCTGACTCCTAATATCAGAATATTTGAAAAACTAACCAGAAGGCATCTAAGTGGCTGGGTGTGATAGCTCATGCCTTCTGGTACTCTGGGAGTCTAAGGCAGAAGAATCTTGAGGCCAGGAGTTGAAGACCAGCCTGGGCAACATAGTGAGACACCCTATCTCTACCTAAATAAATCAGGCATGTAAGTGAACTTGTAAGAGCTTAACTATGTGGATGATTTCGGTGAATATTTTATTCAGGCAGGGTGAATCCTTGCCAGTTGTTCTCACCCTACACTTGGTATGTCCCTGACAGATACTACACTTATGCCTGCAATACTGTCTCTTCCTGGGTAGATTGCCAGCTTCTGGCTCTTGAGCCCTGTTCTTATCTTTCACATAGAACATCCCCTTTCTGTTCACACAACCATTCTCATAAATAGGGTTAATATAATTGATTACAATCAAACTTACATCTGCTTCCCCAGGATTACTCCTGGGTCACTTAGAGTAGAACTGTGGAAGTTCCAAATTTGACAGGGACTTAAAGACCAGGTTGGACATGAAGGAATTAAGTTACCGTAGGTGTTTCTGTAAAACTGAAGTGTAATTTTTTTTTTTTTTTTTGTAATTAGAATCAGGGTCTTGCTCTGTTGCCCAGGTTACATTTAAACTGCTGGGCTCAGATGATCCTCCTGCCTCAGCCTCCTGAATAGCTGGGCCTATAGACCTGAAAATGTAATTTTGGTTTCCTTTTTGGTTCCTGATTTTTAGTGGTACTTTCCAACTCATTAATAGGATTTGTCTTGAATCATGTGCTTCAGTGTACTTTGAAACCAAGCTTTTTCTTTTTTCTTTTTTCTTTTTTTTTTTTTTTTGAGATGGAGTCTCACTCTGTCCTGAGGCTGGAGTGCAGTGGCGCAATGTTGGCTCATTGCAACCTCTGCCTCCCGGGTTCAACTGCTTCTCTTGCCTCAGCTCCCGAGTAGCTGGTATTACAGGCACTCACCACCATACCCAGCCAATTTTTTGGTATGTTTTAATAGAGATGAGGTTTCACCATGTTGGCCAGGCTGGTCTTGAACTCCTGACCTCAGTTGAGTTCCCCGCCTTGGCCTCCCAGAGTGCTGCAATTACAGACATGAACCACTGTGACTGTGCCCAGCCTGAAACCAATCTCTTTAATAGATATGATTCTGTGATGTACTTATTATATATGCATTTGAGTTATAGACTTTGTATGGTAAAAAGAAAAGAATTTTTAAAAAGAGAAAAATACATGTATTTGCATAGTTTGGGGACCTATAAATAAAAATGGTTAAAGTTGTTTGCATAGAGGGAGATAGAAAGGAAACCTGAGAGAGGAAGTAAAAGGAGGAAGCTATCCTTAACATAAATGAGACCCTTGCCAGGCAAAGTGGTTCATACCTGTAATCCTAGCACTTTCGGAGGCCAAGCCAGGAGGAAGACCAAGCCAGGAGCATTGCTTTGGCCTAGGAGTTTGAGACCAACCTGGGCAACATAGTGAGACCCTGACTCTACAAAAAATTAAAAAAAAAAAAAAAAAAAAACAGGTGTAGTGGTACACACTTGTAGTTTTTGTGCTCTGTAAACTTATAAATCTGTTTTCTTGATTGTTATAATCTGTCATATTTTATGATGAAAATAAATATGAAATTTAAAATATAACTGCATTGCAAACTATTTGGAAAATTGGGAAAGGAAGAAAAATCGGGCCGGGCGCAGTGGCTCACGCCTGTAATCCCAGCACTTTGGGAGGCCGAGGCGGGTGGATCACGAGGTCAAGAGATCGAGACCATCCTGGTCAACATGGTGAAACCCTGTCTCTACCAAAAATACAAAAAATTAGCTGGGCATGGTAGCGCGTGCCTGTAATCCCAGCTACTCAGGAGGCTGAGGCAGGAGAATTGCCTGAACCCAGGAGGCGGAGGTTGCAGTGAGCCGAGATCGCGCCATTGCACTCCAGCCTGGGTAACAAGAGTGAAACTCCGTCTCAAAAAAAAAAATAAATAAATAAATAAAAATCACTTTTAATTTTACGAATACCACACAGCTATTGGCAGTATTTTGTTGATTCCCTACCAAACTTTTTTTTTCTTTTTTTTTTGAGACGGAGTTTCGCTCTTGTTACCCAGGCTGGAGTGCAATGGCGCGATCTCGGCTCACCGCAACCTCCGCCTCCTGGGTTCAGGCAATTCTCCTGCCTCAGCCTCCTGAGTAGCTGGGATTACAGGCACGCGCTACCATGCCCAGCTAATTTTTTGTATTTTTGGTAGAGACAGGGTTTCACCATGTTGACCAGGATGGTCTCGATCTCTTGACCTCGTGATCCACCCGCCTCGGCCTCCCAAAGTGCTGGGATTACAGGCTTGAGCCACTGCGCCCGGCCTTTTTTTTTTTTTTTTTTTAAGAGGGAGTTTCACCATGTTGGTCAGGCCAGTCTTGAAATCTTGACCTCAGGTGATCCGCCTGCCTTGGCCTCCAAAGTGCTTGGATTACAGGTGTGAGCCACCACGCCCGGTCTACCAAACTTTTTTCTACCTATATATATTTTTTTGCATAATTATAATACATATTTGATTTATTCACCGTATATACTAATCTTCATGACCTAATCCCCTTTTTGTTGTTGGTGCTACCTTGTTTACCCAGCCTTATCCAGAAAAGAAAGAACTATTTAAGGAAAACTTTTATTTAAATTTTTTTTGACATGCAAATCTATGTATATATCTATCCACAGAGTTGCCTGCAAATGGAAACTTGGTTTAATGTAAGCCTGTTTGGTAACTGTCTTGATGTGTGCAGACTCATGACTGACATGAAAATAGTTAAGATCTATATAGCTGGCTTGGTGGTGGCTTATACCTGTAATCCCAAGACTAAAGTGGATGGATGGCTTGAGCCCAGAAATTCCAGAGCAGCCTGGGCAACATGGCAAAACCCTGTCTTTACCAAAAAAACACAAAAATTAGCTGGGCATGGTGGTACACACCTGTAGTCCCGGCTCCTTGGGGGGTTGAGGCAGGAGGATCACTGAAGCCTGGTAAGTCGCACCAGTGTACTCCAGCTTGGGCAACGAAGTGAGATCCTGGCTGGATGCTGTGGCTCACACCAGTAATTCCAGCACTTTGGGAGGCCGAGGCAGGCAGATCACTTGAGGTCAAGAGTTCATGTAATCCCAGCTACTCAGGAGGCTGAGGCAGGAGAATCACTTGAACCTGGGAGGCACAGGTTGCAGTGAGCTGAGATTGTGCCACTGAACTCCAGCCTGGGCAACAGAGTTAGCCTCAGTCTCAAAAAAAGAAAGAAAGAAAGAAAAAATATGGCTGGACACGGTGGCTCACATCTGTAATCCCAGCACTTTGGGAGGCCGAGGCTTGTGGATCACCTGAGGTCAGGAGTTTTGAGACCAGCCTGGCCAACACGGTCAAACCCCATCTCTACTAAAAATACAAAAATTAACCAGACGTGGGGGCGGGCGCCTGTAATCTCAGCTACTTGGGAGGCTGAGGCAGGAGAATTGTTGGAACCCAGTAGGCAGAGATTGCAGAGAGCCAAGATTGCACCATTGCTCTGCAACCCGGGGGAAAACATCAAGACTCCGTCTCAAAAAAAAAAAAAAGGTAGATATGGTGGTGGGCACCTGTAATCCCAGCTGCTAGGGAGGCTGAGGCAGGAGAATCACTTGAACCTGGGAGGCAGAGGTTGCAGTTAGATAAGATTGCACCACTGCACTCCATCCTGGGCTACAGAGCAAGACTAGTCTGAGAAAAATAAAATAAACCAAGTGAGACTCTATCTCAAAAATAAAGTTGTATATAGACTGTACAGTATCATCAACTTTAATATTCAAATTTAGCCTTGCAGATGGAACTATTAATATTTAGTAGCTGTTACTTTCAGCTGCATTTACATAAATGTCACTCATATTCAATCTTGTTACTTTCCTTTTGTTTACCTATTATTTATTTCCACTTCAGTAAAAATATTAAAATAATGGCTAACATTGGATACCAGCCATGTGCAAGGCATTGTACCAAGTACTTTGCACAGATCATCTCTTTTTAATCTTCACACACAAAAAACAACAACAATGAAATAGAATGTTATCTCTAATTTACAAATACAGAAACTGAGTTTTAGTGGAGTTAGGTAATTTCCTGGAGGTCACACAACAAATACACTCTGAGACCGGAATTTGAATGCTGAAGTTCCCTCTCTTACCCACTATGTTATCCTGCTATCACAGAAGTTTCCACTTGTTGCAGATGCATTGGTTACCATGGAAGTAGCCTTCTATCAAAATAAGCCAGAGAGAATGCTGAACTTAAAAGTATGATAATAAAAACCGTTTTGAGTGTAACTCATTGAGGAACTTAATTGTGATTCGTTTTCAGAGAAGGAATAAGGAAGGAAACTAATTTGGTAGAATATTTTAGCTGCAAAATCCTTGTTTACCAGTATAAAAAGAATTATAAAATCATTCTTGGCAGGACCCTGTGAAATTGATTGCAATTTTTTTTTTTTTTTAAGACACAGTCTTGCTCTGTCACCCAGGCTGGAGTGGAGTGCAGTGTGTCTCTGCTCACTTCAGCCTCCATCTTCCAGGCTCAAGACACAAACGTGCACTAATGTACTTGCCTAATTTTTGTATTTTTCTTTTAGTACAGATGGGGTTTTACCATATTGGCCAGGCTGGTCTCGAGCTACTGGTCTCAAGTGATCTCCCCATCTCTACCTCCCACAGTGCTGGTATTACAGGCAGGAGCCACTGATGGTGACTTAAAGTACTCTTTATTCATTACTTCATTACTAGCTCTCCTGTTTTACAAATGAAGCCACATGTATCTCCCAAGGCCTTATTTAAATTCCAGGGCCTTTTTTCTGTGTATTTCTTTCCAAGAAGCATATTTACTTTTCCTTTTTTCCTTTCTTCTTTCTTTTCTTTTACTTCCTTTCTGCTTGCCCTTTTTTTTTTTTTTCCGGGGTGGAGTCTTGCTATTGCCCAGGCTGGAGTACAGGTGTGTGATCTTGGCTCACTGTAACCTCTACCTCTTGGCTTCCAGCAACTCTCCTGCCTCAGCTTCCTAAATAACTGGGATTATATCACCACCTCAGCTAATTTTTGTATTTTCAGTAGAAACAAGGTTTTACCATATTGGCCAGGCTGGTCTCGAACTCCTGACCTTAGGTGATCCGCCTGCCTTGGCTTCCCAGAGTGCTGGGATTGCAGGCGTTAGCCTCCGTGACTGGCCTCTTGTTTGCTTGCTTGCTTTCTGTTCCCTCTTTCCTTTCCTCTCTCTCTTTCTCTCCCTCCCTCCCTTCCTGCCTTTCTTCCTTCCTATTTCTTTTCTTTCTTTGGGCTCTTGCTCTGTTAGGCAGGCTGGAGTGTAGTGGGGATCATGGCTCACTGCAGCCCTGAACTCCTAGGCTAAAGTGAACCTCCTAACTCAGACTTCCAAGTAGCTGGGACTACAGGCACTGATCACCACACCTGGCTATTTTTGTTGTTTTTTTGTGGAGACAGGGTCTTGCTGTGTAGCCTAGGGTGGTCTCAAACTGACGTCAAGCAGTTTTCCTGCCTCAGCCTCCAAAAGCGCTCGGGTTACAGGTATGAGCCACTATACCTGGCTTCTTCTCATTTTCTAAATTAATGTAGATTATTTTCAGTTTCTAAAATACTAGAAGACAGTTGAAAACCATGATTACTCTGGTCTTTCTATTTCTCCTTCAATTTAATTGTCTTATTTGAGTCTGTAGAAGAGATAAAATTTCATGGTCTTATTATAGAAAGCATCTGAAATTTTGAAATGAGCCATCAGATGGGGTCGCTTGGCCTATTTTCCAGTATTCAGCAGCTCTCATGTGATTTGTTATTTGTTAAGGGGGCAGTGGATATAGTCAACAGAAAGATTCTCTGTCTCTTTTTTTTTTGAAACAGGGTCTTAGTCTGTCACCCAGGCTACAGGACAGTGGCACTATCTCGGCTCACTGCATCCTCTGCCTCCCAAATTCAAGTAATTCTTGTGCCTCAGCCTTCTGAGTACCTGGGACTTCAGGCATGTGCCCCCATGCCCAGCTAATTTTCTGATTATTTGTAGAGATCTCTCTGTGTTGCCCAGACTGGTTTTGAACTCCTGGCCTCCGGCAATCTCCTGCCTTCACCTCTCAAAGTACTGGGATTACAAACATGTGCCACCACTGCCAGCTCCAGAAAGACTCTTTACCAGACCATGAACTATACTTAGTTTGTGAGTAGATTCAGGCTTAAATAATCAGTCTGCTTTTTACTGACTCAGTGGCCTTGGGCAAGTTACTTAAACTGAGCCTTAGTTTCTCCATCTGTAAAATAGTATAATGGAGATAATAATGCAGATAAATAGTAGGGTATTTCATATCTAAGAGGTACTCAGTGCACTTTTCTTTCCTGCCTAGTTTAAGATTAGAAAAGAAAAAAGTCAAATTAGGAGTCTTTTACTAAGCCCAAGTGAACCATAGCATGAGAAATAGAGTGTAAAAGCACTGAGAAAATCTTGGATTTTCCTCTCAAAGGCATACAATTAGCATATTGTAATAAATTCCTAGGAGCACTGGAAAAATGGCACAAATATTTAATAGATTAGATTAAATCTGAAAAAAGTACATTTAATGGCATCTTAGCGTTAACTGATGTTTTATTTTTTTTCTTTCTTTTCTTTTCTTTTTTTTTTTTTTTTTTTGAGACGGAGGTTCACTCTTGTTACCCAGGCTAGAGTGCAATGGCGCGATCTCAGCTCACCGCAACCTCCGCCTCCTGGGTTCAGGCAATTCTTCTGCCTCAGCCTCCTGAGTAGCTGGGATTACAGGCACACGCCACCATGCCCAGCTAGTTTTTTGTATTTTTAGTAGAGACAGGGTTTCACCATGTTGACCAGGATGGTCTCGATCTCTTGACCTCATGATCCACCCGCCTCGGCCTCCCAAAGTGCTGGGATTACAGGCTTGAGCCACTTCGCCTGGCCCTCTTTTTTTTTTTTTTTTTTTTTGACATGGAGTTTCACTCGGTAGCCCAGGCTGGACTGCAGTGGTATGATCTTGGCTCACTGCAGCCTCCACCTCCCGGGTCCCGGTTCAAACGGTTCTCCTGCCTCAGCCTCACAAGTAGCTGGGATTACAGGCATGAGCCACCCTGGCCAGCTAATTTTTGTATTTTTTAGTAGAGATGAGGTTTCACCATGTTGGCCAGTCTGATCTTAAACTCCTGACCTCATGGTCCACCCGCCTTGGCCTCCCAAAGTGCTGGGATTATAGGCGTGAGCCACCGTGCCTGGCCTGTTTTATTTTTCATCCCACCCCACCAGTTACCTTTTCTCTAATATTCTGGGTAACCTTTTCCTGATTTCATAAAGAATATGTCTGCAGATAATAATAAATATGAGTAAAACTATGTAGCTAATTCTAGGTTTGATTCTCTCTGGCCCTTTGCAAACTTGCAAAGGCTAATAAGAACTTGGGGAATAGTATTCCTTGTCTCTCTCTGTCCTCCCCCTACAATTCTGTTTTGACTCTCTTTCATATACAGTTGATCCTTGAACAACAGGGGCTTGAACTGCTGGGTCCACTTACATGTAAAGTTTTTTTTTCAGTAAATACAGTCAGCCCTCCATATCAACAGGTTCCACATCTACAACCAAATGCAGATAGAAAATACGGTATTCAGTAGGGTGCCATAGCTTGTCCCTATAATTCCAGGACTTTGGGAGGCTGAGGTGGGAGGATTGCTCGAGCCCAAGAGTTTGAGATCAGCCTGGATAACATAGCGAGACCTTGTTTCTAAAAAACAACTTAGCCGGGCGTGGTGGCTCAAGCCTGTAATCCCAGCACTTTGGGAGGCCGAGGCGGGTGGATCACGAGGTCAAGAAAAAAAAAAAAAAACAGCTTAAAAATTAGCTGGGCATGCACCTATAGTCCCAGCTGTTCAAGGGGCTAGGGAGGATTGCTTGAGCCTGGGAGGTCAGGGCTGCAGTGAACCTGATTGTACCACTGCTCTTCAACCTGGTCGACAAAGTGAGATCTTGCCTGGAAAAAAAGAAAGAAAAGGGGGCCAGGTGTGGTGGCTCAAGCCTGTAATCCCAGCACTTTGGGAGGCCAAGGCGGGTGGATCACGAGGTCAAGAGATCGAGACTATCCTGGTCAACATGGTGAAACCTCGTCTCTACTAAAAATACAAAAATTAGCTGGGCATGGTGGCACGTGCCTGTAATCCCAGCTACTCAGGAGGCTGAGGCAGGAGAATTGCCTGAACCCAGGAGGTGGAGGTTGCAGTGAGCTGAGATCGCGCCATTGCACTCGAGCCTGGGTAACAAGAGCAAAACTCCGTCTCAAAAAAAAAGAAAAGAAAATATGGTATTCTTTTATGTAAAGCTCCCATCTACAGAGGGCTGACTTTTATATCCACAGGCAGGCTGGAATCCAGTTCTCTGAGGGATGACCGCACTGTAATCTTGTGCTCAAAACCTCAAGGATCCAGAGTAATCTTAGGCAGCTGCATCCTGATGTCAGCATGCCAAATTTGGGAGAACTTTACAGACACCTATTCCTTGTCTTGCGTATTGTCTGGTTAGGGAAGAAAAAAATACTAAGCAGAACTTGAAGTTCACTGAAAGGGTGTGTCCTTCAGAATGACGTCATTGCAATGTCAGGAGGGATTTTGCACATTATCCATCTCCTGGTTACATTTGCTTTCTCTTTTCTTTTAAAGAAGGCAGGACAGAGGTCAGTTGTGCATTCAAATGTTGTAACTCTAGAGTTTTGATTGTTTTACTAGGAAGCGAGCAAAGATTGACTTGTAATTGGCAAGAATCACCTCTAGGAATAGAATTACAGAATTACATAATTTGAGATATTTGGGCTTTCTTACCCTAGAGTATCTCCCAACCCACAGGATACTATATCTGAAAACCTCACTAAGGGTGCCTTTTCCAGGCACTAATTGATTAGTGTGTATTATTTTTCATATTTTCTTCTCTTTCGGGCATTGAGGTGTTATACATGACAGGAATAGACAACTTCAGAGCATTACTGACTGGGAATGGCAGGCTTTGAAGAGGTATCTCAGTTGGGGCTTTAGGAAGTGATGTAGAAGCATGAGGCTACCAGGGCAGATGTGGGATATTATAGAAAGGAAAGGTGTGCAAAAATGTGGAGGCGAGAGGGTGCAAAAAAATCTCCATTTTATTTTTGTAATTGTAAATAGGAAAGAGTGACACAAGAGGAATAGTAGCATGGGCATAGATGTGTATGATAAAGCTAAAGACTCAAACAATTAGCAAATTAATAAAATACATGGTTCCTTTTTATGCTTATATCTAATGAATGATATCTTTATATCTTGACTGTATCTTAGTGTGAGAACTTTTGTCTGAACCACAGTCTATGGCAAGCAAGACAGAAACTTCAACTTGGAACTTAAAATACTTTTCTTTTCATGAGCACTAATAGCTTTAATCAAGGCTCAAAATCTTAAACCATAAAACAGTTAGCTGTGATGGTAAAATTATAAACAGGGCGAGACGTGGTGGTTCTAGCTGGGCTCGGGGGCTCATGCCTGTAATCTCAGCATTTTGGGAGGCTGAGGTGGATGAATCACCTGAGGTCTGGAGTTTGAGACCAGCCTGGCCAACATGGTAAATCCGCATTTGTAGTAAAAATACAAAAATTAGCAGGGCGTGGTGGTACATGCCTGTAATTCCAGCTCCTCGGGAGGATGAGGCAGGAGAATTGCTTGAACCTGGGAGGCAGAGGTTACAGCAAGCCAAGATTGCGCCACTGCACGTTAGCCTGGGCAACAGAGAAAGACTCCATTTTGAAAATATAAAAAATAAAAATGATTGAGTAATGGTTCAATTAAAAATGACTGAAAAGATTTAATTTTTTTTTTTTTTTTTTTTCGGAGATAGGATACTTGCTCTGTCATCCAGACTGGAGTGCAGTGGCATGACTTTGACACACTGCAGCCTCAACTTCCTGGACGGAAGTGATCCGCCCACCTCCAGTCTCTCCAGTAGCTGGGATTATAGAAGTATGCTACCATGCCCAGCTAATTTTTGTATTTTTGGTAGAAAAGGGGTTTTGCCAGACTGGGCGCAGTGGCTCAAGCCTGTAATCCCAGCACTTTGGGAGGCCGAGGTGGGTGGATCACGAGGTCAAGAGATCGAGACCACCCTGGTCAACATGGTGAAACCCCGTCTCTACTAAAAAAAATACAAAAAATTAGCTGGGCATGGTGGCGCGTGCCTGTAATCCCAGATACTCAGGAGGCTGAGGCAGGAGAATTGCTTGAACCCGGGAGGCGGAGGTTGCAGTGAGCCGAGATCGTGCCATTGCACTCCAGCCTGGGTAACAAGAACGAAACTCCGTCTCCAAAAAAAAAAAAAAAGAAAAAAAAGAAAAGGGGTTTTGCCATTTTCCCCAGGCTTAACTCCAATTCCTGAGCTCAAGCAATCCGCTGACTTCAGCCTCCCAAAGTGCTAGGATTCCAGTCATGAGCTACCACGCCGGGCCAAAAGTGACAGAAAAGATTTATATGTGATTATATCATACACTTGCAATGGCAGTTTTTGGTTTGTGGCTCTAGTGATTATTTGCAGGCTTTGTGCGGCTGTTTTTTTTGTTTTTTTCTTTTATTGAGACAGAGTCTCACTCTTGTTGCCCAGGCTGGAGTGCAGTGGCGTGATCTTGGATCACTGCAACCTTTGCCTCCCATGTTCAAGCAATTCTCCTGCCTCAGCCTCCTGAGTAGTTAGGATTATAGGTACACAGGCCACCATGCCCATCTGATTTTTGTATTTTTTTTTTTTTTTTTTTGAGACGGAGTTCTGCTCTTGTTACCCAGGCTGGAGTGCAATGGCGTGATCTCGGCTCACCGCAACCTCCACCTCCTGGGTTCAGGCAATTCTCCTGCCTCAGCCTCCCTAGTAGCTGGGATTACAGGCATGCACCACCATGCCCAGCTAATTTTTGTATTTTTAGTAGAGACGGGGTTTCACCATGTTGACCAGGATGGTCTCGATCTCTTGACCTCGTGATCCACCCGCCTTGGCCTCCCAAAGTGCTGGGATTACAGGTGTGAGCCACCACGCCTGGCCAGATTTTTGTATTTTTAGTAGAGACGGGGTTTCATCATGTTATCAGGCTGGTCTTAAACTCCTGACCTCATGATCCACCCGCCTGGGCCTCCCAAATTGCTGGAATTACAGGCATGAGCCACCGCACCTGGCCTGTGCTACTTGTACATGCCGCTTTGTTTTTAAGAGCCACGTAAATACTTTGAGAGTACACCCTGTTTTTCAGCTTATTTGTTCTTTCAGCTATTTTTGGAGTACCAACTGTCAGATCCTGTTAGGTGTTAGAGATAAAATCTCTGCCTCCCAAGAATTCAGTCCAGTACATTCTTGGGGAATTAGCTTTCCTGCTTATCAGTGAGTATATTCATGGCAAGGTTTCTTACCCTCAGCACTTTGACATTTTAGGTCAGATTATTCTTTGCTGGAGGGCTTTCTTGAAGAATGTTGTGGGATGTTTAGCAGCTTCTCTGCCTCTGCCTTCTAGATGCCAGCAACCACTCCCATCACCTGGCCCAAGTTGTGACAATGAAGTGTCTCCAGACATTGTCAGATTCCTGGGGGCAAATCTGTAATATGAACCAGAGTTTATCTGTTTAATTGACAGTGAGGTTTGATAAATGAGTTTTGAGAAAATTCATACAAAGCTAGCAAACATAACAAAGAAAAAACCTAGATAGTTGCACAATGCTTGTTATTACTCCACATGACTTCTCAAAGAGGAATTAGGTAACAGTCATGCCGAATAACACCTACAAAATGTTTTATTTTGTAGCTTGGATGTCTATGAGGTCTCTCTTTGAGTTACTATGTATAGGAGAATAATTGTTTGGTTTCTTAGGGACTCCACTAAAACAACAAACAATGTAAGTTATTGGAGGAGAAGAGTCTAATGCATAATAAAAACCTTAGTCTTTTCTGAGCTGTTTGTACCAGCATTTCCCTTTTCTTGTTAAGAGTGAAAGTATTTTCTCCAATGAGTAGCCTGGACAACTGGCATATTTAGAAATGTTTCCTACGTTCTTCCGGCACATAACTTCAAATTTTGTTACTTTACTAAATTGGACTTTTCTTCACTTGTTGCTTTTCCATGTTCAGACAACACATGAAGAACATTGAGCAACCAAAAATTCATTTTAATAGTCTTTTAAAGCTTGTCTTCCAATAATACCTTGCTTCTCAAGGTAGCGGGTCCACTTTCCTGTTTTGTTTGTTTGTTTGTTTGTTTGTTTGTTTGAGATGGAGTTTCACTCTTGTTACCCAGGCTGGAGTGCAGTGGCGCGATCTCGGCTCACTGCAACCTCCACCTCCTGGGTTCAGGCAATTCTCCTGCCTCAGCCTCCCGAGTAGCTGGGATTACAGGCACGCGCCACCATGCCCAGCTAATTTTTTTGTATTTTTAGTAGAGACGGGGTTTCACCATGTTGACCAGGATGGCCTCGATCTCTTGACCTCGTGATCCACCCACCTCGGCCTCCCAAAGTGCTGGGATTACAGGCTTGAGCCACCGCGCCTGGACCACTTTCCTGTTTTAAAGAGTACTTCCCTAGAAGTCCTACAACCTGTATTTTAGGTTTACCTTTGGCACTCTTGTTAAATATTCATTTAGTCTCTCTCAGTCTTAATTTCTTTACTTATGGTAGACTAGTAGCTATAGAGTTTTTTTTTTTTTTTGATGGAGTTTCGCTCTTGTTACCCAGGCTGGAGTGCAATGGCACAATCTCGGCTCACTGCAACCTCCGCCTCCTGGGTTCAAGCAATTCTCCTGCCTCAGCCTCCCGAGTAGTGGGGGCTACAGGCATGCGCCACCATGCCCAGCTCATTTTTTATTTTTAGTAGAGACGGGGTTTCGCCATGTTGAACAGGATGGTCTCGATCTCTTGACCTCGTGATCCACCCGCCTCAGCCTCCCAAAGTGCTGGGATTATAGGCGTTAGCCACCGCGCCTGGCCAATTCTGTTATCCTGTTTTCCTGATATGTTCCTAAATTCCATAAATCTGTACTTGTTACTCACATGAATTTTTATATATCATTATTCTTGTAGAATATCAACATTTCCATTTCTGAGCCTAATAGAGTTTTGATGCATCATGGATAATCTGTCATCAGAAGAAATTCAACTGAGAGCTCACCAGATTACTGATGAGGTAAATGTTTTATCTAAAATAAGTAAATAATTCTATTTCAGTTTTCATACTGGAGGGCTAAGAGAACCTTCTTAGGGACCATTTTGGCCTCTTCCTAGTCTGTTAATATCAAAGAACACATTCACCCTGTAGTGCCATTGCTAGTTTTTATTTTCTTTTTAACTCACCAGAAAACTAAAGTGAAAACAATTTGTATGATTTATCTTTTTTTATTGAGACTGAGTTTTGCTCTTGTTGCCCAGGCTGGAGTGCAATGGCGCGATCTCGGCTCACCGCAACCTCCGCCTCCTGGGTTCAGGCAATTCTCCTGCCTCAGCCTCCTGAGTAGCTGGGATTACAGGCACACGCCACCATGCCCAGCTAATTTTTAGTATTTTTAGTAGAGACGGGGTTTCACCATGTTGACCAGGATGGTCTCGATCTCTTGACCTTGTGATCCACCCGCCTCGGCCTCCCAAAGTGCTGGGATTACAGGCTTGAGCCACCGCACCCGGCCCGATTTATCTTTTTTAGGTAATTATTAATACTACTTAACAACAAAGATACTCTAGTATGTATGTGAGAAATGCTAGACTTCTGTTTAACATTTCCTAATATCTGTAATTTACTTAGATTTCTTTTTTTTTTTTTCTTTTTTTTTGAGACAGAGTCTCACTCTGTCACCGGGAGCCAGGCTGGAATGTAGTGGCGAAACCTCAGCTCACTGCAACGTCCACCTCCTGGGTTCAGCCTCCCAAGTAGCTGGGACTATAGGTGTGTGCCACCACGCCCAGCTAATTTTTGTATTTTTTTTTTAGTAAAGACGGCGTTTCACCATGTTGGACAGGATGGTCTTGATCTCTTGACCTTGTGATCCGCCCACCTCGGCCTCCCAAAGTGCTGGGATTACAGGCGTGAGCCACCGTGCCTGACAATTTACTTAGATTTCTACCTATGTTAATTTTTTTTTTTTTTGAGTCTCAGTTTTGCTCTTGTTGCCCAGGCTGGAGTGCAGTGGTGTGATCTCGGCTCACTGCAAGCCCCGTCTACCAGGTTTATGTGGTTCTTCTGCCTCAGCCTCCCGAGTAGCTGGGATTACAGGCATGCGCTACCATGCCTGGCTAATTTTTGTGTTTGTAGTAGAGACGGGGATTTCACTATGTTGGTCAGGCTGGTCTCGAATCTGCCCACCTCAGCCTCCCAAAGTGTTGGGATTACAGGTGTGAGCCACTGCACCCAGCCATTGCTTTGTTTTAAAGGCAGGGATGGGCTAGCATTTCTTTTTGTTTTTCCCTTTAAAGGAGACAGAGTCTCACTGTGTTGCCTGGCTGGTCTTGAGCTCCAGTACTCAAGAAATCCTCCGGCCTTGGCCTCCCAAAGTGCTGGGATTGTAGGTGTGAGTGACTGTGCCCAGCCTGCGCTGGAGATTTTAAAAAATAGAATAGCATTATGAATGTGGCCTGTGATCAGATTTTTTTTCCTGCTTGTTTTGGAACGCTAAAACTCTGTGTTTTTTCCTAGTCTCTGGAAAGTACGAGAAGAATCCTGGGTTTAGCCAGTGAGGTAAGAAAGTGTTAGTCATCAACTTAAGTATAGAAATTTCTAGGAGAGATCTTAAATCTCTGGCTGGAATTAGTGTTAAAGGGTAATGTATCAATATGCTTTATTATTTGAAATCAACAGTTGCTGAAATTGTCAAACCATGCAGTAATAGGGTTTTCCTGTTTTTCCCTTTGACAGTATTGGAATATGAAAGGGAATATGAATTCACTATGAGTTTGTGACTTAACTGTTTTCAGGGGCTAATATGTTAAAGTGTGTTAATTTAAGAATACTAGTTCTGTCTGTAGCTCTAATCCTCTGAGACCTTAGGTTTCTAAATGATCCTGTCTTGCTATTTTTCTGCTGTTATAGGTTTTCTTTCTGTTGTTTTTGGTTTGTTTTATTGTACTATCAGCCTTTTCCTCCCTTCTTTTAGTCTCAGGATGTAGGAATCAAGACCATCACTATGCTGGATGAACAAGGGGGTGAGTTAAATTATTAGCAGAAATTCTTAATTTGATTATGATGCCAAAAAACTTTATCAAATTAGCCACATATAAATTTCAGCCTTCGGGAGGGCCTTCCCTTTGTAAAATAAGAATGCTGTGTTTACTTCTTGTCTTCTGATTTGAATTATATCATGTTCACTGTCTGTTTGGGATGGCAGGCAACAATGCACAACTGTATATACTAAGTATGTGTTAGGCCAGCATGGCTTTTTGTGTGCATTGGTTATATGTACCTTAGACATTATGATATTCTTTATTTCTCTCTCTCGAGCTCTCTCTGTCTCTTTCTGTTTCTTCTTTTCTCCTTTCTTCCTTTCTCTCTTTCTCTGTTTCTTTCTTCTCTTTTTCTGGAGTTTCACTCCTGTTGCCTAGGCTGGAGTGCAATGGCATGATTTTGGCTAACTGCAACCTCCGCCTCCTGGGTTCAAGCTATTCTCCTGCCTCAGCCTCCCAGGTATCTGGGATTACAGGTGCCTGCCATTATCCCAGGCTAATTTTTTTGTATTTTTATTAGAGATGGGGTTTCACCGTGTTGGCCAGGCTGGTCTCAAACTCCTGACCTCAAGTGATCCACCCACCTTGGCCTCCCAAAGTGCTGGGATCACTGAAGTGAGCCACCACACCCAGCCATATACAAGTTTCTTAGAACAAATTTTTCCACAGCAGGAGGCTAGGTGCCTCATGATCAGTACATGAAAGATTATTTTCATGTTGAATAGCTTCTAATACCTTTTGACACTGACATATTCACTGTGAGGGGTTATTGGTAGATTCAAGGTTGAAGTTTGCTGCTTCATAATAATGGCATTTTCTGGTTGACACTGTGAATAGAACACAAAATGTAACTTCGCAACTTATTCTTAGAACAACTAAACCGCATAGAAGAAGGCTTGGACCAAATAAATAAAGACATGAGAGAAGCAGAGAAGACTTTAACAGAACTCAACAAATGCTGTGGCCTTTGCGTCTGCCCATGTAATAGGTGAGTTGATAAATTAAGATGGTTTCAAAATAAATAAATGAGAGTCCCCCACTTTCTCCTGCTAGCTAAGGTTGGAAGTGTGTTTGTGCCTAAATGAGGAACTCTCAGATAAATCTAAGATGCCTCTCCTTTAGGAACATCAACTTTTTGTGTAAATAGTGTGTGTTCATTGAAAACTGTGACTTACATTTGACCAATCCTGGGATCAAGTTCCAATTTTAATTGGTAGTAATACATGGGAAATATAGGCAAGTGTATATCTGAATGACAGAGAACGGGATGGAATTATTTTCTTTTCCTTTCAAAGTAGGAGTATTAACAAAATATATATTTTGTGGTAGGCACATGAGGGATGGCCAAAAAAGTAGAAGAGTTGGAAAAGAATAGCAAAACATAAAAAATATATAAATCTAATGTTAGGCCGGGCACGGTGGCCCACGCCTGTAATCCTGGCACTTTGGGAGGCCGAGGTGGGTGGATTACCTGAGGTCAGGAGTTCAAGGCCAGCCTGGCCATCATGGTAAAACCCCATCTTTAAAAAAATAAATAAAATTCAATTAAAAAAATAATAAATCTAATGTTAGATTATGTGATGGTGACCAAGGCTAGGTATACAGAACTGATAAAGATTGGGCTGGAGAGCATCTTATAGAAGAGGTAGGACTTGGTTTGGACTTTGAGTGATTAGAAGGATTTGATGAACCCAGAGGAACAGTGAGAGCATTTCCTATGGAAGGTTCAAAATAAGGATTAACAAGAAGCTTGACTTAACTGAGTCATGTGATTCATGTAGATGAGAATTGAAAAGTAAGATGTAAGTGGGTAGTAGAAGAACTGGAATGCCAAACTAGGGAGTTGATAGATTGGAGTGGAGTATATGATTGAACATCAGGAGGCTAAAAACCCTTGTAATCTAGGCCTGTGAAGTAAGACTTAACAGTGAGATTGGAGAGGAAGGTATAAACCAGAGAAATTATTTTAAATCAACTGATATAGTACAAGAAACATGAAGAAGGAAGAATCAAAGAACACCGAACATTTGGAGTCTATAGTAGACTAGGATATGAGGGGTCTTCAAACCATTTGTGTATAGTGTATGAAATTATGCTTGATACAAATTCACTCTTTTTGGTGACTCCACTGTGAATAGTTAAATTTTCTACTTATCCGTGGATCAACCAAACTCCATGGTGTTAACGAATACTATATGTATTCAGACCAAGATGAGATTTGGACTAAGGTAGTTAACCATTATGTTTCCTTCTGTTATAAGAAACTCATCTTTGTTTTTAAGAAGTAATTAACTGGGCTGGGCACGGTGGCTCACGCCTGTAATCCTAGCACTTTGGGAGGCTGAGGCAGGTGGATCATGAGGTCAGGAGGTCAAGACTAGCTTGGCCAATATGGTGAAACCCTGTCTCTACTAAAAATACCAAAAAAAAAAAAAAAAAAAAAAAAGCTGGATGTGGTGGCATACACCTGTAGTCTCAGCTACTTGGGAGGTTGAGGCAGAAGAATAGCTTGAACCCAGGAGACAGAGATTACAGTAAGCAGAGATTGCACCCCTGCACTTTAGCCTGGGTGACAGAGTGAGACTCCATCTCAAAAGAAAAAAAAGGAATGACAGTGTCTAGAAATTGAATGACTATACTCACTGCTGAAAGTTTTGTTTTGTCTTTTTTCTGTGACAGGGTCTCTGTTAGTCAGGCTGGAATGAAGTGGCATGATTGTGGCTCACTGCAGTGCCTTTTTCCTGGGCACAAGAGCTCCTCCTGTCTTGGCCTCCCAAAGTGCTGGGATTACAAGCATGAGCCACTGCATCCAGCCAAAGTATTCGTTTTCATTTTAAAGAGCTTCTTAGACATTAGTATTTTATCCAGTTCTCAGCTGTTCTGGTAAACCAAGAGTGGTTATATTTTGATATTTTCAGATACGTGTTTTTATGTAACAGCATTTTCCATGCCATTTCTGCTAGAGAAAGTAGAGATTAATTGCTTGTCGGTCAGCTTCAGTGTTTGTTTTGGCTATAAGGAGTTAAGATTTGACATTGTACTTCCTAGTCTTATCCACTGGCTTCCTATTCTAACACAGGTTGACCTGTTTACACCTTGGTTGACTAACTGAAAGTTTTTATTTTTGTTTGTTTGTTGGTTTTGAGACAGAGTCTCACTCTGTCACCCAGGCTGGAGTACAGTGGTGTGATCTTGGCTCACTGCAACTGCCACCTCCCTGGTTCAAGCAATTCTCCTGCCTCACCCTTCCAAGTAGCTGGGATTACAAGTGTGTGCCACCATACCTGGCTAATTTTTATATTTTTAGTAGAGACGGGGTTTCATCATGTTGGCGAGGCTAGTCTGAAACTCCTGAACTCAAAAGTGATCCCCCCTTCTGCCTCCCAAAGTGTTGAGATTACAGGTGTGAGCCACTGTGCCCAGCCAAAAGTTCATATTTCAATAATTATGACTTGTCAGTCAGAGTTTAGCAGATTACTTTAAGCAAACAAGTTAAAATGTACAGTTTATTTGATACAAACTCTTAGCTATGTTTTACAAACATAATTGTACCTTTCTCTTGTGTTCCACTTAACTTTCTGGAAGAGTACAGAATAGAGGAATTAGATGAATTTTCTTGAGAGCAGATGTTAGGAGAACAAGGAGAAAGAAGTCCTCCCTAAAATCTTAGAGCAAGATCGAAGTATTAATTTTATTTCTCTTCGTGTATCCCAACCAAGCATAGGCAAGCTTTTCTAGAAGATTGATGGGAAAGAAAGTAGAGAGTATGGTCCTGAATCAGCATTCTTCAGCCTCTCACCTCAGCAGAACCCTTTTTCGGTGGGTAAAGAGAAGGCACTACTTTTTTATAGACGGGGTCTCCCTCTGTCTCCTGGGCTGGAGTGCAATGGTGCCATCAGAGCTCACTATAGCCTCAAACGTCCAGGTTCAAGTGGTCCACCCACTTTAGCCTCCCAAGTTGCTAGGATTGCAGGTGTGTGCCACCATGCCCAGCTAATTCTTAAATTTTTTTTGTAGAGATGAGTTCTTGCTTTGTTGCCCAGGCTTGTATCAAATACCTGGCCTCAAGGAATTCTCCCACATCAGTCTTCCAAGGCATTGGGATTACAGACTTGAGCCAGTGCGCCCAGCCGGCACTTCTTTTTTCTTTTTCCTAGAACTTCTTGAGAGATGGGATCAAGGGGTTGCTGTAACAGAACAGTTCCCTGAAGAGAAGAAAGTACTATCTCAGTTGAAGATGCCTGACTGTAATTGCTTTTCTTCCACCTATTTATTTCTTTTTTTTTTTTTCCCACCTATTTCTTTCTTATACCATTGAGACCTTGGCCAGTATAATACCTCTTATCCTTAGCTCTGTCTCCTATCATTCTTGCCAGTGTCTTGATATTTCTAATCTACTATTCTGTGTTTCAGTTAGGCTTATCATATGAATAACCATTCTTAAAGGTAAACACGGGATCTTAGTCCTTTGTATGAGGACTAGTATTAATACTGGCAGTAATAGTAACAACCCAGGTCAGGTCCACAGTTCTTTATTTGCCATTTAGAAATCCTTTTTCTTCTCTTTTCTTTCTTTTTTTTTTTTTTTTTTTTTTTGAGACAGGTTCTTGCTCTGTTACTTAGGTTGGAGTGCAGTGGCACAGTCATTGCTCATTGCAGCCTTAAATGAGCCTCCAGTGTCAGTCTCCCAAGTAGCTGGGATTATTACAGGCACGTGCCACCATGCCCAGCTAATTTTTATACTTTTTGTATAGACAGCGTTTCCCCATGTTAGCCAGGATGGTCTTGAACCCCTGGGCTCAGGCAGTCCACTGCCTTGGACTCTGCAAGTGCCAGGATTACAGGCTTGAGCTATTAAGCCGTGCATGCCATTCAGAAATCTAAAAAACTCTGAAAGCTGAAGTTTTGTTTTCTTTTGCAGTAATGGTGCCACAACTCATTAGGGTATAAAATGTAACTGAACTGAAGCCATGTTTAGTCTTTTTTACTTGCTGTAAATATTAATTGATTTCACAACAGAAATATTCTTTTTGAGTCAGGGTCTCAGTCTGTCACCCAGGTTGCAGTACAGTGGTACAATCATGGCTCACTGCAGCCTCAACCTCCCAGGTTCAAGTGATCCCCCCACCTCACCCTGTGAGTAGCTGAGACTACAAATGTGCGTCACCATGCCTGGCTTATTTTTAAAAACTTCTGTGGGCCGGGCGCGGTGGCTCACGCCTGTAATCCCAGCACTTTCGGAGGCCGAGGCGGGTGGATCCCAAGGTCAAGAGATCGAGACCATCCTGGTCAACATGGTGAAACCCTGTTTCTACTAAAAATACAAAACATTAGCTGGGCATGGTGGTGCATGCCCGTAATCCCAGCTACTCAGGAGGCTGAGGCAAGAGAATTGCCTGAACCCAGGAGGCGAAGGTTGCAGTGAGCCGAGATCGTGCCATTGCACTCCAGTCTGGGTAACGAGGAAAACTCCATCTCAAAAAAAAAAAAAACCAAACTTTTGTTTCGGCCAGGCATAGTGGCTCACACCTGTAATCCTGACACTTTGGGAGGCCAAGGCAGGTGGATCATGAGGTCAGGAGCTTGAGACCAGCCTGACCAACATGGTGAAACCCCGTCTCTACTAAAAATAAAAAAATTAGCTTGGCATGGTGGCAACCACTTATAATCCCAGCTACCTGTGGGAGGCTGAGGCTGGAGAATTGCTTGAACCCGAGAGGCGGAGGCTGCAATGAGCCGAGATTGTACCACTGCACTCCAGCCAGCCTGGGCAACAAAGCGAGACTCCATCTCAAAAAAATAAAAAACAAAACAAAACCTTTTTTTTACATCTAACAAGAGCAACAACATAAAGTTTCATTCTTTCTTAAAGTCAAATGGGAGGCAGTCCTTCCACATTGGCCTCCCAAAGTGCTGGTATTACAGACGTGAGCCACCATGCCCAGCATCACTACAGAAATATTAATGTATTTAATTATGCGGTACTGCCCAAAACATCTTGCACCCAAGGGATTGGGATAACAATTGTGGGCCTGTGTGTTAATTTAAGCTACTATTCTGAGCATGTTAATTTAATCCTTAAACAGTAGCCTTAATATGAGATAGATGCTCTTTATTATCATTTTACATCCAGGGAAACAGAGGCACAAAGAGGCTACACTATCAAGTAGAAGAGCTGGGATTCAAAACCAGGCAGAACCCTTGCTTTTAACTATATGCTACTTCATTTGACTCTACAAAAAAGGATGGACCTTTATGCTGTTGCTCTTTTTAGGTATGATAATAGATAGAAAGTGTCTTGAGTAGATTTGTTTTTTAAGGTTTGTTTTTTATTTTTTCTTTCTTCCTTTTTTTTTTTTTTTTTGAGACAGGGTTTTGCTCTGTTACCCAGACTGAAGTGCAGTGGCATGAACACAGCTCACTGCAGCCTCAATCTCATGGGCTTAAGCACTCCTCTTACCTCAGTCCCCAACCCCTCAGTAGCAGGGACTACAGGCATGTACCACCACCACACCTGGCTAATATTGCCTACGCTGGTCTCTAACTCCTGGGTTAAGCATTCCTCACCACTCAGCCTTCCAGAGTGCTGGGATTAGAGGTGTGAGCTAGCATGCCTGGCCAGCAAATCCTTTTTTCACTTTTTTGAGACAGGGTCTCGCTTCACCGAGGCTGGAATGCAGTGACACAAACCTGTATCACTGCAGCCTCAACCTTCCAGGCCCAAGCCATCCTCCCACCTCAGTCTTCTGAGTAGCTGGAACTACAGGCATGCATCACCATGCCCAGCTAATTTTTGTATTTTTTGTATAGACAGAGTTTTTCCTTGTTGTCCAGACTGGCACATCTTTTTTTTAATAAGACATTGAAATAGCTTTACTTAAAAAAAAAAAAACAACCTGTATATTAGAAGGGTATTTTAACTGTAGCTAATTCTTTCTAAAGGACTAGTAGAATTTAATAACAGAGTACCAGGATTAAACTTTAAGATTGTGAATAAATGCCATTCTATTGGTTTGCACAATTTCAATTCTAAAAGCATAATAACACAAATCCTTTTTTAAAATCACATATCTTAGACAGTAGTTGATCAATTGTTATTCTAATTAACAAGAATTTAAAAATAGACAAATTTTTATTTTATTTTATTTTATTTTGAGACGGCGTTTCGCTCTTGTTACCCAGGCTGGAGTGCAATGGCGCGATCTCGGCTCACCACAACCTCCACCTCCTGGGTTCTGGCAATTCTCCTGCCTCAGCCTCCTGAGTAGCTGGGATTACAGGCACGCGCCACCATGCCCAGCTAGTTTTTTTTTTGTATTTTTAGTAGAGACGGGGTTTCACCATGTTGACCAGGATGGTCTCGATCTCTCGACCTTGTGATCCACCCGCCTCGGCCTCCCAAAGTGCTGGGATTACAGGCTTGAACCACCGCGCCCGGCAAAAATAGACAAATTTTAAATAGGAAGTCTCAGAATAGTAAACTGCTTGATGTCCCTGTGTAAACATTCTTAGATAAGGTATTCTTCTGTTTTAACTTTCTTGTTTTATAAAGTCTAACAATAGCACATAGTTTGAAGACAAATTGGCATTTCTGGACCACTAACTAGAGAAATTCCAAATTGTCACTACAGGCTTTCTGCTGTTCCAATCTTAAGTCATATTGAGGTGTAAAAATTCAGCTCCGAATAATTAAATACTGAATTATGTTTTATTCAGTAGTTTAGTGCTTCCTCCATCCTGGTCACTGGAGATACAAATATGAGTAAGGCATACCTCTGGCCCTGCCTGTTTTTATTTTTTATTTTTATTATTATTTTTTTATTTTTTTAATTTTTTTTATTTTTATTTTTATTTTTTTGAGACGGAGTTTCGCTCTTGTTACCCAGGCTGGAGTGCAATGGCGCGATCTTGGCTCACCGCAACCTCCGCCTCCTGGGTTCAGGCAATTCTCCTGCCTCAGCCTCCTGTGTAGCTGGGATTACAGGCACGCGCCACCATGCCCAGCTAATTTTTTTGTATTTTTAGTAGAGACGGGGTTTCACCATGTTGACCAGGATGGTCTCGATCTCTCGACCTCGTGATCCACCCGCCTCGGCCTCCCGAAGTGCTGGGATTACAGGCTTGAGCCACCGCGCCCGGCCCTGTTTTTATTTTTTATACCTCACATGGTATTGGATACACAATAGTTACTCAAAAAATACTTGTTGATTTGAGTGTCCTTGAGAAACTTGTTGGCTGATGGGAGAGTTTGATGTGTAAAAAGATTTTTTAAACTTAAAATGAAAATAAAATACATAATAGAAGCAATTAAGAGAAATCTTGGCTGGGCGCGGTGGCTCACGCCTGTAATCCCAGCACTTTGGGAGGCCAAGGCAGGCGGATCATGGGGTCAGGAGATTGAGACCATCCTGGCCAACACAGTGAAACCCCTTCTGTACAAAAACACAAAAAAATTAGCTGGGCGTGGTGGCAGGCGCCTGTAGTCCCAGCTACTCAGGAGGCTGAGGCAGGAGAATTGGTTGAACCTCTGGGAGGCGGAGGTTGCAGTGAGCCGGTATTGTGCCACTGCCCTCCAGCTTGGTGACAGAGTGAGACTCCGTCTCAAAAAAAAGAGAAATCTTATAAGAGGAAGGAATTTCATAGCAGCTCTGTTGGTTTTTGCCTTCTCTCATACTTTCATAATTTTAGGAAATAATTTCATCATCCAAAATTCTGAGGAAAAATGAAACATGCTCTTGTTTAAATAGTTTTCTTATTTTTCTTTTTATCTAGATGCTCAGATATTGGTTGTTTCTATGAAACCAGGCAGGAAGTTGAATGCATTATGTTTTTAAAACTTAAACTTGCTTCTGTTCTGTTTGACTGGCATTTACTATTTTCTGCATTTCATTCTCTCACCTAATCTCTTCCTTTCTAATCTGCTTACTAAAAATGAAGATTTAACATCAGAAGCCGGGCTCAGTAACTGATCAAAGGGAACTTTAAGATGCAGTCTTGTGGCGCAGTTTGGGCTGCTAACCTGCTATCTAAAGGTGATGCTTCAAATGGCTTTTCTGTGCATGTGCATGGATTTTGTGAATGGTGGAGACTGTCTCAAAACCTGTGTGGTGGTGTGCAGTGTAAAGTGAATTTGTTTTTGATGAGTGCTGTCTGACAAAAGATGGAATTGACAAAAGGACCTTAATTTATAATACTATCCTTTGACAAATGGCTCTGGTAACTAAGTTTTTGCTAAATAACATTTAAGGTTACCAAAATAACAATACTCCTGGAGTTTCTTAAGAAATTTAAAATAGGTTGATCTTTGAGACAGCTGCTGCAGTCTAGTTCTGATAAAAGATAAGGGAAATCATGCTAAATGCATCTCTGTCTTCATAGGACTTTGATTTTAGCATCCTATCTTCCATTAAGTTTCCCTACTTTTTTCTGGTTCTTGAGTCAAGATTTCCTCTATTAAAGTGTTGATTCTAATAATTTGGATTACCCATGATTTAGGCCACTACCAAATCAAGGAATCAGTTGCCAGTTTAGTCATCTCAAATCCTATTTGGAACAAGGTGGAATATAAAATTTTAAATGCTACCATATCTGGTATCTTCTTTCTTTAAATAAGGGTTTCCTCTCTACGTATGTTATAAACTATTCCATAATTCCTGTTAAATCATGTGTTAACTTGCTGTGGTTTCATGTTGAAATAATACAGAGCTAACTAATTTAAATTTTCATGGGAGATAAGTTTTATCAGCTTACTGTTTATTATTGTGTCTGACTCTTTCTTCATTTTAGATCTTTATGAGAATTGTGAATACCATGATTAAATGTTAAAAAATTAAGTATTTGATTTCTACCCTTTGTTTCCTGCCCTCCTTTTTTATTCTTTCCTTAGTTTGGCCATCCAAAGCACATACACACTCATATTCACTCTTTATTATAGTTGGTATTTACTTGGTCCCTTTTCTCCTTGATGTGAAATAGTCACACCTAATATTTCATTTTATTTTTGCTATTTTTATTCATTTAAAACTAATATTGATGACAACCAAAACTAAAAAAAAAGAAATTACTGTTTTTTTGCTCGTATCTTGATATTTACAGTTTTATGCTTAATAGCAGCTTCTTGAATTGACTAAGAGATATTTCACATTATTACTTAAAACTTCCTTTTTTTTTTTCTTTTTGAGACAGAGTCTTGCTCTTCCCCCAGGCTGGAGTGCAGTGGCTCAGTCTCAGCTCACTGTAACCTCCGCCTCCCAGGTTCAAGTGATTCTCCAGCCTCAGCCTCCCCAGTAGCTGGGATTACAAGCATGTGCCACCATACCCAGCTAATTTTTTGTATTTTTAGTACAAAAGGTATTTCACTAACGTTGGCCAGGCTGGTCTTCAACTCCTGACCTCAAGTAATTCACCCACCTCAGCCTCCCAAAGTGCTGGGATTACAGGCAGGTGTAAGCCACCACGCCTGAAAACTTGACATTTTTGTTTTTTGTTTTTTGTTTTTTTTTGAGACGGAGTTTTACTCTTGTTCCCAGGCTGGAGTGCAATGGCGCGATCTCGGCTCACCGCAGCCTCCACCTCCTGGGTTCAGGCAATTCTCCTGCCTCAACCTCCTGAGTAGCTGGGATTACAGGCATGCGCCACCATGCCCAGCTAATTTTTATATTTTTAGTAGAGACGGGGTTTCACCATGTTGACCAGGATGGTCTCCATCTCTTGACCTCGTGATCCACCCTCCTCGGCCTCCCAAAGTGCTGGGATTACAGGCTTGAGCCACCGCACCCAGCGAAAACTTGCCATTTTTGAATGAGAGATTTTTTTTTTTTTTTGAGACAAGAGTCTCGCTCTTGTTACCCAGGCTGGAGTGCAATGGCACGATCTCGGCTCACCGCAACCTCCGCCTCCTGGGTTCAGGCAATTCTCCTGTCTCAGCCTCCTGAGTAGCTGGGATTACAGGCACGCGCCACCATGCCCAGCTAATTTTTTGTATTTTTAGTAGAGACGGGGTTTCACCATGTTGACCAGGATGGTCTCGATCTCTTGACCTCGTGATCCACCCACCTCAGCCTCCCAAAGTGCTGGGATTACAGGCATGAGCCACCGCGCCTGGCTTGAATGAGAGATTTAAGTGGGAAAAAAAGGTTCCAGTTAAAGACTATTAAACTACTCAAAACTAACAGTGAGTTGTAAATCTTTCTAGATGGAGTCCTCAACCTCATTAAAATTTATCACAAATTTGCTTAGGCATTTTATCATGAAGACTAATTTCTTCCCAGAGGGGCTGTCTGTACATTTGATTTTCAAGAGTCCTGTCACAGATTAGAACTTTCTTACTGTAGACTAAAACAGCCTGGTTCTAGTGATCTTTTATGTCACCATATTCCAACTACATTCAACTGCCTGTAGATCTCAAAGCTAAAAAATGGCAATGGGCCAAAAAGTAAACATGCTAGTTGGTAATCCATGCACTTATAGGCATGAACTGTTGACTTAGGGTCAGGCTGAGGTTGAAGCAAATGAATAAAAATATTTATCCAGTGATTTACAAAGCAGTTTTATGTCTATTATCAATAGAACATTTTCACAGCCCTGCTAAATATTAAGTATTGCTATTATCCTAGTTTTACATAGAAGGAAAGTGTTACTCAGAATTGAAGTTTGCTTAAGATTCTGTAGCTTCTGAATGAAAGGCCTAGAATTGGGATTTAAGTTATTTTACTCTGTTCCTTTTTATTTTTAATCCTGACATGTCCCTTTGTTTCCTCCAGATTAATTCTTTAGTGTTCCAATATACAAACTACTAGAGTCTCTATAGAGACTATGAGAGTAATCTAAAGTATTCCTCCTGGATTGCTAACTGTCCCACTGACCTTATATACAACAACAGCAAGCAATTCCCAGGTTCTACCCAATATGTATTGGAGTAGAATTTTCAGAGTGTAAACTATGTATCTATGTGTTCTACAGCAGGCGCCCTCAATCCCCTGGCCACAGACCACTACTGGTCCAGGGCCTGTTAACAGGAACTGGTCCTCACAGCAGGAGGTGAGCTTTAATGCCTGAGCTCCGTGTCCTCTCAGATCAGAAGTGGCATTACATTTTCAAGGAGCAAGAACCCTACTGTGAACTGCACATTTGAGTGATCTAGTTGTGTGCTCCTTATGAGAATCCAACTAATGCCTGATGATCTGAGGTAGATCAGTTTCATCTGAAAAGCATTCCCCCCATCCCTGTTCGTGGAAAAACAGGTTTCCATGAAACTGGTCCCCGGTGCCAAAAAGATTGGGGACCACCGAGGTTGCTCTGATGCTCAGTCAAGTTTGTAAAGTATTACCTTTAAAGCATCTAAGACCCTTTGGAAGAAAAGTAGATTCATTTAAAAACATTACTATATTTGTGAATACTTTTTACTTTATAAACTTAGGTAGGCAGCTACCTGACATTGCCTTAAAAACAGGTTCCAGCTTGGTGGAGGAAACTCCAGGGTGATGGCAAGTGATCGGGTCTTGAGCAGCAAAAATGCATTACCTAGAGTAGGTATGCTGAAAAAGACACACTGAACTAACACACCACCTCTTCATAAACAAGCAGAACATACCATAACTGCAAGAAAAAAGTAGCTTTTCCCCATCTCATTTGAAGGTAAACAAGCTGACACAATGCAAACCTGTAAAAAAATTCAAAGTCAGCTTTTTTTAACCTTTTCCCCTTAATACTGAAAGAACATCTTCCAAGATCTAGTCATTTTAAAGATAGCAGAGTTTGATAACCAATCTGATTCATTGTTTATAGATTATGCTTCAATTAAAAATCATTCACATGGTCATTTTAAAACAGTTCATTTGCATCTTATACCCTTATATTTAATTGTGGAAAGAAGAATTCTCAAAAGTTTAAATAATTTCAAATATTGCCTCTTAATGTTAGGAAGGTGATTGGAGCATATATATATCCCTTAATAGACCACAACTCACAGGCCATGTCCCAGTCTACTCCTCTTTTTATACTGTCAGAAACATAATATCTCATTAGTTACTTTGTAATTTTAACCCTCTCTCTTCCACCTGTTCCACAATCCGAAATTCTAATAAAAGCCTCACTTCTATTACTTCTGTTAATATTTGTGGTTATTAACTTTCTTATAAACTAATATATTGATTTTGTTTTATTTACTAGTTCTTACTCTGCTCTATGATTTTGCATGGGACCTTTCTTATTATTAATAAAGAATACACTTGAATATTTATTTTAAAAATGTATATCCTACCTTGTTCCAGGAAAAATTTAACATGGCTTCTTAATAAATAAATGGGTTAATTAATAAAGAAGGATAAATAGAAATATAATTATGAGAACTTAAGTGGTACCATGAAACACACTTTGAGAACTAGCTCTTCAGTATTCATAAATTTACCTTTGCAGTGCGTCTCACAAAAAAAAGTAGTATCCTTTCTGTAACATTATGGTTAAGGTCTAAGATTCAATTCTAGGTTTGCCAGAAATGAATCCTCACATGCGTGTTAAGGAAGAAGTCACTTTTTTCATAAAATTTCTTCCCTTTTTAATTTTTGCAATCTTAAAACTTTCTCATTAATGTAAAATATATAATAAATCAGAGACCAGTATTTAAGCAACATACTATTTTGTTTTTTTTTATAGAAAAGTGAAAACTAAAATTGAGTGAAAGACTGACTTTAGCCAAATAATAAAGAAAAGTTTTGTGTCACTTTTCTGTAATAGCCATTTTATTTTTTTTATTTTTTATTTTTTTGCTATAATAGCCACTTTTTCTTTTTCTTTTTGTTGAGATGAAGTCTTGCTCTCTGGCTGAGGCTGGAGTGCAGTGGCGCAATCTTGGCTTACTACAACCTCTGCCTCCCAGGTTCAAGTGATTTTCCTGCCTCATCCTCCTGAATAGCTGGGATTACAGGCACATGCCACCACACCTGGCTAATTTTTCTATTTTTAGTAGAGACGGGTTTTGCCATTTTGGCTAGGCTGGTCTCGAACTTCCAGCCTCAAGTGATCTGCACATGTGGGCTTCCCAAAGTGCTAGGGTTACAGGCATGAGCCACTGTACCCAGCCTGTAATAGCCATTTAAAAGCCACTTTCCCAGGCCTTTTTTTCTTGCCATTTGGATCTGTTTGAGTGGTAAATTCCATGGTAAAGTTCTGCTTCGGACTGAGTTTTGGCTATGTCAGCTATACCTAAAGCATATGCTTTTATATTTAAGAGGCCTAGACTTACGATGTTTTTTTTTTTTTTTTTTTTTTTTGAGATGGAGTCCTGCTTTGTCACCCAGTCTAGATAGAGTGCAGTGGCACGATCTGAGCTCACTGCAACCTCCACCTCCTGGGTTCAAGCAAGTCTCCTTCCTCAGCCTCCCAAGTAGCTGGGACTACAGGCGCACACTGCCACACCTGGCTAATTTTTTACAGGTATGCACCACTATGTCTGGCTAATTTTTGTATTTTTAGTAGAGGCGGGGTTTCACCATGTTGGTCAGGCTGACCCACCTCGGCCTCCTAAAGTGCTGGGATTACAGGCGTGAGCCACCATGCTGGGTGCCTTCTTATTCTCATGTCCCTTGTCAACCTCTGAGATGCCTTCAAGGAACCTCTTAAGATATCCCAGAATACTTTTTCTATGGGACCTTTTTTTTTTTTTTTTGAGACAGAGTTTTGCTCTTGTTACCCAGGCTGTAGTGCAATGGCACGATCTCGGCTCACCGCAACCTCCGCCTCCTGGGTTCAGGCAATTCTCCTGCCTCAGCCTCCTGAGTAGCTGGGATTACAGGCACACGCCACCATGCCCAGCTAATTTTTTGTATTTTTAGTAGAGACGGGGTTTCACCATGTTGACCAGGTTGGTCTCGATCTCTCGACCTTGTGATCCACCCACCTCGGCCTCCCAAAGTGCTGGGATTACAGGCTTGAGCCACCGCGCCCGGCCTTCCTATGGGACCTTTTTAAAAGTAGTGTTTATTAACCTCTTTTCTAGATAGTGCTTCATACACTAGAAAGAGAAAAGCATAAAGATAGTGCCCGAGACTAAGGGAACCTGAAAAATCAAATAGTTGCCTTTTGCTACTTGCTAACAGCCCAGTAAAGATTTGGTAGAAGTAGTATTTAGACCTTTGTAAAATGTTTTAGTGTCAATGGGTTTACATAATTCATCTATTTCCTATCCCATATTGCTATGGAACATAGTATATAGATCATCTAGATTGAGCTGTATGCAGCGTTTCCGTTAGAGTTACTAGTGTCATCCTCAAGGTAACAGACACTAATAATTAGAACTCTCCCTCTTTGGTTTTTTGGTATCTCTCTATACTCTTGACTCTTATATAGAACAAAGAACTTTGAGTCTGGCAAGGCTTATAAGACAACATGGGGAGATTGCGGAGAAAACTCACCTAGCAATGTAATATCTAAACAGCCAAGCCGGGTGACGAATGGTCAGCCTCAGCAACCAACAACAGGAGCAGCCAGTGGTGGATACATTAAACGGTATGCCAGCTCCTCCCAATATTCCTGTACCTTTCTTAATGAACGGTTCACTTAGGAGATGAGTTTAGCAGTACATGACCCTTAACTAATAAGAAATAGAAATTGTATTTATTCAATTTTTTTTTTTTTTTTTTTTTTTTGAGACAGAGTGTCGCTCTTGTTACCCAGGCTGGAGTGCAATGGCACGATCTTGGCTCACCGCAACCTCCGCCTCCTGGGTTCAAGCAATTCTCCTGCCTCAACCTCCTGAGTAGCTGGGACTACAGGCATGCGCCACCATGCCCAGCTAATTTTTTTTTGTATTTTTAGTAGAGACGGGGTTTTACCACGTTGACCAGGATGGTCTCGATCTCTCGACCTCGTGATCCACCCGCCTCGGCCTCCCAGAGTGCTTGGATTACAGGCTTGAGCCACCGTGCCCGGCCTATTCCATTTTTATAAAATGCACTTAAAAATCTGCCTACTTTAGCTGGGTGTAGTGGCTCACGCCTGTAATCCCAGCACTTTGGGAGGCTGAGGCGGGTGGATCAGCTGAGGTCAGGAGTTCAAGACCATTTTGGCCAACATGGTGAAACCCCGTCTCTATTAAAAAAACAGTAAAAATAAAAAATAAATTAAAAAAAAAATCTGCCTATTGACAAACGTGGGTTTTTTTGTTTTTTTCCTTTTTGTTTGTTTGTTGTTTTGTTTTGAGACAGAGTCTTGCTGTGTTGCTCAGGATGGAGTGCAGTGGCGCAATCTCAGCTCACTGCAAGCTTCACCTCCCAGGTTCAAGCGATTCTCTTGCCTCAGCCTCCCGAGTAGCTGGGACTACAGGTGGGCGCCACCATGCCAAGCTAATTTTTGTATTTTTAGTAGAGATGGGTTTTCACCATTTGACCAGGCTGGTCTTGGACTCCTGACCTAGGGTGATCAGCCTACCTTGGCCTCCCAAAGTGCTGGAATTATGAGTGTGAGCCACCATGCCCATCTAGACAAAATATTAACTGTGGTGGTTGCCCTTGGGTGGCACGAGTAACTTTTCTATATACTTTTCAGTACTTTTCAAATTATTGAAGTAGGCATATTTTACTTCTGTATATAGAAAAAAATATGTTTTAAAATATGTCATCTAGAGCAAGGGTCAGCTAGATTCCTATAAGAATATCTGTAATGAGCCGGAGAATCAATATTTCAGACTTTTCAGGCCATACAATCTCTTGCAATTACTCAACTCTGTTGTAGGGTGAAAGCAGGCATAAACAGTATATAAACAAATGAGCATAGCTGTGTTTAAATAAAACTTTATTTACAAAATCAGATGGTGGCCAGATTTTGTCCTTGGGCCATAGGTTGGAAAACTATTTTAGAGCAGTGGTTCTTTAGAACCACCTGAGAGGCTTATTAAACCATATGTTTCTGGGATGCATTTACAGTTTTTGATTCATTAGGTCTGGAATGGAGTATGAGAATTAGCATTTTCCCATGTCTAACAGCTTCCCAGGTGATGCTGGGAGTTACACTTTGAGAAACACTATTTTAGAGTTTTTTCTTAATCTTTTCTTACATGGCTTTAAGACACTGTGTTCTCCTTGATGAGTCTTTCAGTTTTTATTATAGAATGTTTTCCAAGAATGGTAACCTATATTCCTTTGGATCTTACACTTGCTTAGAGTCATTTTGGTTACTTATTTGTGTGAAGATTAAATCCAGACTTAACTCCATTTAAATTAAACAAACTCTATGGAATTAACTATCTTTTTGTGATAGCATAACTAATGATGCCAGAGAAGATGAAATGGAAGAGAACCTGACTCAAGTGGGCAGTATCCTGGGAAATCTAAAAGACATGGCCCTGAACATAGGCAATGAGATTGATGCTCAAAATCCACGAATACAGCGAATCACAGACAAGGTAAAAAGCTTTTTATTGCTACAAGAAAATGAGACATACGGTTCAGTGTTTCAGTAATAGACATCTGTGCTAGATAATGTGGGGGACACAATAGGATAAGCTCCTATCCTCATAGGTCTTAGTTCTCATGAGGTGGTGGTTCTAATGCGTAAAAGAAGAGCCAAGTCCTCCCTTCTGATGGCAGTTGGTGCATTTTGAAACTGCAGTTTTGGACTTTAGTAGTTTTCTTAAACCTTCACTCATGAAGCTTAGTATCTACTTTAGCCTTTGAGTATGCTTTTTTCTCTCCCAAATGAATAAGTTTTACTTTTTAATTAATTTTTTCTTTTCTTTTTTCTTTTAAAGATGGGGTTTCACCATGTTGGTCAGGCTGGTCTTGAACTGCCGACCTCAGGTGATCCACCTGCCTTGGCCTCCAAAGTGCTTGGATTACAGGCATGAGCCACCACGCCCGGCCTTTAATTAATTTTTTTTTTTTTTTGAGACGGAGTTTCGCTCTTGTTACCCAGGCTGGAGTGCAATGGCGCGATCTCGGCTCACCGCAACCTCCGCCTCCTGGGTTCAGGCAATTCTCCTGCCTCAGCCTCCTGAGTAGCTGGGATTACAGGCACGCACCACCATGCCCAGCTAATTTTTTGTATTTTGAGTAGAGACGGGGTTTCACTATGTTGACCAGGATGGTCTCGATCTCTTGACCTCGTGATCCACCCGCCTCGGCCTCCCAAAGTGCTGGGATTACAGGCTTGAGCCACTGCGCCCGGCTTAATTAATTTTTTAATTGAGAATGGGTTCTTGCTCTGTCGCCTAGGCTGTAGTGCAGTGGCACAATCACAGCTCACTGCAGCCTACCTCCCAGGCCAAAGCAATCCTCCCACATCAGCCTATTTTGTTAACTAAAAATAAAATTCCTGAATCCTCATCTTATGAAAGAGTCCGTAGGTGAAAATCAGTTCTGCAGACTAGTTCTTATGGAGTGGACACACAAAATAGACTCATCTGAGTGAAGGAAAGTTGTGATTCTTTTTTTTTCCCTCTTAATTTTACATGATAAAGGTATTGAACGTGAAATTATTTACAGTGTTTTGATGTGTCACATCTAAAAGTCATACCTTGGCCAGCCGTGGTGGCTCATACCTATAATCTCAACACTTTTGGAAGCTAAGGCAGGAGGATTGCTTGAGCTTAGGAGTTTGAGACCAGACCAAGACCTTGACTCTACTAAAAAAGTTTAAAAATTGACCAGGCATGGTGGTGTGTACCTGTTGTCCTAGTTACTCAGGAGGCTGAGGTGGAAGGATTGCTTGAACACAGGAGTTGAAGGCTACAGTGAGCTGTGATTGCACCATTGCATTTCAGCCTGGGTAACAGAGTGAGACCCTGTCTCAAAAAAAAAAAAGAAACTATCATATCTCATTAAAATCTCAGTGAACTTTAAAGTTTAGGGTGACTTTTTAAGCTTGGCTCTCTGTTAAATCACTTATGATGGATTTCATAGAAACAGTGGTTCACAAAATCCTATAAATGCTGCAATCTGGGTTTAGGCTATACCTGTCATTTTAATTCAGATGTTGGTGTGGATGGTAATAGATTTGTTTTAAAGATCTTTGGAATGGTTATTTTAGTCTCTCTAGGTTAGAGTTGGGGCAGCTTCAGATGAGAGTCTATGATTCAGTTTAGAGAACTCCCACAAGGTCCAGATCTCTAACAGAGAAAAGCACTCTTTAATATTTCATTGCATCAAAAAAAAAATGCCATTGATTACAGGATACATCCTAGTTTTAGGCATGTTAAACTATGAAAAGTATTACAGAATTGATGAAATATTGGCAAGGTCTTATATGTTATACCTTCGTCATGTTTATATACCAGGGTTTTTCCAAATGAATTTCATATTCTATTACTTCTCCCCCAACATGAGTTTTATAATGTAACTTCATGTGGTTTCTTGGATTTTCTCAGTGTGTCAGTTACTCCAAGTGTAAAAAGTTTAATTTTTATTAGAGTTACTTACCTTGTGAGGTAATGCTGGTATCTTTCTTGTTTTTCAGGTTGACACCAACAAAGATCGTATTGACATTGCCAATGCCAGAGCAAAGAAACTGATTGACAGCTAAAGCTACTGCTGTACTTGTTTATCATTTATTCACTTCTGTTGCTTCTCCTCAAAAGTTGTTACCTTTTCAGAGTTTAAATTTTCGGTTCCACACACTTCTAATTGGGAGATAATGGGCCAGAGCAGTAACAGCTCTCCTGCTTTTTTGTTTTCTGTTGGGGGCTGACTGCTGCTTGGCCTTCCTTCTAGTAGTTTCTTCCTTAGTTCATACTCTTAGGTTGATTTTCATACATCATGTATAGTGTTTTCATCCTCCTCATGTACTTCAGCAGGTTCTTTTGCTTTCAAGATTTGGAAGCATTGCCAAAGACAGCCATGAAGAAGGAAGCTGTAGAGGTGTTTTGTTTTTTTGTTTTTCTTGTTCTTTTTTTTTTTTTGCTTTTGTGGTAGAGGGACGGGCAAGAGATAAGAGGTTGTCACCTCAATAAAAACCTTCAGGCCAATAAGCAAAAAGTTGCATAGCCACAGTGAAGATCTAGTTGGATATAGTTTTTAAGTTGCAGTTATTGCCAGTTTAAGCTAATGCTTGGTTTTGGAGCTCTTGTATACAATATTTTTGTTAGGAATCACAGTTTTGCAGCCTCTACTCCAAAGAGAAAAATAGAATGAGTTTTCTTAAAGTGAGCTTAATTTCTGAACTCTTAGTGATTCATATATATACATAAATCTGTGATCCTATTTCTTATTGCACCACTCAGGAACACTCTGTATAAATGAGTGGCTTTTTATTTCACATTATTAGTAGTATCATGGTTCCATTATAGGCCTATTAGCTTCATACATTGTCATTAGCCTTTGAAGAAAAAATATGTAAATATATGAGTAACATAAGAATTTCTCTCTAAAACAGGGCTTAAAATTTTTTGGAAAAGTTTGACAAAGTGTACCACGTGAATTCAGATTTACCCCAATGGTTAAGAATTATGTTTTGTTAGGAAAAATGAAACTCATTTTGATCTCAGATAGAAAAATAGATTACATTGAGTTTTATGTAGCTTTAGACTTTAAAAAGTTAGAATGTATTCTGTTACTAAAAGTGATTTGAAAAAATTATGCCTCTGGTGTAATAATTATAGATTACACACTGTCTTTCTCTTACCCTTGTGTATTGAACTATGTCCATAATCAAGTTGATGTGATCCTGAACAGTGTTATGAAAATCTGATTGCTATTTGTCACATTTATTTTAAAATCAGCATCTGAACACTTCAGAGCTGTCAGTGTGGATTGGTTTGACCAATATTCACTGCTTAATCCTTACAATTAAATTTTGTAACTAACTAATGATATTGCTCTTTCAAATAGGTAACGTGTTTCTATGACTGTTACTTTGGGGACAATATTTTCATCAGCTCTCATTTAACAAATTAAATAAAGGTCCATAAATCAGGAAGCATTCCAACAGAAGCTGCTTTTACCATTTTTCCGGTATTTATTGAAAAGACTTAAACTTACCTTGCTAAAATTTGTTGTGAGTTTCTTTTTTTTTTTGAGACAGAGTCTTGCTCTATTGCCAGGCTGCTGGAGTGCAATGGTGGCATCTCGCTCACTGCATCCTCTGACTCCCTGGTTCAAGTAATTCTCCTGCCTCAGCCTCCCGAGTAGCTGGGATTACAAACAGACACACACCACCATGCCCAGCTAATTTTTGTATTTTAGTGGAGATGGTTTCACCATGTTGGTCAGGCCAGGCTGGTCTCAAACTCCTGACCTCATTATCTGCCTGCCTTAGCCTCCCAGAGTGCTGAGATTACAGGCGTGAGCCACTGTGCCTGGCCATGAAGTTGATTTTAATTGTTACTAGTCTTACTCCCTTGAGCTGAAGTACCCTAGTGACTAGAAGGGTAATGTTTCTGTGTGAGAACTACAACTCACTCACTGGAGAAGAAACAGTTAATGTGGGAGCTTTCAAAGCCTGAAGAAGAAAATACTTAAATAAAGTGAGATGCAATTATACCCTCTGTAATAGAAATGCTTCAATGTCAAAATGAGTGGTTTGGCAGGTGATGGTAAATGTGTAAAGTAAGAAGGTGTAAAACAGGGAGAACTGTGCTTTACCTAAATGCCTTTCTGAAAACTATCACCAAAAAAAAATCTTAACACTGTTCTGGATAAAGGAAATAGTTCTGAGAATACCAGCATGTTATACTCACAGTATAATTGGTTAGAAGCATGGGCTGAGGCATTATCTGAATTTTCACTCTAGCCAAAGTGACAGTAAGGTCATTCTGTGCCTTAATTTGTCTGTAAATGCAGATTAATACAAGCATACCTCAAATACTGTGGTTTTAGTTCTAGACCACCACCATAAAAAGCTAGTATTGCAATAAAATGAGTCACATGAATTTTTTGGTTTCCCAATGCATATAAAAAGTTCTGTTTGCACTATTCTGTAGTCTGTTGTGTGAAATAGCATTATGTATTTAAAAAGCAATGTATATACCTTATTATTGTGGCCGGGTGTGATGGCTCATGCCTGTAATCTTAGCACTTTGGGAGGCCGAGGCAGGCAGATCACGAGGTCAGGAATTCGAGACCAGCCTGGCCTGACCAACATGGTGAAACCCTGTCGTAAGTAAAATTACTCGCTTGTAATCCTAGCACTTTGGGAGGCTGAGGCGGTTGGATCACTTGAGGTCAGGAGTTCGAGACCAGCCTGGCCAACATGGTGAAACCCTAAATCTAATAAAAATACAAAATTTGCCGGGCGCGGTGGCTCAAGCCTGTAATCCCAGCACTTTGGGAGGCTGAGGCGGGTGGATCACGAGGTCGAGAGATCGAGACCATCCTGGTCAACATGGTGAAACCCCGTCTCTACTAAAAATACAAAAAATTAGCTGGGCATGGTGGCGCGTGCCTGTAATCCCAGCTACTCAGGAGGCTGAGGCAGGAGAATTGCCTGAACCCAGGAGTCGGAGGTTGCGGTGAGCCGAGATCGCGCCATTGCACTCCAGCCTGGGTAACAGGAGCGAAACTCCGTCTCAAAAGAAAAAAAAAAAATACAAAATTTAGCTGGGCCTGATGTCACACAGCTGTACTTCCTCCGCTGAAGTCTTGAAATGCTCATTCATCCATGAGGTTTGGAATAAACTTCCAAACCCCTGTTAATGTTGATATTTTGACCTCTTCTCATGAATAACAAATGTCCTTAATAGCATCCTTTCCAGAAGGTTTTCAGTTTACTTTGCCCAGATCCATCAGAGGAATCACTACGGCAGCCATACCTTTATGAAATTTCTTTCTTAAGCAATAGGACTTGAAAGTTGAAATGACTCCTTGATTCAAGGGCTGTAGTATGGATATGTTAGCAAGAATGAAAACAAAACATTATTAATCTTGTACTTCATCAGAGCTTGTGGGTGACCAGATGCTCTGATGCTCATTATCAATGAGCAATAACATTTAGAAAATAATTTTTTTTTCTGAGCAGTAGTTCTCATCAGTAGGTTTAAAATATTCAGCAAATCTTGCTGTAAACAGATGTCTTATCTAGGTTTCATTGTTTCATTTATACAGCACAGGTAGCGCAGACTTAGCATGATTCTTAAGGTCCCTATATTTTCAAAATGGTAAATGATCAATGGCTTCAGCTTGAAGTCACCAGGCTGTATTAGCCTCTAACAAGACAGTCAGCCTGTCTTTTGAAACAAGCTAGGCATTGACTTTTCTCTAGCTATGGGGGTCCTAAATGGTGTCATTTTCCAATAGAAGGCTGTTTAATCTACATTGATTTACTGTTTATTGTTTACTGTAGCCACTTTCATCAATTATCTTGATAACTTCCTGCAGCTTTTCTGTCAGCACTTGCTGCTTCACCTTCCACTTTTATGTTAACAGATACAGCTTCTTTCCTTAAACCTGACGAACCAACCTCTGCTAACTTCCAGCTTTTCTTTTGCAGCTTCCTCACCTCTCAGCCTTTATAGCATTGAAGGGAGTTAGGGGCTTTTTCTGGGTTAGGCTTTGGCTTTAAGGAATGTTGTGGCTGGTTTGATCTTCTATCCAGACCACTAAGCCTTTATCCATATCAGCAAGAAGGTTGTTTCTCTATCTAATTGTTCATGTGTTTACTGGAGTAACACTTTTAACTTCCTTCAAGAACTTTTCCTTTGCATTCACCACTTGGTTAATTGGTACAAGAGGCCTAGTCTTTGGCCTGTCTTTTTTTTTTTTTTTTTTTTTTTGAGACAAAGTGCTCTGTCACCCAGGCTGGAGCGCAGTGGTGCAATCTTAGCTCACTGCAACCCCTGCCTCCTGGGTTCAAGCGATTCTTCTGCCTCAGCCTCCCAAGTAGCTAGATTACAGGTGTGTAACACCATGTCTGGCTAATTTTTGGATTTTTAGTAGAGATGGGGTTTCACCATGTTTGCCAGGCTGGTCTTGAACTCCTGACCCCAGGTGAGCCACCTGCCTTGGCCTCTGAAAATGCTGGGATTACAGGTCACTGCGCCCAGCTGTGACTCTTGTTTTCACTTGAACTTTGTGGCCATTGCAGGGTTGTATATTGGCCTGATTTCAATATTCTGTCTCAGAGATTAGGGAGGCCCAAGAGAGAAGAGTGATAAGAAATGGCTAGTTATTGGAGCAGTCAAAAAACACATTTATCAATTAAGTTTGCCATCTGTGGTTTGGGCAAGAAAATGAGACTGTTCCTACAAAAAAATTTTTAAGTTAGCCAGGTATGGTGGTGCATACCTGTAGTCCCAGCTACTCAGGAGGCTGAGATGTGATGATCCCATGAGTCCAGGGGGTTGAGGCTGTGGTGAACCATTATTGCGCCACTGCACTACAGCATGGGTGACAGAGCAAGACCCTGTCAAAAAAGTTTGCTGGCCGGGCGCGGTGGCTCACGCCTATAATCCCAGCACTTTGGGAAGCCGAGGCGAGTAGATCACGATGTCAAGAGATCAAGACCATCCTGGTCAACATGGTGAAACCCCGTCTCTACTAAACATACAAAAAATTAGCTGAACACGGTGGCGCGCGCCTGTAGTCCCAGCTACTCGGGAGGCTGAGGCAGGAGAATTGCTTGAACCCAGGAGGCGGAGGTTGCAGTGAGCCAAGATCGTGCCATTGCACTCCAGCCTGGGTAACAAGAGCGAAACTCCGTCTCAAAAAAAAAAGTTTGCCATCTTATATTGGCAAAACAGTTAAAATAGTACCATCAATGATCACAGATCACCATAACAGATTTTGTAATAAAAAGTTTTAAATATTATGAGAATTATCAAAATTTAACACATGAAATGAGAACATGTTGGAAAGATGGCACTGACAGACTTAACTGATACAGGGCTGCCACCAACTATTTGCGAAAAAACTTAATGAGTCTCAGTAAAATGAGGTATGCCTGTAATTCCCATTGCATAGCATTGTATTGCATAGAGTGGTAACACAGGTAAAGCACTTAGAACAGTTTCTGGCAAATGTAAGAGCTTAATAAGTGATAGCTGCTATCCTCTCTACAGTGTAGCTCTTTCTGGTCAAGCATCTCTGTGTGAATTTGATGAAAGACAACATAGCCTCTCTCCCCAGAGAAACAGGCACACAAATGCGAATCCTGCATAAATGAGGACCATAAATGGAAAATGGGCTTGGAAGCCCACCCATGGAGCCCAGGTTAAAAACTTTCCCATAGCATCTGCTACTGAGAAAGAAGAGAATAGAAATAGAAATTAGACCTCATCATGCATTAGAAATAGCTGTCTAATTAAAGCCCTTTTGGATTTTCTCCCATAACATTATCTGGAAATTTGTGTCACTTTTGAAAGGTAGTAAATGGTTAACACAGGTTCTGGAGTCTGACCATTTGGGATCAAATTTTGGTTCATTCATTTAGTTGTGGGGCCTTGAGCATAATACTGACCAATAAGTAAGGAGGTTAAAAAATTGTATCCCCCACTGAGCTTGTTTTTTAACACTAAGCTCTGTCTTCTAGTTTCCAGTCTTATAACCATAATGATCTGTATCCCCTATAGCCATGCCTATTTTTTTTCTTCAGTTTTTTTTTTTTTTTTTTTTTTTTTTTTTTTTTTTTTGAGACGGAGTTTCACTCTTGTTACCCAGGCTGGAGTGCAATGGCGCCATCTCGGCTCACCGCAACCTCCGACTCCTGGGTTCAGGCAATTCTCCTGCCTCAGCCTCCTGAGTAGCTGGGATTACAGGCATGAGCCACCATGCCCAGCTAATTTTTTGTATTTTTAGCAGAGACGGGGTTTCACCATGTTGACCGGGATGGTCTCGATCTTTCGACCTTGTGATCCACCCACCTCGGCCTCCCAAAGTGCTGGGATTACAGGCTTGAGCCACTGCGCCCGGCCCCTTCAGTTTTAATTAATCTTTTGTTTCTATACTTCAGCTCTAAGTCTTTCCATTTCATGTGTGGATTATCAGTCCTTAACTTAAACATCTATGGTCCAGACATCCTATACTCAGTTGCACTTAGAATTAGCTTTTTAAAGACGTACACTGCAATCTCAGCTACTTGGGAGGCTGAAGCAGGAAGATCACTTGGGCTCAGATGTTCAGGACCAGCCTGGGCAACATAGTGAGGTCCCATTACACACACACACACACACACACACATATAAGCACACACACAGCCAAGAGGTATGTGAAAAAATTCTCAACATCACTAATCGTCATGGAAATGCAAATCAAAACTACAATGAGATTATCTCATCCCAGTTATAATAACTATTATTAAAAGGGAAAAAAATGCTGGTAAGGATGCTGAGAAAAGGGAACTCATTCTTACTTGGTGGGAATGTGAATGAGCACAGCCACTATGGAAAACAATATGGACGCCTCTCAGAAAACTAAAAATAGAACTACCATACTATCCAGCAATCACACTACTGGGTATTAATTGAAAGGAAATCAATATATCAAAGGGATACTTGCACTCCCATGGTTACTGCAGTACTACTCATGACAGCAAAGCTAATGGCGTCAACCTAAGTATCCATCAACAGATGAATGGATAAAGAAAATGTGGTATGTATATATACACATTATTCAGCCACAAAAAAGAATGAAATTCTATTGTTTGCAGTGACATGGATACACTGGAGGTGTATCCATGGAACTGGAGGTCATTGTGTTAAGTGAAATAATCTAGGCACAAAAGAAAATATTGCATGTTCTTATGTGTGAGCTAAAAAAATTTATTTCATGGAGGTAAAGAGTAGAATGATAGTTACTAGAGGCTGGGAAGGGGATGTACAGGGTAGGGGGATTAAGGAAGGTAGTTTAATGGGTGGATACAAACATACAGTTAGAAGGAATAAGTTTTAATGCTTGATAGCATAGTAGGGTGACTATACTTAACAACAATGTAAATTTCAAAATGGCTAGAAGATTTGAAATGTTCCCAACACAAATAAATGATAAATGAGATAATGAATAACATAAATATCCTGACTTGATTATACATTCTATGCATGTCTCAATATATCACGTTACCCCATAAATACAAATAAATATGTATTAAAAAATAGGAAAGTGAAAAAGGAAAAGTAAGTGGTTTATCTAAGTGCTGTTTTCTTTAGGTCACTCTTACCAAAAGTTTAGGTTATCCCAATTCCATTCCTAATCAGATTTTCTCAGATTGATACTCAAGTTTGTCATCTAGTCATTTAAAATTTATTATGTTTTCCATAAAGTAAAAGCAAGTTTATTTAAAAAGTAAAGGAATAAAAGAATGGCTACTCCATAGGCAGAACAGCCTATAATTATTACTTTTTTGGAGCCATAATCTCACTATGTTGCCCAGGCTGGCCTCAAACTCCTAAGTTCAAGGAATCCTCCAGCCTCAGGCATCCTCAATAGGTGGGACTATAGATGCCTGCCTCAGCCTGGCTCCATTTTTTATCCTTTTAATGTCGTGTCCACTCCAAGCTTTCTATTTCAATACAACTTGTAAAATTCTACTTTCACGCCTTACGGATAAGATAAATGGCATGATTTACTGAGTGCTTACTCTGTCATGGCCACTATGCTAAGTGCTTCTATATAGTTTTTTGCAATGTACCTGAGAGGTAGGAGCTATTCCCTGTATTTACAAGTGAGACGAAATTGCACAAATTCATAAAACTAATAAATGACAGACTGGATTCAAATGGATCTTTCTGACTCCAGGACCCATGACCTTAATATATGACACTGCCTTCCAAACCAAGCTATAAAAAATTTAGGTGACTCGGGCTGGATGTGGTGGCTCACACCTGTAATCCCAGCACTTTGGAAGGTAAGGCAGGAGGATTGCTTGATCCCCAAGAGTTTGAGGCCAGCCTGGGGAACAGAACAATACCTCATCTCATGAAAAAATTAAAAATTAGCTGAGTGTGGTGGCACATACCTGACCTGTAGTCCCAGCTACTCAAGAGGCTGAGGTGGGAGGAGACAGCTTGAGCCCAGGAGTTCAAGGCTTCAGTGAGCTGTGATCACACCACTGCACTTTAGCCTGGGCAATAGAGCAAGAGCATGTCTCAAAAAATATATGTAGGCTGGGTGCGGTGGCTCATGCCTGTAATCCCAGCACTATGGGAGGCCAAGGTGGGCGGATCACCTGAGGACGGGAGATGAAGACGAGGCTGGCCAACATGGTGAAACCCCATCTCTACTACAAATACAAAAATTAGCCAAGCATGGTGGTGGGCGCCTGTAATCCCAGCTATTCGGGAGGCTGAGATAGGAAAATCACTTGGATCCGGGAGGTGGAGGTTGCAGAGAGCTGAGATTGCACTACTGCACTCCAGCCTAGGTGACACAGAGAGACTCCATCTCAAAAAAAAAAAAAAAAAAAAAAAAAAAAATTAGATGACTTAAAGCCAGGCAGTGGCTCACGCCTGTAATCTCAACACTTTGGGAGGCCAAGATGGGAGGATGATTTGAGCCCAGGAGTTCAAGGCTAGCCCAAACTAACCTACTAAGTCAAACTAGAATCCGAGTCTAGACCACAAGCTGGTCTACTTGATTATCTCGTATGTCCATCTAAATCTTGTTTGCTATAACTTTGGGCATATTACTGTATATAGCCCTTGCTCTCAAATAGTTCAGTCTATTGCAAAAGATAAATACAGAATGTGAGAAGTGCTGTAGTAATAGGTGGGTGAACAGTTAATTCAGCTTAAACTCAGTAAAGAGGCTTAGAGGTAGAGAATCAGGATGTTAATTAAGAGAGGGCAGGCTGGGCTTATTGGCTCATGCCTGTAATCCCAGCATTTTGGGAGGCCAAGGCAGTGGATCACCTGAGGTCAGGAGTTTGAGACCAGCCTGACCAACATGGTGAAACCCCGTCTCTGCTAAAAATACAAAAAATTAGCCAGGTATGGTGGTGGGTGCCTGTAATCCCAGCTACTGGGGAGGCTGAGGCAGGGGAATTGCATAAACCTGGGAGGCAGAGGTTGCAGTGAGCCAAGATTGAGCCATTGCAGTCTGGCCTGGGTGAAAGAATGAGATTTCATCTCAAAAAAAGAAAAGAGGGCCGGGTGTGGTGGCTCAAGCCTGTAATCCCAGCACTTTGGGAGGTCGAGGCAGGTGGATCATGAGGTCAAGAGATCGAGACCATCCTGGTCAACATGGTGAAACCCCGTCTCTGCTAAAAATACAAAAAATTAGCTGGGCATGGTAGTGCGTGCCTGTAATCCCAGCTACTCAGGAGGCTGAGGCAGGAGAATTGCCTGAACCCAGGAGTCGGAGGTTGCAGTGAGCCGAGATCGTGCCATTGCACTCCAGCCTGGGTAACAAGAGCGAAACTCTGTCTCAAAAAAAAAAAAAAAAGAAAGAAAAGAAAAAAAAAGGCATTCCCGACTGAGTGAACAATACAGTTGGCCCTATGTATCCATGGATTCCACATCTGTGGATGCAACTACAGATAAGAAATATTTGAGGGGGAAAATGCCTCAAAATTCCAAAAAACAAAACTTGAATTTGGCATCAAATACTGTGTCGAATCTATGCAAATGATGTGTAGGCATCATATTAGGTATTATAAGTAAACTAGAGACGATTTAGAGTATCAGGAAGATACCATGTCATTTTGTGTAAGGGACTTGAGCATCATGGATTTGGTATCCATGAATGTCCTGAAACCAGTCCTCCATGGACACTGAGGGACAAGCTGTATAAAGGGAGTTAGAGGATAGGGATTCCAATGTGGGTTTAGACAGTAGAATAATCTGATATGGGTGGGCAGGCAATGAGAGTGAAGGAAGGGAAGTAATCTGGGTTCAAGTTGTGAAGGCTGGTAGTTGCTGATTCTGATTAAGAGTGTGAATTAAACTCCAATTAATAATTAAATGGAAACATTTACATTGTTAAATGTGCAAGTTGTGGCTGGGCAAGGTGGCTTACACCTGTAATCCCAGCACTTAGGGAGGCCAAAGCGAGTGGATCACCTGAGGTCAGGAGACCAGCCTGGCCAACATGATGGAACACCTTCTCCGCTAAAAATACAAAAATTTAGCAGGGCATGGTGGCGCGCACCTGTAGTAGCAGCTACTCAAGAGGCTGAAGCACAAGAATAGCTTGAACCTGAGAGGCAGAGGTTGCAGTGAGCCGAGATTGTGTCTGAGTGACAGCCTGAGTGACAGAGTGAGACTCTGTCTCAAAAAATAAAAAGTGTAAGTTCTGATTTATTGATAAAATACTTAGAGAAATGTTAATTGTCCAGTAGATCAATAAGATTAGGCACTTTGGGAGGCCAAAGCGGGTGGATTACAAGGTCAGGAGTTTGAGACCAGCCTGGTCAATGTGGTGAAACCTCAGCTCTACTAAAAAAAAAAAAAAAAAATGCAAAAACTAGCTGGGCATGGTAGCAGATGCCTGTAGTCTCAGCTACCAGGAGGCTGAGGCAGGAGAATCTCTTGAATCTGGGAGGTGGAGGTTGCAGTGAGATGAAATTGTGTCATTGCACTCCAGCCTGGGCAACAAAGCGAGACTCCATCTCTTTATTTTTTTTTTGAGACGGAGTTTCACTCTTGTTACATCTCAAAAAAAAAAAAAAAAAAAAAAAAAAAGTAATAAACTAAACACTAAAATTTAGAAAAAACAAAACTCCTCAATTGCTACCGATAAACTAGTACCCCTGTAGCTCTTCCAAAGTGAGAAACAGAAGATGACATATGGGCGGCTGGGTGTGGTGGTTCCCACCTCTAATCCCAGCACTTTGGGAAGCCAAGGTGGGTGGAGTGCCTGAGGCCAGAAGTTCAAGATCAGTCTGTCTCTACTAAAAACACAAAAATGGGGCCGGGCGCGGTGGCTCAAGCCTGTAATCCCAGCACTTTGGGAGGCCGAGGCGGGTGGATCACGAGGTCGAGAGATGGAGACCAACCTGGTCAACATGGTGAAACCCCGTCTCTACTAAAAATACAAAAAATTAGCTGGGCATGGTGGTGCATGCCTATAATCCCAGCTATTCAGGAGGCTGAGGCAGGAGAATTGCCTGAACCCAGGAGGCGGAGGTTGCGGTGAGTAGAGATCGCGCCATTGCACTCCAGCCTGGGTAACAAGAGTGAAACTCCATCTCAAAAACAAAAAAACAAAAAAACAAAAACACAAAAATGGGCCAGGCGTGGTGACTCACACCTGTAATCCCAGCACTTTGGGAGGCCGAGGCGGGTGGATCACGAGGGCAGGAGTTTAAGACCAGTCTGGCCAACATGGTGAAACCCCGTCTCTACTAAAAATACAAAAATTAGCTGGGTGTGGTGGCGCGTGCCTGTAGTCCCAGCTACTCCTGAGGCTGAGGCAGGAGAATTGCCTACACCTGGGAGGTGGTGGTTGCAGTGAGCCGAGATCACGCCACTACACTCCAGCCTGGCACCTGGTGACAGAGCAAGACTCTGTCTCAAAAAAAGAAAAAACAAAAACCAAGATAAACCAATTACTCAGGAAACTGAGGCACGCAAATCACTTGAACACAGGAGGTGGAGGTTGCAGTGAACTAAGATTGTGCCACGGTGCTCCTGCCTGGGTGAGAGTGAGATTCTGTCTCAAAAAAGAAGGTAAGTAATATATGAGAAAAAGAGAATACCTAGACCAGATTTATGTCAGAAAGATTTTTTCAGAGATTAAATAGTAGGTTTGTGTGATTTCTTGACTTAACGGATAAGCTAGGTTTAATCATTATCGAGAACTCTTGATATATAGTTAGTAATAGCTTTGTAGCTAAGATAAGCCCAGAAAATGACCAAAATGGTAGCTTTCTAAATGTTCAAGGTAATGACAACCTGAAATCCTCTACCTTTGTACCTTCACAGTCTCTTAATAAGCATAGTCCTAGTACCATAAAATGTTTATGTCACATGAAGGTATTTCACAACTTACACAAAGAACATGAGTATGAAACATGTCTTCCTAATCCATTTATAGGTTAAAGTTCTCCTGTCCTCCTTCTTTAAAAGATTAACCTTGCTTCCAGCCAAAGATCATTAAAAATTAAGAATTCTTTATTTAGTATATTCTCTCACTCAGAGAGTAAGCTTGATAAACACAGATTGTTTTAAAATATTATAGTAATGGTTTATTGGTAGGTAATTTGGTTAGCAGAATTATAAATACAAAAAGGGAAAAGTTACCAGATATAAGACATTATTTCTAACTAATCTTGAGCAAAACCTTGATTATTAAAATCGCTTTTATCTTACAAGTGTTGCATATAGTTTTAGCTCTTCAGGGTCCTCTACCAATAAGGCACCTGCAATAGTAAAGAATTTGCTACTGCAGCCTTGGAGAGCATTTTTTGGAGGTCTGTTGGTGCTTCTCTTGACAAAGTGCGCATTTTTTTTCTTTTCTGAAGATAGAGTCTTGCTCTGTTGCCCAGAGCTGGCATGCAATGGCGCAATGTCGGCTTACTGCAACCACTGGCTCCTGGGTTCAAGCAATTCTCCTGCCTCAGCCTCCTGAGTAACTGGGATTACAAGCGCATGCTACCATGCCAGGATAATTTTTGTATTTTTCATAGACATGGGGTTTCACTGTGTTGGCCAGGCTGGTCTCAAACTCCTGACCTCATGATCCACTCGCCTTGGCCTCACAAAGTGCTGGGATTACAGGCATGAGCCACCATACCCAGCCAACAAAGCACACTTAAAAAAAATTATTTTTTAATTTTTTAAATTTGAGACAGAGTATCACTCTGTCCCCCACACTGGAGTGCAGTGGCACAATCTCATCTCACTGCAACCTCTGCCTCCTGGATTCAAGCAATTCTCCTGTCTCAGCCTCCCAAGTAGGTGGGATTACAAGCATGCACCACCACACCCAGCTAATTTTTGTATTTTTAGTAGAGATGGGGTTTCATCATGTTGCCCACACTAATCTTGAACTCCTGGCTTCAAGTGAGCCACCCGCCTTGGCCTCCCAAAGTTCTGGGATTACAGGCATGAACCACCATGCCTGGCCCAAAGTGTACTTTTAATCAAGACAAACAGTCACATATTCATTTCCATCCTAAAGTCCTAGTATAAAAACTGTGATTGAACTGATGGACTAGAATAAAAATAATAAATCCTGAGATCCATGCCAGCCTCTCATAAATTATTTGAATTTCATAAAAATATGAAGTGTTAACACAAAGATGGAATGGCAACTGACTTTATGAAAGCTCACACATTGAAACTAAACAAAATCTCAAGCTGTGGTGTGGAGCTATTCTGTTACCAGGCAGCACCCCCTCACCATATAAATAGCAGTTAGCTACTGGTTTCTTAAAGCCACACTAATGATGGTTTTGAAGATCAACTTTGTCTATTGCCCCACTCGTGGCTTAAAATGGAAGACTTCTCCTGTCTCCTGATCCTTTTTCTTTTAGCTTATTTGAGAAGAACCCTGAAAGAAGAAAGATCATTGAGTGAAATATAATCTCCTGGAGTATCATCTCCTTACTGTAGATACCCCTGACAGGAGGCTCTGATTCAGCCACATTCCAACAGAGCTTCTAAATCAGTATCCTGTAAAGGTTTCCATAGTCCTGGAGAACTTCATGCAAACTTCTTCTTGGTGGCTGTGAACCTCTCCATGTACTAAAAAACATGAAAGAATATATAAGGGATATTTTGGCATGAGCAAATAAATGTAAGTGTAACTATTTGTTACTTATTTCTTCATTTTGGTTTTTATTGGAAATGGTCTTTCACTTCCTACAAAATATAACTGCTGTAAATGCACATTTAAGTACCTAGTTTTGGCCAGACACAGTGGCTCACACTTGTAATCTCAACACTTTGGAAGGCCAAGGTAGGTTGATGGCTTCAGCCTAGGAGTTTGAGACCAGCCTGGGCAATATGGTGAAACCCTATCTCTACCAAAAATAGAAAAATTAGTCAGGCATGGTGGTGCCTGTAGTCTCAGCTAATCGGAGAGTTGAGGTGGGAGGATCACTTGAGCTGAGATCATGCCACTGCACTCCAGCCTGGTGACAGAGCGAGACTTTGTCTCCAAATAAAAAATAAAAATAGGCTGGGCGTTGTGATTCATGCCTGTAATCCCAGCACTTTGGAAGGCTGAGGCACTCAGATCATGAGGTCAGGAGATGGAGACCATCCTGGCTAACATGATGAAACCCTGTCTCTAATAAAAATACAAAAAATTAGCTGGGTATGGTGGTACCTGCCTATAGTCCCAGCTACTCGGGTGGCTGAGGCAGGAGAATTGCTTGCACCCAGGAGGCAGAGGTTGCAGTGAACTGAAACTGTGCCACTGCACTCCAGCCTGGGAGGCAGAGTGAGATTCCGTTTCAAAAAATAAATAAAAAGCACGTAGGGCAATGGCTCATGCCTGTAAACCCAGCACTTTGGGAGGCTGTGGCAGGTGGATCACTTGAGCTCAGGAGTTTGAGACCAGCCTGGGAAATGTGGTGAAACCCTGTCTCTACAAAAATCAGCGAGGCATACTGGCACATGACTGTGGTCCCAGCTACTAGACGGGTTGAGGCATGAGAATTGCTTGAGCCTGGGAGATGGAAGTTGAGGCGTTGAGATGTGAGCTGAGATTGCACCACAGGACTCCAGCCTGGGTGATAGAATGAGACTATGTCTCAAAAAAAAAAAAAGTACATAGTTAAAAAAAAAATTTTGTTTTTTATATTAACAGGAAACATCAAAAGACAAAGATGGGCTGGGTGCAGTGGCTCACGCTTGTAATCCCAGCACTTTGGGAGGCTGAGGCGGGTGAATAATGAGGTCAGGATTTCAAGACCATCCTGGCCAACATGGTGAAACCCCGTCTCTACCAAAATAAAAGAGTTAGCTGGGTGTGGTGGTGCACGCCTGTAGTCCCAGCTACTCGGGAAGCTGACGCAGGAGAATCACTTGAATCTGGGAGGCGGAGGTTGTAGTGAGCTGAAATTGTGCCACTGCACTCCAGCCTGGCGACAGACTAAGACTCCATCTCAAAAATAAATAAATAAATAAAAAGACAAAGATGGTTTACAATAAGCTGTCTATACAGAAAAAGTCATCTTGGTGTAATACGATTAAACCGATTCTTTAAATCTACTTCCAAAATGGGGAAGAACAAATCCTGTTGACATTAGCTATAAACATTTATGTGAATTACTTCACCAATGTTTTCTCTGGGGTAGTGCCTAGAAATGCAGAAGTATATTAATTCATACCTTATCATAGCCCTCCAGTTCTCGAAGTTTCTTTATTTCAAAAAGATTGCCTTCCACAGCAAGCAGACAGATCTGGGAATCACTGAGGATGCTCTGTGGAAGCATGCTGAGCTCAAGACAATTCTCTTCCAGGCGAAGAATTTTAAGGCGTGGACAACAAGATATCTTTACTGAGATCTGAGATATCTATTGAATAACCACAAAAGAATAACAGGAGAAAGCATAAGCACTATATTGGTTACTTTTAGTACATTAAAACAAAACAAAAAATCTTTACTTGACTATTTGTTCTAGTTTTCCCTTCTTTCACCACCTCCATTTTCTCACTGCCTACTCACTCCAGAAGCTTCTGTTATCTAGCTTCTGCTACTACGCCCCCACTTAAAAGAAATGCTTTTATGAAGGTCACCAGTGGCTTTTTGGGAACAAAATTTTCTGATGATAAAAGCATTGTATGTTCATTATAGAAAAGTTGAGAATCACATATTTAAAGAAAAAAGTTTACCTGGAAGCCACGACCCAGAAATAACCGTCATAAACACTGTGGTATATTTACTGCCAATATTTTATGTGTACATAGATACTGACCAATTTGCTACCAAATTCAAGGATCTATCATCCTTAGTCCCTTTTGCATTTAACTATCTATCCCTTCCTTCAAACCCCTTCTTTTTGTCCTTTTTGGCTTTTCTATCTTTCGGATTATTCCTCACTTTCTGGCTTCTCTTGTTTTTGCAGGCATCTTTCAAGTGCTGTCCCTAATACTTCTTATGTCATCTTCTCTCTAAACTTTTCCTAGAAAGCTCATTCATTAAAGTCCATCACTTTCGTTACGACCTCAAGATCTGTATCTACACTCTTTTTTTTTTTTTTTTTTTTTTTGAGACGGAGTTTCACCCTTGTTACCCAGGCTGGAGTGCAATGGCGCGATCTCGGCTCACCGCAACCTCCGCCTCCTGGGGTCAGGCAATTCTCCTGCCTCAGCCTCCTGAGTAGCTGGGATTACAGGCATGCGCCACCACGCCCAGCTAGTTTTTTTGTATTTTTAGTAGAGACGGGGTTTCACCATGTTGACCAGGATGGTCTCGATCTCTCGACCTCGTGATCCACCCGCCTCGGCCTCCCAGAGTGCTGGGATTACAGGCTTGAGCCACCGCGCCCGGCCATCTACACTCTTATGTCTACTCCGCTCCCCTGTCTCCAACTTTCAGGAATACATTTCCATTTACAAGATTCAACACAGACAATTCAGCATGTCCATTCTCAATAGCACCATTGTTCCTTTAGGCCCTCAAGCTCAATACCAAGCAATTGTCTTTGATTCACTCTTTTGCCCTTTAAATACTAAAAGTCACCAAATTCTTTGATTCTGCCTAGTATCATCTCAGATCATCAGTTATTAGAAATTACGACAACTTATTAACAATGCAAGTTCTCAGACATCATCCCAGATGTACCGGATCAGAAACACTGAGATTAGGGGCTAGTGATCTCTTTAAACAAGCTTTTCTTGTTATTCTGACGGATACTAAAGTCAGATAACCACTGCATAAAGGCAGAAGCAGAGGTTAATGTGGAGCAAATCCTCAGCTAATACTTGCTGCTTAACTGATTCAGTTTTTTTCCCCCAAAAAGCTCTATAACGTAGAAGAATATCCACTTAAGGTAAAAAACATGAGGCCAATCCCTCAAAGATAGACTGCATTTCATCATGATGTAAAATCACTACAATCTAGAAAAGTAATAAAGTGCCTACTTTAATGGACCATGCAGATCTAGAAGTACAGACACTAGAAAACTAAAGGCTATTCAGTCTCACAGTTTTTAATATTTCATCACTTGTGCCTTTATGCCTAGACAAGAATCTTTGGATTGGTTTTCCAGACAAATACTAATTGAAAGCTTCCAGGGTAATGGAAACAAATTTCAAATATTATGATTAAAGCTGTTGAACAGTGAAATGAGCTATCTCCAGAAAGCCTATCAATTAATGTTCTTCAGCAAAAGCAGAAGACACACTTAACAAAGATGTCAAAATGCCCCACAAAATGAAAAACAAAACTGAATTACCTCTGACCCCCACTCTGAGAACCTCAATTTATGCCTCATTTCCACACTATATTCCTAACATAGCTCCTGGCTAGCTGATTAGGGACATATTTGAGAAGGATTTGAAGAGTTCTTCAAGATTTGTGATACAGTAGTTTAACTATTGAAATGATCTCTCCTTGTTACGTACTTTACTCTTCCAAAAACACCTACCCAACAAAAACATCCAGCGTCTCAACTAAGTCCATGGCACACTGCGCTTTTAAATTAGTTCAGCCTATAAAAGAAACCTCTCATCTAGCCTCTGACACTTAGTTCTACGATGGCAGTTTAGGAAACAAGAGGTTAAGAGGTTATCAGGAGACCATAAACCCACACATATGCTGTAGATAAAAACCTTAAGCTCTAGACCTGATTCTGGTTGAGGTTGAGTTCGATGACCTGTAGCTCTCCCACTGTGTCAGGTATACTTCGAATCTGGTTCTTAGAGAGATCCACCACATCCAGGTGCCGTAGGGTACAAAGTTGGGGAGGCAGTGCTCCCAGTTGGTTCCCAGAGAGGCTCAGGGTCTTCAGGGCAGCGAGTTGCCCAAAGGTAGACGGCAGCTCTCTCAGGTGATTGCTGTTTAGGCTTAATGTCTCTAGTTTTTTCAGACTGCATATCTCATCAGGCAGAACAGCTGGCAAAGAAAAAAGTTTTTTAAAACCTAAATCTGATAGAGCTGAAAATACCTCTGATGAAGTTTATTTATAGACTTTATGGCGGCCTGCCTCACCTCTTGTTAATATATGTAGAATTCCCACATATGCCATTGTTAGGTATTGCATTTTACCAACACAGTCTTTAGAAGGTGAAGGTGCCATCAAAATGCAGGAGAGCATTTGTGTATAACGGGCTCCTTTTGTAAAGAGGCTCAGGCACAATCCGACAGCAATTCTGTGAGATTTGGAAGATCCTCCCCTTCCCATTTCATCCCCAATTCCAAGTTAGGTAGCTTTGTTTACATTACATCCCCAAAATGTTCTTCCCTTTCAAGTCCAAATTAACCCACTAACAATTATTATAACACCCAAGGAGGCTCATAGATGTAATTACAAGAAGTAGAACGAAAGCTTCAAGGACTCCAGCATTCTGCAACTTGAGCCCTCCTGCACAGTTCATAACAAAACCAAAAATCAGCTTCTAAGAGAAAACCACCCCTGGTAACAGCTGATCACTAGCAAAAGCTTCCCAGGCAAGAGCCATACTCAGTTTGTTGTTGTTCAGGGAGAGGCTCTTCAGCAGAGTGAACTTTCCTATCAGCAAAGGCGGTAGGCTCTCGATCTTGTTGTTGGACAAGTCGATGGTTCTGAGATTGCTCGTCAGCTTCTGTAAGTCTGCGGGGAACTGGAGAAAGGAGTTCACAGCGTGGAGAATCCCACACCGATTAAGTTCGCCGCCCCCGCCGTCCCTCTTCCTTTAAGTTCCCAGGTCGTGTCCCGCCCAGTCTCACCTCGGTCAGCCCTCGGTCCTTAAGCTGAAAGACACCAGTTTTCTGCGCCGTTTCCACATGAGCGCGAAGGGCACTGTTTCCCATCCTACCGCCGCGGCTCAGGTTCCTGGGGGAAGGAAGCGCAGACGTCACCGCCCTATCCACCCCGTCCGCCTCCCCGAAGGGTCTCCGGCCCCACCTGTCATCTCCCGCCTATCCCTGGCTCCTGGGGGCCGAGCCTGGAGCGACAAGGAAGAAGGGGAAGAACAGACATCCCGACCACCAAGCCCTGCCGCCTTTGCAGCTGTGCGGGGGCCGGGCGCCTCTGGGAGCCTATGGAAGACCAGGGAGCCCCGGACTCGCCTCCCACCGCTCAGCTGCCGGACGGCTCCGCAGAGGAAGACCCAGGGCCCGCGGTAGCCGGGACGCGCTCCCCGGCTTAGTCCCGGGCGGGAACGCTCTGTGACGTCATCGAGCCGCGCCGCGCCGCGCGTTCCCTCTGCGTTCCCGCTCACTCCGGTTGCCTTCGCGGGAGGTGCGTCCGAGCTATGGCCACTGCCAATCCCTGGGACCCGGCATCCGCGCCTAATGGCGCTGGGCTAGTGCTTGGCCACTTAATAGCTTCGGGGATGGTCACTCAGGTGCGTGGAGGCGGCGGTGGTGTCATCAAGGGGTTGCCCACGGTGGCGACAGATTACCGCTGTGAGGTGGCGCTTCTGGCTGCGGGAGTGGTGAGGGTGCTGGTTGGGGACTGTACTAGAGTAATAGGAGTCCCTTCCAGGTGACAGCCACGACCGTTCTGCCATGGGTTCTTGGAAAGAGGGGATCTGAGATGGTGTTTAGGGTACTGTGTTTTGAGTGTCTGTAGGGTAAATTTTTGCCAGGCCCGTTTGTGGGAGATTAGACGGCTGTTACTGACCTTTCTTCCCCAGCCTGTAGTGTATGGCGAGGTTGGGAAATGCGGGAAGTTCTGCCCCTTGCAGAAAAAGCATTCCCAACAACGCTCGTTTGTGGAAAGTGTTGAATCTTACTTGGGGAGGGAGGTGCTGGGTAGAGAAGAGCGCCAGAAGCTCTTTTTTTTTTTTTTTTTTTTTGCTTCTTTAAAGGAAAAAAAGAAAAAAGAATTATTGGCAAAAAAGACCTTGGAATGTGAATGAAAGAAGAGATTAATTCTGAGAAGGAGAGAAAAGAGACCTTGACCTTATGAGTCATAGAGTGGCAGTTTTAGGTTGAGCAAGAAGAGCATGTCCAGGGGAAAAGACTCAATAGAGGGAGAAATTGAACATGTGAAGAAATAATGGAAAAGCAAGTTACAGAAGGGCATAGGGAAAGTAGGATCGAGGGCATTGAGAAAAATGGGGAAATAAATTTTGATATATAGAGGAAGCTGAGTAATTTCACTAAAAAGAAAACAGAAAAGTTAAACTGATCTGTCAAAATTAGCACTATATTAGCTGGCGTGGTGGCGTACACCTGTGGTCCCAACTACTTTTGAGGCTGAGATAGGAGGATGGCTTGAGCTCAGGAGATCAAGGTTGCAGTATGATGCAATCGGGCCACTGCCCTCAGCCTGGGCAACAGAGTGAGACCCTGTCTTAAAAAAAAAAAAAAAAAAAAAGGGGGCCGGGCGCGGTGGCTCAAGCCTGTAATCCCAGCACTTTGGGAGGCCGAGGCGGGTGGATCACGAAGTCAAGAGATCGAGACCGTCGTGGTGAACATGGTGAAACCCCGTCTCTACTAAAAATACAAAACATTAGCTGGGCATGGTGGCACGTGCCTGTAATCCCAGCTATTCAGGAGGCTGAGGCAAGAGAATTGCTTGAACCCAGGAGGCGGAGGTTGCGGTGAGCCGAGATCGTGCCATTGCACTCCAGCCTGGGTAACAAGAGCGAAACTCTGTCTCAAAAAAAAAAAAAAAAAAGCCGGGCGCGGTGGCTCACGCCTGTAATCCCAGCACTCTGAGAGGCCAAGGCGGGTGGATCATGAAGTCAAGAATCGAGACCATCCTGGTCAACATGGTGAAACCCCGTCTCTACAAAAAAATACAAAAATTAGCTGGGCGTGGTGGCACGCGCCTGTAGTCCAAGCTACTCGGGAGGCTGAGGCAGGAGAATTGCTTGAACCCTGGAGGCGGAGGTTACAGTGAGCCGAGATTGTGCCACTGCACTCCAGTCTGGCGCCTGGAGACAGAGTGAGACTCTCTCTCAAAAAAAAAAAAAGTGCTGTAAACATGATGGAAGATATATGGAAAGTATGTAACTTTTTATAGTTAGAAGAACATTAGAGACTCTAATACTTTACAGTCTTTTTTAATTTAAGAAACTAAGGCTTAAAAGACCAAGAAAAGCTGGGCGCGGTGGCTCAAGCCTGTAATCCCAGCACTTTGGGAGGCCGAGGCGGGTGGATCACGAGGTCGAGAGATCGAGACCATCCTGGTCAACATGGTGAAACCCCGTCTCTACTAAAAGTGCAAAAAATTAGCTGGGCATGGTGGCGCGTGCCTGTAATCCCAGCTACTCAGGAGGCTGAGGCAGGAGAATTGCCTGACCCCAGGAGGCGGAGGTTGTGGTGAGCCGAGATCGCGCCATTGCACTCCAGCCTGGGTAACAAGAGCGAAAACTCCGTCTCAAAAAAAAAAAAGACCAAGAAACTTGCCCATGGTCACTAGACTGTTGAACGAGAATTAGATCTTAGCACTCTCTCTTTTGACACATTGTATCCCCTTTCAAGATGAACTGTTACAAGAGGCTGTGATACTGTCTTTAAAGATTTTAAGCTTCTGTTAAATACCCAGTATCTGAGTGATAGGGGAGATTCAAGTGGTCCTACTTGACCGATTTTCCCAGGGGTGACCACAGCACTCCACGATTGAATCCTTCCTCCCTTCTTTCCTGTGGGTTTTTTGTTTGTTTTTGTTTATGTTTTGTTTTTTTCTTTTGAGACGGAATCTTGCTCCAGGCTGGAGTGCAATGGTGCAATCTTTGCTCACTGCACCCTCCACCTACCGGATTCAAGCGATTCTCATGCGTCAGCCTCCCAAGAAGCTGGGCTACAGGCACTTGCCACCATGCCCGCTAATTTTCATATTTTTAATAGAGACAGGATTTTGCCATGTTGGCCAGGCTAGTCTCGAATTCCTGAGTGCAGGTGATCCACCCACGTAGGCCTCCCAAAGTGTTGGGATTACAGGTGTGAGCCACTGCACCTGGTCTTTTTCTTCTCATCAGGTTACCTAGTACCCTCACTTGTATTGTCCAGTTCTCCTATCACAAAAGAGTTCGGCAAACTCATACTAGGAAACATTTTTGAAGGCTCATGCCTGTAATCCCAGCGCTTTGGGAGGCCGAGGCAAATGGATCATCTGAGGTCAGGAGTTGGAGATCAGCCTGGACAACATGGCGAAACCCAGTCTGTACTAAAGATATAAAAATTAGCCCTGTGTAGTGGTAAGCACCTGTAATCCCAGCTACTTGGGAAGCTGAGGCAGGAGAATTGCTTGAGCCCTGGAGGTGGAGGCTGCAGTGAGCAAAGATCGTGCCACTGCACTCCAGCCTGTGTGACACAGTGAGACCATGTCTCAAACAAAAACAAAAACAAACCCAACTTATAGTATCCTTCTAAAGAGTGTTGGTAGGAAATATAAATGCCTAAACCAAAGGAGTGAGGCACTGGTGAGAGAATTTTAGGCACTGATGGGTGTGAACTCTTTTTTGGGGGTGGTGGTTGTTTTGGGGAGTATCTACTATCTCAACATTAGACAGTTACTGGTTTTACATACAGTTAAGATGTGCCACTCTATAGCTCCCTTATGTAGTCTGACAACATTACTACACTGCTAATCCCCGTGAGGGAGCTACTTACAGACTTGTACCTTGGTTTTACTTTAAGCAAACTTTGTACATAAAAACCTTTATCTTTTTTTTGTTTGTTTCTTTGTGTTTTGTTTTCTGAGACAGAGTCTCGCTGTGTCACCCAGACTGGAGTACAGTGGTGCAATTTTGGCTCACTGCAACCTCAACCTCCGGGGTTTAAGCGATTCTCCTGCCCTCAGCTTCCTGATAGGGGGCACCACCATGCTCGGCTAATTTTTTTTTTTGTATTGTTAGTAGAGACGGGGTTTCACCATCTTGGTCAGGCTGGTCTCGAACGCCTGACCTCAAATGATCCACTCTGCCTCCGCCCCGCAAAGTGCTAAGATTGCAGGCATGAGCCATCACGCCCAGCCAAAAACCTTTTCCTATTAGGATTTAGCATTGATTCTTTCAAAATGATTTGTCACATCATCCCTTTAAACAGCCTATCCCTTTAGTGCACTTTATTTTTTGTGCATTAAAAATTAAGACTGTTAGGCCAGGCGTGGTGGCTCAAGCCTGTAATCCCAGCACTTTGGGAGGCCGAGGCGGGTGGATCACGAGGTCAAGAGATCGAGACCATGCTGGTCAACATGGTGAAACCCCGTCTCTGCTAAAAATACAAAAAATTAGCTGGGCATGGTGGCACATGCCTGTAATCCCAGCTACTCAGAAGGCTGAGGCAGGAGAATTGCCTGAACCCAGGAGGCGGAGGTTGCAGTGAGCCGAGATCGCGCCATTGCACTCCAGCCTGGGTAACAAGAGCTAAATTCCGTCTCGAAAAAAAAAAAAAAATTAAAACTGTTAACTTCCTGTTGGCAAGGATTTTTAAAAAATTGAGTGACTCCTAAAATTGTGATTTGATACAGATTTCTAGAAAACATAGCTTGTTTGAACTTTCTTTTGTTTCAGTCCATTAGAGAGTGATTTGGAGAAAGAAAGGTAGGGCTCTCTGTAGGATAATGGGATACTGCTTTAGTTTATTCCCCTAGGGACTGCTTTAGTGGCCTTACATTCTCGATATTTATCTGGCAGATGTGAGTGAGTCTTGGAGTCTTGACCAAAGCTTCATCATTGCTTATTGGCAATTAATAAGATAAGAAGCTGGACCTACCAAAAAAATCCACAGCATCTAGTGATTCTATTTTCTTAACCTGTGTTCTACCCTCCTCTGCACCTCCCCTTCCATTTGAGAGCCTCTGCTCTTAACTTCTCTGCTATGCTGCCTCCCTTTTAATGTCCCTCAGCAAGAATTCAGTATAAAAAGGAAGGGATAGGAAAAAGAAGAAAGGGTGCCCACAGATGACAAATTTATATATAAATATGGTGTACAGTGTTATCAGGATTTTGTTTGTTTTGAGACGGAGTTCCACTCTTGTTGCCCAGCCTGGAGTGCCGTGGCACTATCTTGGCTCACTGCAACCTCCAGCTCCCAGATTCAAGCCATTCTTCTGCCGCAGCCTCTTGAGTAGCTGGTATTACAGGCACACACCACCACACCTGGCTAATTTTTTTTTAATTGGATTTTTAGTTGAGACATGGTTTCACCATGTTGGCCAGAATGGTCTCAAACTCCTGGCCTCAGGTGATTTGCCTGCCTTGGCCTCCCAAAGTGCTGGGATTACAGGTGTGAGCCACCACGCCTGGCCATTATCAGGATTTTTATATTAAGTGTAAAGGTTCTGGATTTCAGCTGCTTCTTGTACCTAGCAACAGAATAAACAGAAATACCATGAATTTCTCAGGATCCTTTCATATTCAGGGTTCTTTTGCCCTCTGTGGCATGTAATAGCAATACATAATAAGAGTAGCTAAAGGAAAAGACTTTTCTGTATTTCCCAATCCCTGATGCTTTTTTCTTTTCTTTTTTTTTATGTGTTAGTAAGTCTCAATCCTCAAGTAGTTATAATTTCTATTTATTATAGAAAATAAGCCTTAGCGTCCTAAAGTGCAGGGATTACAGTTGTGAGCCACTGCACTTGACCCTCTTTCTTTCTTCTCTCCTTTTTGGCTATCTGCTTCTTAATCATTCTTATTTTTCTTCTGGTTTCTCTTGCATGTTCTTAGCCAAGCACCATTAGCCTATTGTTGAACCTGTTTACTAGTTAGCCAAATACACAACTAAGGTTAGTGTATAAGCATGGAGAGAGGGAGATATACCAGGGAGTGAGTTGGTTACAATGTGATAAATTGTAGAAAGTGTTTTACTTTCATTTACCTCCTAACCGAGACGTAACAGAAAGAAAAAAGGGCCAGGCTGATATGATGGAAAGGCAGTGGGTTAGATGTGTTCTCATGTCTACCCTGGCACACATTGGCAGTGTGAAGTTGGAGTAATACTTTCCTGGTTCTCACTTTTGCCATCAGTAAAATATCTTGTGTTATCTACTTCAGTGAATGGCAAAACTCTGTCCACTCACCTGAGGCAGAATCCTTGGAGTATTAACTCGATTTTATCCCTGACTTCCCATATCAACTGAGATTTCTCAATTCTACCTTTTCAAGAACTCCTATCTTTTCTTCCTTTCCTTTTTAACTGCTGCTGACCTAGTTCACATACTTATCCTCACCTGGAATACTGTAGTAGGCACCTGTTTAAATATCGAATCCCTCCAGTCCATTTCTCCACTAGTGATTTTTTGTTTATGTTGGCTAGTTACCAGGGTTTTCTTTCTTTTTTTATTATGGTAAAATACATGTAACATAAAACTTACCTTTTTTTTTTTTTTTTTTTTTTTTTTTGAGACAGAGTTTCGCTCTTGTTACCCAGGCTGGAGTGCAATGGCGCGATCTCGGCTCACCGCAACTTCCGCCTCCTGGGTTCAGGCAATTCTCCTGCCTCAGCCTCCTGAGTAGCTGGGATTACAGGCATGTGCCACCATGCCCAGCTAATTTTTTGTATTTTTAGTAGAGACGGGGTTTCATCATGTTGACCAAGGATGGTCTCGATCTCTTGACCTCGTGATCCACCCGCCTCGGCCTCCCAAAGTGCTGGGATTACAGGCTTGAGCCACCGCGCCCGGCAAAATTTACCATTTTAACTATCTTAAAATGTACAATTCAATGGCATTTCACTATACTCAATATTGTGCAACTGTTATCAGAAACATTTTTTTCACTCCAAATGGGAAACCTGTACTATTCCTAATTCCTCCCTCTTCATTAGTGTTTTATTTTGTTTCTTTTATGGGTACACATATGTATATTTGAGACAGAGTCTTGCTGTGTCGCGCAGGCTGGAGTGCAGTAGTGGGCTCACAGCTCACTGCAGCCTCCCCCTTCTGGGCTCAAGTGTTCGTACCACCTTAGCCTCCCTGGTGGCTGGGACCACAGGAATATGTCATCATGCTTGGCTAATTTTTGTATTTTTAGTAGAGATGAGGTTTTGCCATGTTGGCAAGGTCAGTCTCCAACTCCTGATCTCAGGTGTTCTACCTCCCTTAGTCCCAAAGTGTTGCGGTTACAGATGTGAGCCATCATGCCCAACCAGTTTTATTTTTCATACTATGCCAGTTAAATATCCTCCCCCTTCCCTGCTGCTGCTGAGACAGAGTCTTGCTTTGTCACCCAGGCTGGTGTTGCAGTAGCATGATCACAGCTCACTGCAGCCTCAACCTCCCAGGCTCAAGCAATCTTCCCACCCCAGCCTCCTAAGTATCTAGAACTACAGGCACACATCACCACGCCTGGCTAGCTTTTGAATTTTTTGTAGGGATAGGGTTTCACCATGTTGCCCACGCTGGTCTTGAACTCTTGGACTCAAGTAATCTGCCTGCCTTGGCCTCCCAAAGTGCTGCGATTACAGATGTGAGCCGCCATGCCCAGCCAGTTTTATTTTTCACACTACCGTAGTTGATGGCCTCCATTCGTTTTATTTTCCTTTTTTTTTTTTTTTTTTGGAGACAGAATCTCATTCTGTCACCCCTTTTACTCTAAGCAAACTTTATATCTTTTTTTTTTTTAAAGATTAAAAACCCTGTAATCCCAGCTACTCAGGAGGCTGAGACAGGAGAATTGCCTGAACCCAGGAGGCGGAGGTTGCAGTGAGCTGAGATCGCGCCATTGCACTCCAGCCTGGGTAACAAGAGCGAAACTCTCTGTCAAAAAAAAAAAACAACAAAAAAAACCCCCCACCTTTATTTATTTATTTATTTTCTGAGACAGAATCTTGCACTATCACCCAGGCTGGAGTGCAAAGGCACGATCTTGGCTCACTGCAACCTGTGCCTCCTGGGTTCAAGTGATTCTCCTGCCTCAGCCTCCCAACTAGCTGGGACTACAGGCGTGTGCCACCACACCCAGCTGATTTTTGTATTTTTAGTAGAGACGGGGTTTCACCATGTTGGCCAGGCCTGTCTCCAACTCCTGATCTTAGGTGATCCACCCATCTTAGCCTCCCAGAGTGCCAGGATTATAGGCGTGAGCCACCGCACCCAGCGAGTTTTATTTTTCATACTGCCCCAGTTAAATCTCCCTCCCTCTCCACCACTGCTGAGACACGGTCTTGCTCTGTCACCCAGGCTGGTATTGCAGTGGCATGATCACAGCTCACTGCCGCCTCAACCTCCCAGGCTCAAGCAATCTTCCCACCCCAGCCTCCTGAGTAGCTGGTACTACAGGCACACGTCATCACGCCTGGCTAATTTTTAAACTTTTTATAGAGACAAGGTCTCCCTGTGTTGTGCAGGCTGGTCTCAAACTCCTGGGCTTAAGCAGTTCTGCTTTGGTATCCCAGAGTGCTGGGATTACAGGTGTGAGCCATCATACCAGCCTGTATTTCTAAATAAAGTATTAAAATTTTCACTTGCTCCCATTTTCTGCAGTATGATTGTTCAGCATAGCACTCAGGATCATCTATGATTATGTGGAGACTATGTTTTCAGCTATATCTGACCCCTCTTTTCACATATATGCTAGTACTGATGGCTATTGAACATTTATGATGTTTTTCATCTTTCTACCTAGAGTGCCTTTTTTTTCCCTTCCATTATGAGCCTTGTGAGGGTATAGAACTTGTTTCACTCATATTTGAATATTTCATTGCCTAACTCAGTGTTTATAAAATTGATTATTTTTGGACAGTAAACTTTTGCTATGAAGAGTCAGATAGTAAATATGGCTTTGTGGGCTATATGGTTGCAGCTCTACAACTAGGTGGTTGTATAAAAGCAGCCAGAGATAGTATGTAAATGAATGAGAAAAGTCATGTTCCAATAAACCTTTATTTCTGGACCATGAAATTTGAATTTCACATCATTTTCTTTTCCTTTCTTTCTTTCTTTTTTTTTTTTTTTTTTTTTTTTTGAGATGGAGTTTCTCGCTGTGTCACCCAGGCTGGGGTGCAATGGCACAATCTCAGCTCACTACAACCTCCAAATTCTGGGTTCAAGCAATTCTCCTGCCTCAGACTTTTGAGTAGCTGGAATTACAGGCTTCCGCCACCACACCTGGCTAATTTTTTGTATTTTCAGTAGAGACGGAGTTTCACCATGTTGGCCAGGCAGGTATTGAACTCCTGACCTCAGGTAATCCACCCTCCTTGGCCTCCCAAAGTTGGGATTACAGGTGTGAGCCACTGTGCTTGGCTTTTCTTTTTTTTGTGTGTGAGACAGGGTCTTACTCTGTCACCCAGACTGGAGTGCAGTGGTGATCTCAACTTACCACAGATTTTGCCTCCCAGGCTCCAGCAATTCTCCTGCCTCAGCTTCCTGAGTAGCTGGGATTATAGTTGTGCACCACTACTGCCTGGCTAATTTTTATATTTTTAGTGGAGACAGAGTTTCACTGTATTGACCAGGCTGGTCTTGAACTCCTGATCTCAAATGATCCATCCATCTCAGCCTCCCAAGTGCAGCCTCTTATAAAATCTTCTTTGTCTTTGATTTTCTTTTTCCCAACAATTTGAAAATATAAAAACCATGCCTGGCTCACAGGCTGTACAAAAACAGGCAATGGACTACATTTATTTCATGGACTATAGTTTTCCAATCCTTGGCCTATCTGATGTCTAAACTTCTTTGGGCTGGGCATAGTGGCCAACATGGTGAAACCCCATCCCTACCAGAAATACAAAAAAATTAGCTGGGAGTGGTGGTGGTGGGTACCTGTCATCCCACTTACTTGGGAAGCTGAGGCAGAAGAGTCAGTTGAACATAGGAGGCAGAGGTTGTAGTAAGCCAAAATCATGCCATTGCACTCTAGTCTGGGCAACAAGAGCAAAACTCAGTCTCAAAGAAAAAAAAAAGTTCTTTACTGTGCTAGCATTCTAGACAACAAGATGATAAAGAAAATTATGGATGAAGTCTAGGGATGCACAAAATAATACTCACTTCTGAGATAATGCGCAATGTAACCTGCCATATGACAGAGACTCACGGAATGAAGGGATAAAAAAGAAGGGGCAACCTTTTTAGAAGAATAATTATACCTGGACACAAACATTCCTTTATCTGAAAGATTAGAATGTTAACATATACACTGTGAATGACTTGTAGCCAGTTGGGGGGTCATTTAACAAATCAGATAAATGATTGCATGAAGGGAAAAAGAGTTTTATTTCAACCCCAGAACCTCAGATTGAGCCTGAGTGATTTGGAAAGATGGAGGTGATTCTCTTAGAATCCTCTGATAAACTATCAGTAATGCAAATCTGTTTTGTATGGCACCTTAGGAAATAATACAAAGTGAGTGTGTTGTTTGCTTCTCTTTTTTTTTTTTTTTTTTTTTTTTCTAGATGGAGTCTAGCTCTGTCGCTCAGGCGGGAGTGCTGTGGTGTGATCTCAGCTCACTGCAACCTCCACCTCTTGGGTTCAAGTGATTCTCCTGCCTTCTGTTGCAGCCTCCTGAGTAGCTGGAACTATGGGCGCATACCAGTACGCCTGGCTAATTTTTTGTATTTTTAACAGACGGAGTTCACCATGTTAGCCAGGATGGTCTCTATCTCCTGACCTCGTGATCCACCCACTTTGGCCTCCCAAAGTGCTGGATTGCAGGTGTGAGCCACTGTGCCCAGCCTTTCTTCTTTTTAAAAAATTTGAGCAAGTGGTTTGTGATAGTGAACGTTCTCAAATGGAATTACACATTGCTGCTGTTTTACTTTGTACTTCATGTTCAGAGGCAGCGTTGGACATAATATATTCTCGTATTTCAGACTATGGGCCTGCTATTCCTATGTACCGAAATTCTTTGTGACATACTGTTACTTTCCTTGTTTATTTACCAACAGGAGATGTTAAACACATCCAAGAAAACAGCTTCTTGTTTTGTGAACTTCTCCAGATTACAGCAGATCACAGATATTCAAGCTGAAATCTACCAGGTAAATCATGTTGAACTTTTCACTTTCTATGTCCAGTATAGGAAAACAAAAACAAAAACTGGCCAGGTGTAGAGGCTCCCATCTGTAATCCTCACACTTTTGGAGGCCAAGCTGGGATGATTGCTTGAGCCCAGGAATTTGATACCAGTATGGGCAAAATAGGGAGATCTCATCTCAATAAAAAATTTAAAAAATAAGCAGACATGGTGGCACAAACCTGTAGTCCCAGCTACTTGGGAGGCTGAGGTGTGAGGTTCACTTGAGCCTGAGATGTTGAGGCTGCATTGAGCCATGTTTGCACCACAGCACTCCAACCTGGGTGACAGAGGGAGATGCTATATCAGAAACAAAGAAAACTTTATTAATTCTAACAGCAATTCCTTTGAACTTAGAACAGTGTCTAGCACATAGCTAGGTAGCTACGTGTTTACTTAATAGTAGTAACAGTAATAGTAGTAATAACAGTAGCGGTAGCAGGGCAAGAACAGCAAAATAAAAAACTTCAATAAATCCCCTGGACTCTTTTTTTTCCTTTGAGACGGAGTTTCGCTCTTGTTACCCAGGCTAGAGTGCAATGGCACAATCTCGGCTCACCACAACCTCCACCTCCTGGGTTCAAGCAATTCTCCTGCCTCAGCCTCCCGCGTAGCTGGGACTACAGGCGCGCGCCATCATGCCCAGCTAATTTTTGTATTTTTAGTAGAGACAGGGTTTCACCATGTTGACCAGGATGGTCTCGATCTCTTGACCTCGTGATCCACCCGCCTCGGCCTCCCAAAGTGCTGGGATTATAGGCGTGAGCCACCGTGCCTGGCCGCCTTTTTTTTTTTTTTTGATACAGTCTTGCTTTCACCCAGACTGGAGTAAGGTGGTGCAATTTCAGCTCACTACAACCTCTACATCCCAGGTTCAAGGGATCCTCGTGCTTCATCTACCCAAGTAGCTAGGATTACAGGGATGTGCCACTACACCCAGCTAATTTTTGTATTTTTAGTAGAGACAGGGTTTTGCCATGTTGGTCAGGCTGATCTCAAATTCCTGGCCTCAAGTGATCCACCCACCTTGGCCTCCCAAAGTGGTGGAATTACAGGTGTAAGCCACTGTACCTGTCCGCCCCTGGGCTCTTATAACAAATTATACTTCCATCCTACTCAAGGAATATACTTAAAGCATAGTCCTAGTTTCGACTATCCATTTTTGCCAAAGTTTAAGGCTAAAGTTTAACTTCAGGATACTTTCTGAGTGAGCTAAATGTTACTTTTGTTCCTTATGTAGAAAAACCTGGAAATTGAACTCCTGAAACTAGAAAAAGATACAGCAGATGTTGTTCATCCTTTCTTTTTGGGTAAGTGGTCTGGTTAGGTGGATAATCACTGGAATTTCAGCTTTTTCTTGGATTACTGTAAATGAGCACCAGTCAAATTATGATACACCATCATTCTTCCAGGTGTAGTCCCAAAGCTAACAAAGTCTTCTAATTCTGTGCTGAAATAGAAGTTCTGTTGACTTGAGTAGCACAAATAGCATAAAAAGTGACCAAATTGGCTTCTCAAAGTCAGGAGAACTGGAAAGACAAAGTCTGAGGAACTTTTCAGATTAAAGGAGACCAAAGGGGCATGACAGCTAAAGCACTGTATGATCATGGATTCAATTTTTTTTTTTTAATATGTTAGGGTCTTCTTACATTGCCTAGGATCGTCTTGAATGGCTCAAGCAATCCTCCCAACTCAGCCTCCCAAGTAGCTGGGATCACAGGTGCATACCATCACAGCTGGCAATGTATTGAATATTTGATGAGAAAATTTTCTTGTGTCCAGGCGTGGAGATTCATGCCTGTAAACCCAGGACTTTGGGAGGCCAAGGTGGGTGGATTACTTGAGCTTGGGAGTTCAAGACCAGTCTGGGCAACATGGTGAAAACCCATCTCTACAAAAAAGTACAAAAATTAGCCAGGCATTGTAGCCTGTGCCTATAGTACCTGTTACATGAAAGGGTGAGGCAGGAGGATTGCCTGAGCCTAGGAGGTTGAGGCTGCAGTGAGCTATGATTGTACTACAGCACTCCAGCCTGGGTGACAGAGTGAGACTCTGTCTCAAAAAAAAGAAAGAATTTTTTTTTTTTTTTTGCCGTAAAGGACATTATTGGGATACTTAGTGATTTTTAAATATGGGCTATATTAAATGTTGGTAGTATTGTATCAATGTTAAATTTTTTGAATTTGATATTGTGTTTTAGTTACATAGCAGAACGTTCCTGTTCTTGGGAAATACATGCAAACATTTTACAGGTAAAAAATATCATGCTGTATGCAGCTTACTCTCAAATGGGTCAGCAAAAATTGAGAGAAAGAGAAATAGTGTGTGTATGTGTACATATATAGAGAAAGATAAAAATAAAATGTAGCCAAATGTTAACAGTCGGTGAATATAGGTAAAATGTATATGGGAGTTCACTGAGCTTTTTTTGAAACTTTTCTGCAAATCTGAAATTTTTTTAAGTGAGAATTTTAAAGAAAGGTCAATTGGCAGCCATTAACTGAATGGGAAAAATAATGAGATAATCTGAAATAGCTTGTAAGATGACTTTTTTTTTTTTTTTTTTTTTTTTTTAAAGAGTATTGCTCTGTTACCCATGTGGGAATACAAGTCACTTACTTCAACACCTGGATTCAACTGATTGTCTCAAGTAGCTAGGACTACTGGCATATGCCACCCACCATGCCCAGCTAAAAAAATTTTTTTTCCTTTTTTTTGTAGAGATGAGGTCTTGCTATGTTGCCCAGGCTGGTCCAAACTCCTAGCCTCAATCCTCCTGCTTCAGTCTCCCAAAGCACTGCAATTACAGGTATGAGCTAGCGCATCAGCTAAGGTGACTCTTTTTCTATAGTCTGTTACAGACAACTAGAGTCAGGGATAGGAAAAAATACATTGTGTTAAGAATGTAGCTCTGGCTATAAGAACTGAATATGAGGTAGAGATGAGAAACACAGAAAGAATTTAGCATTAGATTTAGTTATCACTAGGAAAAGAGGTAATAGAAATATAATAGATAAACAAAAACCAACTAGGAGGAAGTTGTTGAAGATGAAATTGGTATTGGTATTAAAGTTAGCAAAGAGGAAACATTTAGGAGGGTAATGATGGGATAAATTTTTGACATTGGTAGTGTCAAACCAAGGCAAAGAAGAAATTATTGGTGATCCTGTTATCTGTCCCATTGCTAACTATAATTACTATTTTTAATTTGTATAGCTCAGAAGTGTCATACTCTGCAAAGCATGAATAATCATTTGGAAGCAGTGCTGAAAGAGAAGAGATCCCTTAGGCAAAGACTGTTGAAACCCATGTGCCAGGAAAACTTACCTATTGAAGCTGTTTATCACAGGTTAGACTGAAAAGTAGACATTAACAGTTACATCTGTTTTCTGAGTTTAGTTTTTGTTTACAGTTACTTTGTAGCAGAATTCATAAGACAATTAGTGATTGTAGTTGGCTTTTTTTGTTTGTTTTTTTGAGACAGAATATCTTGCTCTGTCGCCCAGGCTGGAGGGCAGTGGCATGATCTTGGCTCACTTCAACCTCTGCCTCCCGGGTTCAAGCACCTCTCCTGCCCCAGCCTCCCGCGTAGCTGGAACTACAGTTGCGTACCACCACACACGGCTAATGTTTAGTAGAGATGGGCTTTTACCATGTTGGCCAGTATGGTCTCGAACTCCTGACCTCGTGATCCACCCACCCCTGCCTCCCAGAGTGCTAGGATTACAGGCATGAGCCACTGCACCCAGCGTGATTGTATTTGTTAACATTAATGTTGATATAACAGAAAGAAAATCTTTGCTGTTAAACAGTAATACCTATGGCAAAAAGAAAGAACTTCCTTTTCACCATTGGGAATTATAAATTATGACTTTAATGAAAGAAATTAGATCCGTAATAACAATAAAAATTGTTTGTATCTGAAGTAAACTCGTTGTCAAGTGAATTCATTGTTGAGTTAATGTTGCCTATATGTAAAAATTCTGTTGGGGGTGTTTAACTGGGGCGGATGAAAACACTATCAACTAAGGGAGGAAAAAAACTGGATTCTTTTCTCATCTTTACTGTTTATATGCCTCAAAGCCTTGAGCAAATTATTTAAATTTTTGCCTTGGTTTCCCAGTAAATAGAATGGAGATGACTTCTATTGCCCTCTTCCTCACAGAGTGTTACAAGTATCAAATTGAAGATATAGGTTATTACTAATGATAAATACCAGCCTGGGCACCATGGTGAGACTCCCATTTCTACAAAAAAAAAAAAAAAAATTATCTGCGCATTATGGTTCACACCTGTATTCTTAGCTACCTGAGAGGCTGAGCTGGGAGGAAGACCTGAACCCAGGAGGTTAAGTCTGCAATGAGTCGTGATCGCACCAGCCTGAGTGACAGACCGAAACGCTATCTCAAATAAATAAATAAGCAAGCATTTGGGGATCTGGTTGTTAACTTTCTCCACCAGTGCCTCACTAGCTTAAACAAACCAGTATCTTCTCTTAAGTGTCAGATTTTTTATTTTGTAGGAAAATAATAAATATGCAAAAACTTATTCTTCAAAAACAAAAACAAAAAACGAACATGGCTGGGCACAGTGGCTCACGCCTGTAATCCCAGCACTTTGGGAGACTGAGGCGGGCAGATCACTTGAGGCCAGGAATTCAAGACCAGCCTGGCCAACATGGCGAAACCCCATCTCTACCAAAAAAATACATAATATGCTGGGCATGGTGGCACATGCCTGTAATCCCAGCTACTAGGGAGGCTGAGGCAGGGGAATCACTTGAACCCAGGAGGTGGAGGTTGTAGTAAGCTGAAGTCACGCCACTGCACTCCAGCCTGAGAGACAGGGTGAGAATTCGTCTCAAAACAAAATACAAAACAAAAACCCTCTCTTGTAACTATATTCAGTAGCTATTCAGTACATTATCATTACCCTTGACATATATATTGTACTACATCTCAGAACTGGGCAATGATTTGAAAGCATTTTGCAAATGCAGAAATACAAAGTAGCTTTATGTGTAGGCTTTTTCAATGAAATACATTTATCCTTACTGTCTTCATTCTTCATAGAGAATGAGTGTTTGAAATGGAATAAGGCTGGGTGCCATGGCTCATGCCTGTAATTCCAGTAGTTTGGGAGGCCAAGGTGGGTGGATCACTTGAGGCCAGGAGTTCGAGACCAGCCTTGCCAACATGACAAAACCCTGTCTCTTCTAAAAATATAAAAATTAGCTGGGCATTGTGATGCATGCCTGTAATCTCAGTTACTCAGGAGGCTGAGGCACAAGAATCTCTTGAACCCAGGAGACGGTTACAGTGAGCCAAGACTGCCACTGCACTCCAGCCTGGGTGACAGAGTGAGACTCTGTCTGAGAAAAACGGAAAACAAGAAATGGAATGAGGAATGGAGTTTTATCTAAGGAATTTTTTTTTTTTTTTTTTTTGAGATGGAGTTTCAGTCTTGTTACCCAGGCTGGAGTGCAATGGCGCGATCTTGGCTCACCGCAACCTCCGCCTCCTGGGTTCAGGCAATTCTCCTGCCTCAGCCTCCTGACTAGCTGGGATTACAGGCACGCGCCACCAAGCCCAGCTAATTTTTTGTATTTTTAGTAGAGACGGGGTTTCACTATGTTGACCAGGATGGTCTCGATCTCTCAACCTCGTGATCCACCCCCCTCGGCCTCCCAAAGTGCTAGGATTACAGGCTTGAGCCACCGTGCCCGGCCTTTTTTTTTTTTTTTTTTTTTGAGACGGAGTTTCACTCTTGTTACCCGGGCTGGAGTGCAATGGCGCGATCTCGGCTCACCGCAACCTCTGCCTCCTGGGTTCAGGCAATTCTCCTGTCTCGGCCTCCTGAGTAGCTGGGATTACAGGCACACGCCACTATGCCCAGCTAATTTTTTTGTATTTTTTGTAGAGACGGGGTTTCACAATGTTGACCGGGATGGTCTCGATCTCTTGACCTCGTGATCCACCCACCTCGGCCTCCCAAAGTGGTGGGATTACAGGCTTGAGCCACCGCGCCCGGACAGGAAATTTCTTTTTCTTTTTTTTTTTTTTTTTGAGACGGAGTTTCGCTCTTGTTACCCAGGCTGGAGTGCAATGGCACGATCTCGGCTCACTGCAACCTCCGCCTCCTGGGTTCAGGCAATTCTCCTGCCTCAGCCTCCTGAGTAGCTGGGATTACAGGCACGAGCCACCATGCCCAGCTAATTTTTTGTATTTTTAGTAGAGACAGGGTTTCACCTTGTTGACCAGGATGGTCTCGATCTCCTGACCTCGTGATCCACCCGCCTCAGCCTCCCAAAGTGCTGGGATTACAGGCTTGAGCCACCGCACCCGGCTAGGAAATTTCTTATATGAGAAAATGATTAAGATTAATATTGAGGTTTTTCCAACATTAAGTTGGGTTCCAGATAATGATTACTGTTGTCTCTTTCTATTTTTTTATTTGACAAGTTATATGACAAGTTAAGTTTCTTAAAGTGAAAGGGAAGGACCTTTTTTTCATCACTAATATTTCCATGAATGCAGGAAGGTTGTTATTGGCTCATTAGGTTGATTGTAAGTCTTTACTGTTTTGTTTTGTTTTGTTTTTCTTCTTTTTTTTTTTTTTTTTTTTTTTGAGACGGAGTTTCGCTCTTGTTACCCAGGCTAGAGTGCAATGGCGCGATCTCGGCTCACTGCAACCTCCGCCTCCTGGGTTCAGGCAATTCTCCTGCCTCAGCCTCCTGAGTAGCTGGGATTATAGGCACACACCACCATGCCCGGCTAATTTTTTGTATTTTTAGTAGAGACGGGGTTTCACCATGTTGACCTGGTTGGTCTCGATCTCTCGACCTCGTGATCCACCCGCCTCGGCCTCCCAAAGTGCTGGGATTACAGGCTTGAGCCACCGCGCCCGGCTGTTTTTCTTCTTTATACTCATCAAGCACAGACCTACATTCTAGATTATAATTTAAAAGTCCTGATGAAAAGGAATACAAAACAAACTTTAAAAAATGTTAACTTTTTTCTCTCTCTTTCAGGTATATGGTACATTTACTGGAGTTGGCTGTGACTTTCATTGAGAGATTAGAAACCCACCTTGAAACAATTAGAAATATTCCTCATTTAGCTGAAAATCTAAAGAAAATGGTGAGTATTAATATAGCTGTCTTTAGTTATTTTATGCTAGAATCTCAGAGCGTGATTTTAGTTTAGCTTTTTGATAGCTAATATTATGAGCTAGTTTTTTGTTTGTTTGTTTTTTGAGACGGAGTCTCAAATGTAGCCAGATGTTAACTGGCATATGCCACCATGGATATGGCATATGCCAGTTAACATTTGGCTACATGTGCTGAAATAGAAGTTCTGTTGACTTGAGTAGTACAAATAGCATAAAAAGTGACCAAATTGGCTTCTCAAAGTCAGGAGAACTTGAAAGACAAAGTCTGCGGAACTTTTCAGATTAAAGGAGACCAAAGGGGCATGACTGCTAAAGCACTGTATGATCATGGATTCAATTTTTTTTTTTTAGTTGAATGGAGTGCAGTGGCATGATTGGCTCACTGCAACCTCCGCCTCCTGGGTTCAAGTAATTAGGAAAAAGTAGCTGGGATTACAGGTGCCTGCCACCACGCCCGGCTAATTTTTTAGTAGAGATGGGGTTTCATCATCTTGGCCAGGCTGATGTTGAACGCCTGACCTTGTGATCCACTCACTTCGGCCTCCCAAATTGCTGGGATTAAAGTTGGGAGCCACTGGATCTAGTTATTTTTTAAACCAAGGAGTGTTTTCTTGGCCGGAATGGTGGCTCACATCTGTAATCCCAGCACTTTGGGAGGCCAAGGCAGGTGGATCACCTAAGGTCAGGAGTTCGAGACTAGCCTAACCAACATGGCAAAACTCTGTCTCTACTGAAAATACAAAGATTAGCCAAGTATGGTGGTGCATGCCTGTAATCTGAGCTACTTGGGAGGCTGAGGAAGGAGAAATGCTGGAACTTGGGAGGCAGAGGTTGCAGTGAGCCAAGATCCTGCTACTGCAGTCCATCCTGGGCAAGATTCTGTCTCAGAAAAAAGAATAAAAAAAAGGAAGTGTTTTCTTATTTATTTATTCAGACCTTGGATTTAACATTTTCTTTTTTACAAAATTTTCCCATTTTTAATTCTTTTATTCCAATATTTAATAAGTATGTGTTACCTTCACTGTGCCATGACTATGCTATATATATTGTGAAAGATAGATGTGACCTATCCCTGCCTTCAAATTGTCAATGTTTGGTGAGACAGCTATAAAATATATATTTTCTACTTTATAGGATTGTATTTGCATAATAAATACAGCAAAGACTTATAAAGAAATGCTATCTATTGAGCATAGAAGAGGGAGGAATTACTTCCAATTTAGGAGGATTGGGAGTACAATGGGGTAGGAAGACTTAAAGATTTTTTGTTTTGTTTTTCTCTCTCTCTTTTTTTTTTTTTTTTAAGACGGGGTTTCACCATGTTGGTCAGGCTGGTCTTGAACTCCCGACCTCAGGTGATCCGCCCGCCTTGGCCTCCAAAGTGCTTGGATTACAGGCATGAGCCACCGCATCTAGCCTGTTTTGTTTTTGTCTTTGTTTCCAGGTCCCTTGGCATTTTGGTTGGTTTTGTTTTTTAAATAGAGACGAGTTCTATGTTGCCGAGGCTGATTTCTAACTCCTAAGCTCAAGTGAGGCACCCACCTCAGCCTCTAAAAGTGCTGAGATCACAAGCATAAGCCACCATGTACGGCTTCAATAAAGTTTTATTTTAGGTGTTAGCAGTAAGCCAATTTTTTTTTTTTTTTCCTGAGCTAACAGTTTTATTCTTGTTGCCCAGGCTGGAGTGCAGTGGCACAATCTCAGCTCACTGCAAACTCCTCCACTTGGGTTCAAGCGATTCTTCTGCCTCAGTCTCTCGAGTAGGTGGGATTACAGGTGCCTGCAACCACACCTGGCTAATATTTTGTAATTTTAGTGGAGACCGAAGTTTCACCACTTTGGCCAGGCTGGTCTCCAACTCCTGATGTCAGGTGATCCACCTACCTCGGCCTCCCAAAGCGCTTGGTTTACAGGTGTGAGCCACTGTGCCCAGCCAGCGTAAGCTGAATCTTAAAGAATAGGTGAAATTCAGACATGAGTCAGAAAGAATAGTTTGGCCAAAAGGAGCAATTGGGGAAAGACATATAAGTCAAAGAACCCAGGTAGTATGGGGGTAAAGTGATACTCCACTTTGGCTGATGCCTAAAGGTATGAAGAAAATTAGCTCAGGGTTGGTTTATGGAGTGACTTAAAAACCAGACTTTACTGAGTATTGGGGAGCCATGGCGGGGGGAGGGGGGAGGGAGAAAGAGAGAGAGGGAGGGAGAGAGAGAGGGAGGGAGGGAGGGAGGGAGGGAGGGAGAGAGAGAGACGGGGCGGGGGGAGAGAGAGAGAGAGAGAGAGGAAATTGTTTTCGTTTTTTAGCAAAGGGTGCAGAGGAGTTACTTGATTAGAACTGTGCCTTAATCGTGGAGAAAGTATTTGAAAGAGTAGTCCGAGCCTTGCTACTCTTTAAGTATGGGCAGAGAGTATTAGTATCACCTGCAAGCTTGTTAGAACTACAGAACTGCAGACATCATTCACCCTAGGCCTTCAGAGTCAGAATCTATGGTTTAACAAGTTCCTCAGGTGATTCCTGTGCACATTAAAAGTTAATCAGCTCTGCGTTAGAAGACTAGGCGGAGAAACCAAAGGCAGAGAAACCTGGAGACTAATTACAGTGATTCAGTTAAAAGGTGTAAAGTATAAGAATACAGAAGATAAGCTTTGCACAGTGGCAGTATCATAGCCAATGAGGTTTATCCAAGGCGCGATTATTGCTAATTGAAAACTTTTCCCAATACCCCACCGTGACAACTTGCATATTGCCAGTCAGCACTAGCAATTTTTGACTGTCTATACGGAGACTGATTAAGAAAAAAAAAGAATACAGAAGATAAATTGTTTAGAATTTGGAGGTTAAATTTTTAGAACTTGGCTATGAGTTGGACAAGGGACACATTAAAGGTAATGAAGATTCTAGTCTGGGTGACTTGAAGTTGAGTAGGATTAGTGTGGGTTAAAGAAGTTACTAAGTTTATTTTTTGACACATCTTGCATATGTAGTAAATGGTCAATCATTGTTGAACTGTAGTTAATTGAGTTTGAATTGTTGAAGGTACATCCGGATGGAGATTACCAGTAGTCTTAAATGTGGTCCTGAATTTTAGGAAGGAGATTGCGTTTAGCAGTGTAAATTGAGAGTCATCTGCATTGAGTGATTATTGATGACAGAAGAGGTGAACTTACAAAGAGTAGGTTTGTACTGTAAGAAGTGGGAAAATACAATTTTAAGGAGCTTTTCAAGTAAGGGGCTCGGCCGGGTGTGGTGGCTCAAGCCTGTAATCCCAGCACTTTGGGAGGCCGAGGCGGGTGGATCACGAGGTCAAGACCATCCTGGTCAACATGGTGAAACCCCGTCTCTACTAAAAATACAAAAAAATTAGCTGGGCATGGTGGACCGTGCTTGTAATCCCAGCTACTCATGAGGCTGAGGGAGGAGAATTGCCTGAACCCAGGAGGCGGAGGTTGCAGTGAGCTGAGATCGTGCCATTGCATTCCAGCCTGGGTAACAAGAGCAAAACTCCGCCTCAAAAAAAAGAAAGAAAGAAAAAAAAAATAAGTAAGGGACTGGAAAAAGATCAGGTTTTAACCTTTGGTATCAATTATTCATGACATAATGATTTAATAACAGACATAATTTCTCCCATTTCCCTTTTCAAATTTTCAGAGCAAGGCTTTAGCAAAGATGGATATTTTGGTGACTGAGACAGAAGAATTGGCAGAGAATATACTCGAGTGGCGTAAACAACAAAAGGAAGTTTGCTCTTTTATCCCCAAAATATTAGCTGAAGAAAATTATCTTTATAAACATGATATAATGCCTCCTTTACTTTTTACTTCTAAAGTTCATGTCCAAAGTCTTAATGCCAAGTAATCATCAACTTCATTTTTGCTTAATTATGTGTAGTCATATGAAGTCTATTTCGAATTGACTGTATAACATAGTTATTAATAGTCTTTGCTGCTAGTTATACTGAAAGAACCTGCTTTATATTAGAGTATCAAGATCTCAGGTTCATTAAGACCAAACTGACTTTTCCTTTGTTTTTCATATATTTTCATTCTACTTTTTAGTAAAACTAGAGAAGATTAAAAAATAGCCATGACAATTTATTAACATAAGTGAATTAACCATTTCTCAGGCAGAAAATTCTCTATTATGTCTTTTTTAAAAAATGTGTATTTATAGCAGGGTGTGATGGCTCACACCTGCAATCCTAATAAGTTGGGAGACTGAGGTGGACAGACGGCTTGAACCCTGGAATTCAAGTCCAACCGGGGGAACATGGTGAAATCCCATATCTACAAAATATACAAAAAAATTTGCCGAGCGTGGTGGTACATGCCAGTAGTCCCAGCTATTCTGGAGGCTGAGGTAGGAGGATCACCTAAGCCTGGAAGTTCATGGTTGCAATGAGAATGATCACACCACTACAGTATAGCCTGGGTAACACAGAAAGACCCCCATCTCAAAAAAAAAAAAAAAAAAATGTGTTCTGGTCAGGGTCAGTGGCTTACACCTGTAATCCCAGCACTTAGGGAGGCCAAGGTGGGTGGATCACCTGAGGTCAGGAGTTTGAGATCAGCCTGGCCAACATGGTGAAACACCATCTCTACTAAAAATACAAAAATTAGGCCAGGAGTGGTGGCTCACGCTTATAATCCCGGCACTTTGGGAGGCCAACCCAGGTGGGTGGATCACCTGAGGTCAGGAGTTCGAGACCAACCTGGACAACATGGTGAAACCCTGTCTACTAAAAATACAAAAAAATTAGCCAGGGATGGTGGTGGATGCCTGTAATCCCAGCTACTTTGGAGGCTGAGGCAGAAGAATTGCTTGAATCTGGGAGACAAAGGTTGCAGTGAGCTGAGGTGGCACCCCTGCACTCCAGCCTCGGCAACAGAGCAAGACTTAGTCTTCAAAAAAATTAAAAATTAATACAAAACACAAGAATTACCTGGGCATGGTGGCATGCACCTGCAATCTCAGCTACTCAGGAGGCTGAGGCAGGAAAATCACTTGAACCTGGGTGATGAAGATTTCAGTGAGCCCAGATTGCACCACTGCACTCCAGCGTGGACAACAAAGCAAGACTCTGTCTCAAAAAACAAAAAACAGGTGTTTCTGAATTCGAATGGTCTTTTTAAATCTAAAAATGTCTATGGTGATTGTTCCTGTGGGAGTGTTACTAAGTATGCAGAAAAGACTAACAGCCAGCCTGACTTATCCTTTGAAAGACCTGATTGATTATAAGGTTCATCCTTGGCTGTTGCATCTGGGAACTTAGATATCAAAAGGTGTCTTAGTCTGTTCTGCTCTCATAACAGAATTACACAGACTAGGTAGTTTATAATGAACAGAAGTTTATTTGGTTCATGGGTGTGCACACAAGGCAGTCCAAGAACATGGTACCAGCATCTAGCACGGGTCTTGCCATGACAGAAGGCATCACATGGCAAGTGAGCACGAGAAAGATATATGGGGCTAAACTTAGCCTTTTATCCTGAGCCCACTCCTGAGATAGCAACACTAATTCATTAATGACAGCCAAGCCCTCCTTACCTAATCATCTTTTAAAGGTCTCTTCTCAACACTTTTACAATGTCAATTTAATTTCCAGCACTTAAAGTTTGGGGGACATATTTAAACCTTAACAGGGAAGTTCCACTCACTAAAAAGAGTGGCTCATGGTAGCTAAGCTGTTCGTACAATGTGGTTTGTGCTGAACACCTGCTTTCCTCCTGGGAGTCTACAATTTTGGTTCATGGTAGGTAGAAGGTACCTAAGTGACCAGCCCACAGTAAAAACCCTGGGCACTCTCTCTAACAAGCTTCCCTGGTAAACAACATTTCTTACATGTTGTCACAATTCAGTTGCTGGTGAAATAAAACAACACATATGTGTGACTCCACTGTTAGAGGACTCTGGGAGCTTGTGCCTGGTTTCCCCCAGACTTTGCCTCTCTACCTTTTCTCTTTCCTGTTTCACTTCATATGCTTTTGCTGTAATAAATCATAGCTGCATGATGATATGCTGAGTCCTGTGAATTCTACCTGGAAATCATGGGATCTGGAGGTAGTCTTGGAGATCCTGGCACACTAAGCAGAGTTCCTGAGTGTTTACTGGCAGCTGCAGGAATAGGCCAAGAAGAAACAGCAAAGAAAAAGGCACATTGTGGTAACTTTGGAGGTTTACCTTACAAAATGCTCAGATATTTTACCTAGCTGAGGTTATTGTGCATATAATAGAGAGTGATATACTAACAACTGCCTCAGGATATACTCATTTTTTATCAGTATTGTAAGTATCCCTGGCTTATTTTACTTTTAGACTTGGGGTTCTGTTTTGCTTTAAAACGTGTACATCAGTTTTGTTTTTGGGTTTTTTTCTTTTCTTTTTTCTAAGACAGTATCTTACCTGTCACCCAGACTACTGGAGTGTGGTATGGCCTGATCTCGGCTCACTGCAGCCTCGACCTCTCAGGCTCAAGTGATCCTTCCACCGCAGCTTCCCGAGTAGCTTGGACTATGGGCACGTGCCATCATGCCTGGCTGATTTTTGTATTTTCTGTAGAGATGGGGTTTTGCCATGTTGTCAAGGCTGGTCTCAAACTCCTGGTTTCAAACAATCCTCCCACCCCAGCCTCCCAAAGTGCTCCCTCATTACACTCCTTGACACAAGAAGACTTCAACAATGATGAGTAAAGTGGTTGTTTATAAGGAAGCAAGTGGATTACCAAAATAAATCCTGCTAAAACACCAGGTATCATGTTTTAAAGCCTACTTTGCTAATTTTACCTAATAGGATAAGAGTGGTCGTAATATTGTGAACATTACATAGACACTTAGGCAAAGCCTTTGGTTGTATTTCATCAAAAACCTGTTTATACCCCACTTTCATTTCAAAACATCTTACTATGCTTTTTCTTCATGTTATTTCCTATATTCATGTGTGTGTGTGTGTATATCACAAATACTGATATGCCTGGTTATTTTTATTTTCTATTATATCTTTTTCAAAATGTAAAAATAAACCTGTAATTTCTAACTAAAATTTTATAGCCCTAGTCTGAATCTAAAGTGATAGAATGGACTGATGCACTCTGTAGCTTATACAGTATAGGCATACAGGCAATCTGAATCAAAAGAGCTTGAGGTAAGTTAAGCCTGAGGTCTACTTCAAAGGAAAAAGTTAATTTAATACTCTTCCAGAGTCAATCAGTGCTGATTAATTTATCTTTAATTATTCAACTTTTAGATGGGTAGATACTAAAAACAAAAAATTAGCTTTGCGTGTCTTTTTTTTTTTTTTTTTTTTGAGGTGGTTTTGCTCTTACTCAGGCTGGAGTGCAGTGGCACAATCACAGCTCACTGCATTCTCAACCTCCTGGGCTCAGTAGATCCCTACATCTCAGCCTCCCAAGTAGCTGGGAATACAACTGTGCCCCACCACACCCAGCTAATTAAAAATTTTTTTTGTAGAGATGGGGGTCTTGCCATGTTGCCCAGGCTGGTCTTGAACTCCTGGGTTCAAGTGATCTTAGCCTCCCAAAGTGCTGGGATTATGCAAGTGCCTCTTGCATCCAGCCTACTTACACTAGGAGAGGTGTGTGAAATTTGAAAATTTACTGCCAGCATAATAGTGATGCTTGTGAAGACCATTCTGGAGGAATTGAGATGCTGCTAGTCTTCCTAGCATTTCTCTTATTTTATTTCTTTCTCTATGTGACTCTACCAGTCTGGCCCCTATTATATCCTCTGAAACCTTCAATGAAGTCAGGAGGATGGTCTCAGGAATAGCAGAACCTAAAAGATTTCTTTTTTTTTCTTTTTCCCGAGACGGAGTTTTGTTCTAGTTACCCAGACTGGAGTGCAATGGCGCGATCTTGGCTCACTGCAACCTCTGCCTCCTGGGTTCAAACAATTCTCCTGCCTCAGCCTCCCGAGTAGCTGGGATTACAGGCACACGCCACCATGCCCAGCTAATTTTTGTATTTTTAGTAGAGATGGGGTTTCACCTTGTTGACCAGGATGGTCTCGATTTCTTAACCTCATGATCCACCCGCCTCGGCCTCCCAAAGTGCTGGGATTATAGGCGTGAGCCACCGTGCCGGGTCTTAAAAGATTTCTTGACATGCAAAATCTATAATAGAGTTGAGATTTTAATAAGACCGTCATTAGTGTATTGTGGGATTTCTTCAAATATCGGTAAAACATATGAATTTACATAAAAGATTTATCCCACAGTTTGGGGAATCCTCTAGTTGAGTTTACTGAAAAAATTATACGTTTGACTCTTGAGCAACATAAGTTTGAAGTGCACAGGAATATGCAATTTTTTTTCAATAAATGTATTGGAAATTTGGAGCTTTGTGACTTGAAAAATTCACAGATGAACTGTGTGGCCTACAGATATCAAAAAAATTAAAAGGTATGAATTCATAAAATATATGTATTAGTCTATTTTATCATTTACTACCACAAAATACACAAATCTATTAAAAGTTAAATTTTCTCAAGCCTGTAATCCCAGCACTTTGGGAGGCCGAGGCGGGTGGATCACGAGGTCGAAAGATCGAGACCATCCTGGTCAACATGGTGAAACCCCGTCTCTACTAAAAATACAAAAAACTAGCTGGGCGTGGTGGCGCGTGCCTGTAATCCCAGCTACTTAGGAGGCTGAGGCAGGAGAATTGCCTGAGCCCAGGAGGCAGAGGTTGCGGTGAGCCGAGATCGCGCCATTGCACTCCAGCCTGGGTAACAAGAGCGAAACTCCGTCTCAAAAAAAAAAAAAAAAAAAAAAAAAGTTAAATTTTATGAAAACATACAGACTACATGTAAACAAATTAAAAATTCAGTATGAAAGCATAACTATAAAGTTAACTAGTACATACTGTACTACTGTAATAATTTTGTAATTGCCTCCTGTTGCTGTTTTAGTGAGTCAAGTGTTGCCAGTATCTGCTTAAAACCCTGTGATGCTAATCATCCCAGCAGTTCCTTTCTTCAGTAAACTGTATCACAATAAAAAGTGATCTCTTGAGGTTCTCAAGTGTTTTTCACCATATTCCGTGCAATACTGTAAGCCTTGAATAATATCAGGGGACCAGTACAAAGTGCCATATGTGATGCTGCATGTGCTCCCAAGAAGCAGAGAAAAGTCATGACATTACAAGAAAAAGTTGAATTGCTTGATATGTACTGTAGATTGAGGTCTGCAGCTGTGGTTGCATGCATTACAAGATAAATGAATTCATTGTAAGGCCCATTGTAAAAGAAATGGTCATGGAGAAACCTTGACTCTAGTGAAAATACAAAAGTTAGCCAGACGTGGCGGCATGCACTTGTAATTCCAGCTACTCGGAGGCTAAGGGAGGAGAATCACTTGAACCCGGGAGACGGAGCCCAGATTGTGCCACTGTACTAAAGCCTGGAAGACAGATCCCATCTAAAAATAAAATAAAAGGCAGTCCCTTTGGACAAAGCATAGATGGAACCAATCCAGAAAAAAAAGTTGTGCAGCCACTACCACAGCTACACCAGCAGGCACAAAAACCGTGCACTTTTTGTGAAATATGTTGTTAATAGTTAAATTTTTTTTTTTTTTTTTTTTTTTTTTTTTTTGAGACGGAGTTTCACTCGTTACCCAGGCTGGAGTGCAATGGCGCGATCTCGGCTCACCACAACCTCCCCCTCCTGGGTTCAGGCAATTCTCCTGCCTCAGCCTCCCGAGTAGCTGGGATTACAGGCACGCGCCACCATGCCCAGCTAATTTTTTGTATTTTTAGTAGAGACGGGGTTTCACCATGTTGACCAGGATGGTCTCGATCTCTTGACCTCGTGATCCACCCGCCTCGGCCTCCCAAAGTGCTGGGATTACAGGCTTGAGCCACCGCGCCCGGCCTAATAGTTTAATTTTTGTAGAGACAAGGTCTTACCATTTTGTCCAGGCTGGTCTCAAACTACTGGGCTCAAGCAATCCTCCTACCCCAGCTTCCCAAAGTGCTGGGATTACAGGTGTGAGCCACTGTGCCTGGCCCTGAAATATCTTTTTATATTGTATTGAAAATGCAGCTTTTGGCCAGGCACGGTGGCTCATGCCTGTAATCCCAAAACTTTGGGAGGCCAAGGTGGGTAGATCACCTGAGATCAGGAGATCAAGACCAGCCTAGCCAACATGGTGAAATCCCGTCTCTATTAAAAATATAAAAATTAGCTGGGCATCACCGTGCACACCTGTAATCTGAGCTACTCGGGAGGCTCCAGGCAGAAGAATTGCTTGAACCTAGGAGGCAGAGATTGCAGTGAGCCGAGATCTGTCCACTGCACTCCAGCCTGGGCAATAGAGCAAGACTTTCGGACCTTAACCAAAACTTAACTGATTTACTTGACTCTACATAGGACGGACACCGACTCGAAGAACAAAAACTATTTTTGGGTAAGCGGGGCCTGGAACAACAGATTTGGCACTGCGTCTTCGCTGCCCCATCTGTCTCAGGATTGGCTGACGCTGTGCGGGCACTGCGGGGACCCGCACGCCACGCGCATGGGCGGGGGCGTCCCGGGAGGCTAAGGGGCGGGGCGGAGCGAGGCGGGGCGAGCCCGGGCGTCCTCCCGCCCACCGACTGGCAGAGGCTGGGCTGGCACCACCCGGTTCGGGCTGCAGCGCGTGCTTGGGCGGGGGCGATCCGGGAAGACTTCGGGTGGAGCGAGGCGGGGCGAGCCCAGGCGTCCTCCTGCCCACCAGGCTAAGGACTGGCTGAGACTCAGTAGGAACCGCCCCGCTCGGGCTGCGGCGCTTGCTTGGGAGGCCAGTCGGCAGGCTTTAAGGAAGATTGAGGGGAGGCGGGGCCGGGAGTTCTCCCGCCCACTGGGCTCAGAATTGGCCGAGGCTCGACAGGCACCGCCCCGCTCGGGCTGCAGCTCGCTTCTGGGCGGGGGCGTCCCCAGAGGCGCGTGGGGCAGGCGGGCGGGCCGGCCGGCGGAGCGGGATTGGGGCTGTGCCTGGGTTTGGGGCGGGGGCCGGGGATGCAGCCGCTGAGCTGAGCTGCCAGACTTGGGTTGTGGCACACAGATGGCGAACGTGCGGGTCGCCGTGAGGGTCCGGCCCCTCAGCAAGAGGTAAGTTTGGGCGGGAGGGTGCTCCTGAGGCTTCACAAGAGCTGAGACGAGCGCGAAATCCGCGCCTCCGGCTCCAGAGATTGTGGCGGGAGAAATCGGTCACAAAGTGACCCGGGGGTCGGGGTCCGGAACCCTCGGATGCCTGGCTGGACGGCGCCTCCGTCGAGCTTTCGCGTCGTGCCCTGGGGATAGCGGTTCCCGGACGGCTGCGGAAGGGCTGCCCCGGGTGAGCGTCGCTGGCGTCCTGCCAGCAAGAGTTTCGAGGGACTGTGGCTCTAGGCTTGCTGCATCGGGTTGGGCCTTCTAGAAAGGCTGGGAGAGGGATGGGCATTCTCCTCTCTCTTCTTGGGGGGTCGGGAATGGTGTGTGAATGGTGTGTGTTCCTGGGTGCGCATGGGTTTCTCTGCGAAGGGGTGGAGAAAGTAGAAAGTGCGGGCATAAGGGGAAATTGAGGCCCACAGATGTAGCAGTTTTATTCCATGCTCGACAGCTGACGATCCAGGACGGAACTGTGAAGTAGGGGAAGTTGTTCCAAGCCCTTCCTTCTCTCAGAGTTCGCAGTGACCGTTTCCTCCTGGCTTATTCTGATCCCGCACCTCTCTTGTCAGCCCTTGAGACATCCAGTGTCTGGCCACCAACTGTTTCTCTTTGTCACCAGATGAAGTGTTTTTTAAAGATCAATTAGAGTTCGTTGACAGGTGGAGAAAGTGTAAAGAGCCATCTATGTAGTAAGACCACCAAGAGCAAAGAACTTAGACTATTAGGGACTAGAGCTTAAGTTTTAGTGGAGAGGGGGTGGTTGGTGTGGAGGGAAGTGAGGTGGTGGGAGGTAAATCTGGCAGAATGTGCTTTGGGAACAGAAGGCACATGTTGGAATTATTTGGAAAGTTAAAAAATCAGGATGTAAGAAGGCTTGATAATTGGGCAGAAGGAGCATTTTTGTGGCAGAAAACAGAGCAAAGTTCTGCAGACATCCATTTTCTCTTCTTTCTAAAATGTATCACAAACAGGGTCTTTTCATAGTTCAAAACAAACAGGTTTCTTTCTTGGCCAAATGGCCTGTTACTCTCACCCTGGGATCTGATTTCTTAATAAGAAGGTTCAGGGCACCAAATCCAACCAGAAATTTCCAGGACACCAGTGACTACTTAACTATAACTATGAGGGGATGGATGCTTTAGTCATTCCATGAGGGGAGTTATTCTCCCAGAATTATGCTGGTCAATAGCCCCAGGAGAGGTAGGTGGTAAGGAGGGTGAATGCAAAAGCTAAAGGGTCAGAGAAAAGAATAAGGCTTTCATGAACAACCCATAGCAAGGCAGAATGTTCCAATGAGGAGGTAGATTCAGAGTAGAATAGGAAAGGCAAGAAAACTGGGAGGAACACATATTTAAGCCCATGCTTATCTATTCCAGCAGCCAAACAAAGCAAATCCACAAAGGAAAAAAATGCTGTTCTTTTCTAAGAACATTCTGAAAATTATCTTCAAACTTATAAGAAACTGCTATCTGAGAACAACTATCACAATGCTCACTGGACTTATTTAAAAATAACTACTGAGACTGGGTACTCAAATGGGTCAATGCTCTTCAAAGGTTAATCTTTCGCATTATCTAACAGAATACTATGATCAGGCCTTACCCACCAGTGGAAGCTGAAGTGTGTCTATTACTTGGTATGGACCTGCTCTAGGACCAGACAAAATCACTTTGCTTCCCTGAAGTACAAGAGGACTTTGCTAGCAACAAGATGCAAGCAGGGAGGAATGGCAGAAGAAGAGCAAAACTGGTTACCAAGGGTTCTCTTCTGATGTACAGAGTTAAAAATATCTGCACAAATGTGCTAACCAAAAGAATGGGAAGATGGACTGTAATACCAAAGACAGAAAACTTCTCCAGAGGAAAGAGGGAAAGTGGACCTCAAAACAGTGTTACAGGGTAATGCTACCAGAGTCACAAACTGTGCTCTGTTCCAAGGGACAAATCCCTCAAGGTAATAGGGAAAGCAGCTCTCTTTTTATCATTTACCCTTGCTGGTTTTAAAGACCTCAAGCCCAGACTCTTGCAACACTGAACCACAGGTGGGATGCAGGGAGGAGAGACAGAGGATAAGGAACATGAATGGTGTTAGGCCCCCGAAGCCTATGTATCCCTTCCCCAGAATTCCCAACCAGGCAGTTGTTGGTAGGTTAATACTTGATTTGGGACAAAACTGTGGGGTGTGAGGATAGCGCCCAATAAAAAAAAACAACTAGGAAAGCTGGAGTTTAACCGTTTTCCTCTAAGGGCTGCTTAGCTCTACAGAAATACACGATGGGCCTTTGATCTAACCAGTTTAACTGGGAAGGAGAACAGGAGTCAGCGTGAAGTGGTCAGATGAAGCTCATCTTCTCATCCTTTGGCACCCAGAGGAAAAGGGGGAGGTGGAGACTGTAATGGGGACTGCTGGTATTGCCTCTTCCATCTTTTCACTGTTGGGCCTATTGGCCAAATCAGGTGCACACGGGTATCAGTGTTGCTGCTTTTCTTCTAATGCTTGCAGAGTGTGTGGTGTCAATCTCTAACTGAGCATCATCCCCAACTGCATGTTTCCTGTCATGATTGTTCAAGTTCAAATTGTTTACTTCTACTTTGGAGTCTTCAATTAAGGTACCAGGGCTAGTGACTCCTGGGATATTGGGCGGATGTCAGGGTGGGGTCGGAGCCACGGGAGAATTGCGATGATCCAACAGAAACTTTGCTATAACTGATTCTGGAGGGTCGCCCCTGGCGTGGTGCAATAGTTATGAGGTAGCTGCGCGGCGTCGCCGATGGCCACGGTGCAGGTGGGGATGGCCCGGCTGTGGCTGGTGGCCACTGCCGGCGGACGAGGACATGGCTGTGGGCGCGGACTCTCGGCTTTGTCCCGCGGGAAGGCAGCGGCGCCGGCTGCTCAGGCTCCTCAGGCAGGCGGAAAAGCGCGCTTCTTGCTGGCTTCCTCTGGTTCCCTCGTTCCGCTCCGCTCTCACCCCCACCCCTACCCCCATCCTCTGGCCTCGGCCAGCATTCTCCGCAGCGACAGCAGAGGCCAGGACGAAGAACGGAAGCTTTTTGTTGTTGTTTTTTAACTCTGTGAAATAGGGATAACTACTTCAGTGGTTTTTATGAACATTCTACAAAAAAATACATTACAACAATTTTTAATTCTCAGAACCCTGTGCTTGGCTGCCTGGTTTTTAAAAGATTTATAAGACTCCAGGCACCGTGGCTTATGCCTGTAATCCCAGTACTTGAGGAGACTGAGGTAAGGAGAATCACATGAACCCAGGAGTTCAATACCAACCTGTCTCAACAAAAAAATAAAAAATAAAAATTAGCTGGGCATGGTGGCACGTGCTTGTAATCCTGGCCACTTGGGAGGTTGAGGTGGAAGAATTGTTGAAGCCCTGAAGATTGAGGCTGCAGTGGGCTGTGATTGCACCGCTGCACTCTAGCCTGGGCAACAGAGTGAGATCCTGTCTCTGAATAAATCAATGAACAAAATTAAATCTAAAGACACCTGTCTCAATGTGCTTCTCCTATCCCCAGTTGTCTAGGTCACAGCCTAAGAAGCCTGAGGAAACATAAAATAAGACTGAAGGTACTGTCTCAATTTACAGGTTCTAGGTTGGGAGTAATTTAATTGATAACTTTCATTGTAGTGGAGGATGTGCTAATTAATTTAATTCTCATCTGTTAACATTTTGGTCATGGGTACTGTGGTTGTGTGGTTATTTATATTATGAAAAAAGATCAGGTACTGGGTCATCTGGATTAAGCCCGTTAAACTGAGTGCAGAGATTATTTAGTGGTTAGCAGTATTACCATATACCTGAAACATGGAAGATTCTTGAGGATCTCGGCTTTCCTTCTGATTTAAGAAGATGTAAGGAAAGGACTTGAGAAATATATTCTCAGGGTCTCAGCAGAGAGGACTCCGATCCTTTTTTTTTTTTTTTTTTTTTTTTGGTCCATATCCATGCTCAAAATCCTAGAGAAAATGAGAGATGATGCCATGTTACATGCTGGGCCAAGGATGCTCTCTAGAGTTTCGTTTCTTCTGAGAGGTGAGATCTTGCGCGCTCAGGCTGGGGTGCGGTGGCGTGATCATAGCTTGCTGCAGCCTTGAACTCCTGTACTCAAGCAGTCTTCCTGCCTCTCAGTCTTGCAAGTAGTTGGGATTATATGTGTGAGCCACTGCTCCCAGCACTCTCTAGGGTTTCTAACCCTGAATTCTAAGATATTATTCAGGGCCTAGGCTTTGTGTTTAGACAAATATTAGTTTAAATCCTAGCTCTACCACTGATAGCTCTGTGACCTTGGACAAGTTACATAATTTCCTTCAGCTTTAGTTCTTCATCTGTAAAAATGTTAGGAATCTATGTCAGGAGGGTATGTAGGGGGACAGCATAAGATGAAGAACTATTTGTTTAGTACCCTCTATGTGTGAGGCACTGTATTAGGTAGTGCACCTAACACAGTGCCTCACACACAGAGGGTACTAAATAAATAGTGAATACGAGCTGTTCCAGAGCTAAACTGTAAAGATCCAGGGAAGCTATGCCAACTGACTGCTTGACATGATGCTTATAGCTGTTTATGAAGACAGACACTTCTCTTAAGGGCACAGAGGTAGGGAAATATTTTGTCCCACTAGCATTGGTTTCAGCTTCTTTTTTCTTAATTTTTTTTTTAAAGCAATATTTCTTCTGAGTTTGGGTCTTGTTTCTAGGGAGACCAAAGAAGGGGGAAGAATTATTGTGGAAGTCGATGGCAAAGTGGCAAAAATCAGGAATTTAAAGGTAAGCCCGAAATTGTTTTTCATTTTCTTTCCTCTTAGAAACTAATATTTTTAAAGGGGCTTCCAGGCTGAAGGTGTTTATGTGAATGTATTTAGAACTGGGGAGGAAAGGGCATATAAGGGGAATAGTAGGAAGAGCTTACCCCAGTCATAAACCAAATTAAGAAATGAACCAAGAAAGAAGTGCAGGGCATTTGGCTGCTTCAGCCTAAGTTTTATCATATAGAATGCAACTGTTTTAGAAATTAGTTGGCAGATGTTTTCAAAGTAAACTCCGGGGATGTTTTGGGGGCAATAGTTAACTTAAATTGTACTGCAGAATGATTAAGAATACCTTAAATTCTATTTAACTCACCTGACCACCAGTTAAACTTTGTCCTAACCCTTTCAGTTGATATCACTTTATCTAAAGGCATTATTAGGGATTTTAGTTTGCACCTGATACTGCAGGGTTGATTTTAGCTATACTGAGATTCAAGTAACATCTTTCAGATCCCAGAAGGGAGTTGGTTGCTAGCCTGGATTTTGTTACAAAGTCTCTTTCACAGATTTGACTGAACTTTGAGTCATAATTGGACAGACACTGGGAACTTCCTTGCATACCCCTCACTCTCCCTTAGGGCTAATTTTCTCCATCCTGTTCCTCTACTTACTAGGCAAGCAGAAGATGGAAGGGTTTCTTCCTTTCTGGGCCTTGGGGAGTGGGGAGAGAGACAGGGGAAGCTGACCATGTGACTACTGCTATAGTCAGCTTGCAGGTAGTACTTGGCATTCCTGAGAGCTGAGGAAACTGGCAAAAGTAAGAGTTACTTGGACCCTAGTCTTCACAGCCGTGCCAGCTCTGTTGGTACTCCTGTGATGTGATCTGTTTCCTCTTGTCAGTAGTTCTCTGCTAAAAAGGAATGGGACCTACCAGACGTTCAACAGGGCTCCCCAGGGACAAAGGACCTTTTATTCTCTGCTCTTATTTATATCTCTGTTGCCTAATCACTTCACCTGCTTTGCTCTAAGATCTCATGTTTTTGGTTCTTAAGAATAAGTCTCAGCCAAGATCAAACTGTAGTCTGCTTTCTGCACACCTCCCTGGCTGCTTACTACCCTGAGGTCAGTTATCCACAAAGAATCTCTTAATAATTCTGGCAGTCTCATTCTTCTGTAGTTTATGATGGCTAGTGGCAGGATTGTCTTTCCTTCCCTGTCCAGAGTGTATAAGATAAGGCATTTCTATGAATAATGCCATCCTCCCCCGTACCTGGAGATCAGTGCAAGACCAAGCTCTGACTCTATTCTCATCTACCTTGAGCAGCTAGATCACTTCTGGCTCTTCTGTTGGACTTGTTATCTAATTAGGGGTTGAATATTCCAAGAACCTCAGTGAAAGCCCCATGTTGATGGAGCCTGTCAGGCACCGTAGCTAAACTACTCATGCACTCCCAGCATCCTCTGCAGAAATACTTAGAAAAGAAATAATGTAGGTTGAGCATCCTAATTTGAAAATCTGAAATCTGAAATCCTTCGAAATCTGAAGCTTTAGCCGGGCGCCGTGGCTCAAGCCTGTAATCCCAGCACTTTGGGAGGCCGAGGCGGGTGGATCACGAGGTCGAGAGATCGAGACCATCCTGGTCAACATGGTGAAACCCCGTCTCTACTAAAAATACAAAAAACATTAGCTGGGCATGGTGTGTGCCTGTAATCCCAGCTACTCAGGAGGCTGAGGCAGGAGAATTGCTTGAACCCAGGAGGTGGAGGTTGCGGTGAGCCGAGATCGTGCCATGGCACTCCAGCCTGGGTAACAAGAGAAACTCCGTCTCAAAAAAAAAAAAAAAAAAATAGAAATCTGAAGCTTTTTGAATGACACCATGGGTGGAAAGTTTCACAGCTGGCTTCATGTGGTGGATTGCAGCCAAAACTATTTCATGCACAAAATTATTAAAAATATTGTATAAAATTACCTTCAAGTTATGTGTGTAAAGTGTATATGAAACACAAAAGAATTTCATGTTTAGACTTGGATGCATCCCCAAGATATCTCATTATGTATATGTAAATATTCCACAATTTAAAAAAATCTGAAATCTGAAAAAATCCTAAACACTTCTGGTTCCAAGCATTTCAAAGAAAGGATATTCAACCTGTAGCGATAAGAAGATACCCAGAGAGGAGAGGCTTTCTCTCCCAAGATTTAACATGTGTCATGTAGTTGGTTCATATGAGGACAGATGTATGATAGTATGACAGACAAATTTAGTTCTTTGTGCTTTATTTGTACCTAATAAGATGGGGACAATGGTTACCTTTTTTGTTTTTTTCTTTTTCAGAAAGATACCCATAAACAGTTTCATGACCACTCCAAGTTTCTCTAGCTATAGTAGAGGGTGATTGAGTGCCACTAGCCAGATTCTAATATTTTGATAGAAAAGACACTGGATCCTATGTTTGATTTTAGGTGGATAGTCGACCAGAAGGCTTTGGGGACTCCCGGGAGAAGGTTGTAGCATTTGGCTTCGATTACTGCTACTGGTCAGTCAACCCAGAGGATCCCCACTATGCATCTCAAGATGTGGTAATGTCATTTATCATTTTTCTTTCACTCTCCTCTGTCCTTTTTTATGTATAACATTTAAGATGTTTATTATAAAGATACTTTTCAAGATTATTATAGCACAGTTGTACAGATTGGAAGTCCTCTAATTGGTACTTTAAGAAAATTTCAATACAACTAACAGATTTCCAAAAGGAAGAAACTTCAATACATCAAGAAATCCTAGGCCGGGCGCGGTGGCTCAAGCCTGTAATCCCAGCACTTTGGGAGGCCAAGGCGGGTGGATCACGAGGTCAAGAGATTGAGACCATCCTAGTCAACATGGTGAAACCCCGTCTCTACTAAAAATACAAAAAATTAGCTGGGCATGGTGGCAGGTGCCTGTAATCCTAGCTACTCAGGAGGCTGAGGCAGGAGAATTGCTTGAACCCAGGAGGCGGAGGTTGCGGTGAGCTGAGATCGCGTCATTGCACTCCAGCCTGGGTAACAAGAACGAAACTCCGTCTCAAAAAAAAAAAAAAAAAAAAGAAATCCTTGGCCTTTTCAAATTATCATTTTCATGGTAGCATTAACAAAAGAAGCTTATTTCAAATGCAGTAATCTTATCGTGTATTTCCTCTGTTCTTCATAACTGAATAATCATTGAGAAATTAACATGAAATCTGAGCTCTGGCTATTTCTTAATAATACTTTGGTCTGAAACTAATTTTACACACACACACACACACACACACACACACGTTTGTTTTTTGAGATGGAATTTCACACTTGTTGCCCAGGCTGGAGTGCAATGGCTTGATCTCGGCTCACCTCTACCTCTACCTCCCAGGTTCAAGTGATTATCCTGCCTCAGCCTCCCAAGTAGCTCTGATTACAGGCATGCACCACCAGGCCTGGCTAATTTTTTAATGTTTTTTTAGTAGTCTGGTCTCAAACTCCCAGCCTCAGGTGATCCACCTGCCTCAGCTTCCCAAAGTGCTGAGATTACAGGTGTGAGCCACCATGCCTGGCGGAGATTGAGTATTTCTTTCTTTCCTTTTGAGACAGTCTTGCTCAGTTGCCAGGCTGCAGTGCAGTGGTACAAGTTTGGTTCACTGCCACCTCCACCTCCTGGGTTCAAGCGATTCTTCTGCCTCAGCCTCCCGAGTAGCTGGGACTACAGGCACGTGCCACCACACCTAGCCAATTTTTGTATTTTTGTTAGAGACGGGGTTGGTCTCGATCTCTTGACCTTGTGATCCGCCTGCCTCGGCCTCCCAAAGTGCTGGGATTACAGGCATGAGCCACCGCACCATGCATGATTGAATATTTCTAAATCACAGAAGTATAATTACCCCATTCTTCTCTTTTGAAAACAACACATAGAAATAAAACCCTACACCACTGTGGGATTCGCTGACACAGTGGGCATCTTCTGTATATAAGTACCTCAACTTCGTAGTACTACTGTGTTTGCTGTAAATGCTCAGTACAGAAGGGCAGTGTGAATGTTACCTGGCCTCTGCTGAGTCTTCTCTGTCATTTCGAATATGAGAACAGGGGCCGATCTAGGCTTGTCATGTGGCCCTTGATTTTTTTTTCTTTTTTTTCCAATGAGTTCAGTGGTTTTTTTTTGCTAATGGCCCTTGATTTTTTATCCTAGCACTCTAATGTGTATGAGACATCTGGTTACTAGTGTTTGTAACCATTCCATTGAGTTACTCCAAGAAGAATCAGCAAAGTAACTTACTTTCAGTCAGAAAGATGGGACTCCTATAACAGTGCACATTTGTGACTATGTTTGTGGTGTAGAAGACAATGGCCTTCCCATTAGAAAATATGAGCATTCTGAACGCTGTTTCAGACTTCTGTGGCCATGGCATATGTGTGACTGTTCTGTTCATAAGAAGAATGAACTATTTTGTATAACATTTGATAAATCAGTCATCTTGGAGGGGGTGTGTATATGTGTTAGAACTTTTATATATGTCTGTGTGTGTGTATGTGTATATATCAATTAGTATCAATAAGCTTGAACATGAGTTTGGTTGTGAGGACCATATTTTACATTTATGTGGCTTAACTGTATAAACATCTAAAGAAAGACTGGGCATGGTGGCTCATGCCTGTAATCCCAGCACTTTGGGAGGCTGAGGCAGGTGGATCACAAGGTCAGGAGTTCAAGACCAGTCTGGCCAAGATGGTAAAACCCCATTTGTACTAAAAATACAAAAATTAGTTGGGTGTGGTGGCGGGCACTTGTAATCCCAGCTACTCTGGAGGCTGAGGCAGAGAATTACTTGAACCCAGGAGGCGGAGGTTGCAGTGAACCGAGATCACGCCATTATACCCCAGCCTGGATGCACAGCAAGACTGTCTCAAAAAAAAAAAAAAAAAAAAATCTAATGAAAGCCCAAAAGGCCATAGAGGAGGGAAATTCATAAATATGATTCTTCTTTGGCCTGATTTGAAATTTAATGGAAACATCAAATGAGATCCAGACAGGAAGTCTGTGGAGAGAGATAAAACCAGTGACTCCTGAGGTTTCTTCTGGCTTGTTTATTAATTGTCTAGTCCCTCATCAGTCCCAGGAGGAGTCAGGATAGGAAAGAGAAGGGAGGGAACCTCTATCACAAGCTGGAGTAGAGCCAGATGTCCCAGAATGGTGACAGGACCTATAGCTACATGATACACTCAGAGGACCTCATTGCTTTAACACAGAAATTGGAGCTCAGATTTAACCCTAATCACTATGATCATATGGCTCTGAGGCCACCACAGGTAGGAAAGGTGGAATCCATACAATCTCAGGACTTGGGGTGGGAAAGAATTGAGATATAATCCAGTTTATCCTCTCCACAGCATTTTTTTTTTTTTCTTTTGAGACAGAGTCTTGCCCAGTTACCCAGGCTGGAGTGCAGTGGTACCATCTTGGCTGACTTCAACCTCTGCCTCCGGGTTCAAGTGATTCTTGTGCCTCAGCCTCTTGAGTACTGAGACTACAAGGCGTGCAGCGTGCACCACCATGCCAAACCGATTTTTGTAATTTTAGTAGAGATGGGGTTTCACCATGTTGGTCAGGCTGGCCTCGAACTCCTGACCTCAAGTGAACCACCCATCTCAACCTCCCAAAGTGCTAAGATTACAGATGTGAGCCACCTTGCCCAGCCCTCCACAGCATTTGTGATCACATTTTGAGGGGAGAGGTCTATTGAAGTATAATTTAGATATAGTAAAAGATTTGCCTTTTTTTCTTTTTTAACAATTTATTATTTTTTAATAGACACAGGGTCTTGCTGTATTGTCCAGGCTGGTCTTGAACTCCTGGGCTCAAGCAATCCTCCCACCTTGGCTTCTCAAAGTGTTGGAATTATAGGCATGAGTCATCACACTTGGCCAGATTCACCTTTTTAGTGTACAGTAACACATTCAGATGTGTAACTGACACTACAATCAGTATACAAAATAGTCTACCATCCCAAAAATTGCTTCATGCTCCTTTATCATCTATTTCCCAAGCCCCTAGAAATTACTGATCTGTCTTCTATCCCTACAGTTGCATCAGTTTCAGAATGTCATATAAATGGAATCAGACTATGTAGCTGTTTTAGTCTGGCTTTTTTCATTTTGCATGATGTATTTGAGATTCATCTTTTTTTTTTCTTTTTTTTTGAGACGGAGTTTTGCTCTTACTGCCCAGGCTGGAGCACAGTAATGCAGTCTTGGCTAAATGCAACCTCCGTCTTAGGGTTTCAAGTGATTCTCCTGCCTCAGCCTCCTGAGTAGCTGGGATTACAGATGCCCACAATACTCCCAGCTAATTTTTGTATTTTTAGTGCAAACTGGATTTCACTGTGCTGGCCAGGTTGGTCTCAAACTCCTGACCTTGTGATCCACCTGCCTCGGCCTCCCATAAATGCTGGGATTACAGACATGAGCCACCACATCGAGCCAAGATTAATCTTTACTGTTGTGTGTGTCACGTCTTCTAACCTTGATTTTTTTTTTTTTTTTGGAGATCGGGTCTCGCTCTGTCACCCAGGCTGGAGGAAGGTGGCACAATCACAGCTTACTATAGCCTCAGCTTCCGGAGCTTGAGTGGTCATCCCACTTCAGCCTTCTGAGTAGCTGAGACTACAGACATGGTGCCACCATGCCTGGTTAAGTTTTAAATTTTTTGTAAACATGTGGTCTCACTGTATTGCTCAGGCTGATCTCAAACTCCTGGGCTCAAGAGATCTGCCTGCATCAGCCTCCCCATATTCTGTTATTACAGGTGTGAGCCACCACACCTGACCTTCTTGATTCACATTTATTTATTGAGATGTAGTCTCACTCTGTTTGTTGCCAGGCTGGAGTGTAGTAGTGCGATCTCGGCTCACCGCAATCTCCTCCTCCTGTGTTCAAGAGGCTTTCCTACCTCAGCCTCCCAAGTAGCTGGGACTATAGATGCACACCCCACGCTAAGCCAATTTTGTATTTTTAGTAGAGACAGCGTTTTACCATGTCGGCCTGGATGATCTCGATTTCCTGACCTTGTGATCTGCCTGCCTTGGCCTCCCAAAGTGCTGGGATTACAGGCGTGAGCCACTGCGCCCAGATAATTCATACTTATTTAAATCATCTGCTCTCCCAAAAGGAATCTCATGGCTTGGAAGAACAGATTCTAACTGCAAAGGATGAGAAACCAAGTCCCTGGAGTACAGTGTGTCTTTCATCTCTAGGTCTCTTCTTGTTACAAAGGAAATTTTGCTCAGAAATACAGCACTGATTTCAGATATCAAAATATCTGTGGGAAATACCTAAATTTTCCTTAGTAGATGTGGAGGGAGATCTAAATATCTGACTTTAGAGGGATTTAGAGCAACATCAATAATAAGGAGCCATTCAGAGACAGATGTTGACAAGAATGTCACCTGATCATTGTTGGTGCTTGTGTCAGTTTTGTGTTAAAAAGAAATACCTGAGGCTTAGTAATTTGTAAAGAAAAGAGGCTTATTTGGCTCACATTTCTGCAGGCTGTACAGGAAGCATTGTGCCAGTATATGCTGTTGCTGAGGCTTCAGAGAGCATCCACTTGTAACAGGAAAGGAGACAGTCATGTCACAGCGAGAGAGAGAGAGAGAGAGAGAGAGAGAGAGATGGGAGGGATACCTTTTTTTTTTTTTTTTTTTTTGAGTCAGAGTCTTGCTCTGTTGTCCAGGCTGGAGTGCAGTGGTACAATCTCAGCTCACTGCAGCCTCCACCTCCCAGGTTGAAGCAGTTCTCCTGCTTCAGCCTCCTGAGTAGCTAGGACTACAGATGTGTGCTACCACGCCTCGCTAATTTTTGTATTTTTAGTACAGATGGGGTTTCACTGTGTTGGCCAGGATGGTCTTGATCTCCTGACCTCATGATCTGCCCACCATTGGCCTCCCAAATGCTAAGATTACAGGCGTTTAGCCATCGTGCCTGGCTGCCACATTTTTAAACAATCAGCTCCAGTGTGAACTAATACAGCGAGAATGCACTCATTATTGTGGGGAGGGGACCAAGCCAGTCATGAGGCATCTGTCCCCATGACCTAAACACTTCTCACCAGGCCCCACCTCCAACATTGAGGGTCACATTTCAACATGAGACTTGGAGGGGACAGATAGACAAACTGTATCAGTGCTGCCTCGTCATGGCCTCTTAGTATGTTAGAGTTTGAAGAGAACTTGTTAGTCATCTAGGCCAGAGTTTCTTGACCCTCAGCACTATTGACATTTTGACCGTGTAATTCTTTGTTGTGGGGCTCTGTACTGTGGATTGCAGAATATTTAACAGCATTCCTGGCCTCTACCCACTTGATTCCAGTAGCAGTCCCCCAGTTTTGACAGTAAAAAATGTGTCCAGGCCAGACATGGTGGCTCATGCCTATAATTCTAGCACTTTGGAAGGCTGACGGGGGTGGATCACCTGAGGTCAGGGGTTTGAGATAAGCCTGGCCAACATGGCAAAACCCCGTATTTACTAAAGATACAAAAAATAGCCAGGCATGATGGTGCACACCTGTAATCCCAGCTACTTGGGAGGCTGAGGCAGGAGAATCGCTTTAACCCTTAACCCAGGAAGTGGAGGTTGCAGTAAGCTGAGATCACACCACTGCACTCCAGCCAGGGTGACAGAATGTGAGACTCTGTCTCAGAACAAAAACAAACAAAAGAGGTGTCCCGACACTACCCACTAATCTAGGCCAACCCTCATATGTTACAGATCCAGGCACATAACTTACAACATTATACAGGTGGTTAGTGCTTAAGCTGGAGTGGACCCAGGCTTCCTTACGGTGGTGTTTTCATTGCATTGTATCATTCTCTATCTTTTTATATTTACTTTATAGTCTCAAAAGATAGGTTCAAAGTTAAAATTCCTTGGTGCTTTGGCACTTCCTGGTCCTTAGTGGTGATAGGCCTGAGTAAATTGATCAGGTATCACCAACTAGGGACTACCAAAGGACAAGTCAGCTACTCCAAGTTCTACAGAGAGGCAGCTTTATTTGTTAAATGCCTATTGATAGCCAGATATAATTGTAAATGTTTATCATTTAGTTCTATTACCCCATTTTATAGATTAGGAAACTGAGGCACAGAAAGTTTATAATACTTGTCAGTAAGTGGTGGAGCAAGAATTCAAATTCAAGACTGTTTAAATTTTATGTCATTTCCACTAAACTTCACTGACTCTCAAAAAAGAAAAGCCATTAGCCTACTAGTGATCTGGTTATCTCTTTATGTATATTGATATCATTTCTTCAACTCCCTAAAAGGTAGAGAATTTTATCCCCCTTTTACAGTGGAGAAAATTTAGGCTTACACAAGTTCTGTGATCTGCCAAAGTTACACAGTAAGATGTGAGTTCTAGATTTCAACACAGGATCATCCAGCTACAAAGTTTATATTCAACAGTATGCTACAGTACAAAAAGAAAACAAAGGATAAGGGAAAAGGAAGAGATAGAAAACTGGGGAAGGGGAACGAGAGAGAAAAGATTATAATGAATGGGATGTGGTAGGGGATTGTAGCACCTGTCTTGTCCATTACCCTGGTGTCACCAGCTTTCCCTTTTTTTTTGAGACAGAGTCTCACTCTGTCACCCAGGCTGGAGTGCAGTGGTATGATCTTGGCTCACTGCAACCTCTACTTCCTGGTTTCTAGCAATTCTCCTGCCTCTGCCTCCCAAGTAGCTGGGATTACAGGTGTGTGCCACCATGCCTGGCTAATTTTTGTATTTTTAGTAGAGATGGGGTTTTACCATGTTGGCCAGGCTGGTTTCGAACTCCTGACCTCAAGTGATCCACCCACCTTGGCCTCCCAAAGTGCTGGGGTTACAGGCATGAGCTGACCAGCTTCCCATTCTTAAGACAAGTCATGATTGGTCTAAATGCTGTTTTCAGTATTTGTTAATATTTGAACTTGCAGCAGAAGCTTTTCTTCAAAATTGGCCTGTATGTAATTTATCTGGCTTGAATCTGTATTAAAGTCAACTTGCATCTCTGAAATTAAACCTGGATTTGAATTTAGGCACAGTCAGTTATTGACTAGCTTACTTTGGACAAGTTGCCTAACCTCTTTGTGTTCTCGTTTCTTCAAGTCTAAAATATAGATCATACATGGCTCAAAGAATTATTGTAAGGAGGAAATGAAATAATTATGTGAAGTGAATAGCCCAGTACTTGGCACCTACATGTTAAATGAGTTTATGAGTGCTTTGCCTTGGGTCCCTGCTGTGATTACTGTTAGTATACATAGTACAAGAGAAGCAAGGCTCATGATATTTTTCTGAGTTGAACTAGATTTGGAAATCTCTTTTATGAATCTGATTATTATCCCTTCTGGGACCATCCTGTGCCATTTGGAAAACTAACTTCCCTCCCTTCCTCTTGGTAAGGAACATCTGTTGGAGCAGGAGTCCTCTGCTCAAGCGTATTGTGTTTGGGTGACTTTGTGTTTGTAAAACTTTCCATGAGGAGCATTAGCTCAGCTTTACCTACCAGGGCCTGAAAGTGGCTGTTTAAAACAAATGCATACTGAGTCAATAAAAAACACGTCCATGAACAAAAAGATAACCACCGTGGCACCCTTCATGAAAGCAGGTGCTCCTGTTCTTCTGGAAATCTTTATTTTAAAATGGTCTGTTATTTAGCTAAAACACTTGTAACATTTCCAGAACCCCCCCCCCCCAAAAAAAACCCGCCCACAAAATCATGGGAGTGAGCAGGAGATTTTTGTCTGAATTCAAAATAACCACTGAATCTAAAATTGAAAGTATTTTAGTAGTAATATGGTTGCCCTTCTTGTTGTTTTAATATTTGTTTGGTCTCCACAATATACTGAACACTGAACAACATACAGAATACATTATTACCTACTGTCAAAGAGCCCTGAGAGAGAGGGAGCAAATAAAGAGTGAGAGATAAATGGAGGAAAGAGTGCTATAGATTCTTTGGTGAATATCTTTTCCAGTTCTGGACTTCAGTATAAGGATGTCAGGGACTTGGAGAGGCTTCAGAGGGAAACCACACATACTCCCCCAAATGATTACAGGGCTAGACTGCAGGAACCAAGAGGAGCCACTATTAGTGTAGTATGGTGTTCCGCATGTGATTATTCAATGAGGGAATGTTGATCCTGAGATGGGAAAGCCGAGGTGATAATGTTCCTTAAGTATTGAACTGAGGAGTTTTACAGTTTCTGGAACATGAGAACCAGCTGCTCTTTGTTTTCATTAGGATAAGAGAAGACTTCAGCTAAATCGTAGAAATTTGTACATAGTTAAGACATGAAGAATAAGTGATACAGTGTTTTTGAATCTTGATTGTGTAGCTAAATAGCTTGACTTTAGAATTCCAGAATGTTAATATTGGAAGAAACGTTAGAGATGATTCAAGATACTTATTTTCAAATTGAAGGTGTAGAGAGACAAAGTATTTTCGTTTCGTTTCTTTTTGGCCAGTCCAGCATTGTTCTTGATGTTGTTGGGAAATCCTGTTGTTTATTATAATGGTAGGGGCCATGAAGTGCAACACAGTGGTCCTAGCATAACAGGTAATGTGCCACTAGCAGAATCTCAAGGAAAGATCTTGTTCTTTAGATCTGACCTGTCTCTGGCTCTGTAGTCAACTGGGATGAGGAAATTGCACTATTGCCATCCAGTAGTATAGGGAAGTATTGCATAACTGTTGTTATGAGTTCTCTAATGTGACCAGGCGTGATTAGATACTGGTGCCATAAAAGTAACATTTCTGTTTGGGAAATCTCAACCTTATTACAAAAGGAAAACAAGTGATCTATCATCTGCTGCCTCAGAAGGTAAGCAGGATGAGGTGGAGAGATGGAGTGTGACCCTCACTACTTTTTATTGTGTCTGCTGAACTTGGAGTGTGAATGATGAAAGCTTTGGGGGAAAGGGGAAAGAAGTTGGAAGAATTACTGAAACTGAGGAGGGAACTTTGAGGAGCGAAAGGAGAGGGAAACATGAGGAACAAACTACGGTGAGAAGGAATTTGAGAGCTCACAGAGGGGTGGGTACTGTTAGGATTGTATCACTTTTTACAGTCGATATTATCTCTATTTTAGGGGGAGGAACAGGCTCAGGTTTGTTGTTTTCTTGCTTACAGCCATACATTACTGATGGAACCAGCAATCAAACCTTGACTGTGTGACTCCATGGTCTAAGCGCTCACATACTATACCACATAAAACTCTATTCCTGTATTTCCAGTGCAGCACATCTTCAATGATCAATCAATGGCTATTAGATTAATGATTCAATTAATGATTCAGTGGGTGAATGACAAGACAAGACTCTGCCTTCTTGAATCTCACTGCCTGTTTTGGGAAGGACTCATAGTTTGCCTAAGTTAGAGAACCACAGATGCCTATTAGTTTCTTTGTGCATCCCCTTTTTCTTAGGCATGTATGAGCTAGGGGAGCTGGGGGCATGTGGATTCAAAGCATTTTCTTATGAATATTTGCAGAGCTTTGTACATTCCATCACTAGTGCTGTTTTTTTTTCCCAACCAAGATGGAGACAGAAGTAGAAGGGATAGAAGTTTATAAGAAAAAGGCTTTTTGTGCAGTAATTGGATGGGGCTCTGCAGAGCTGAGTGGGGGATGGAAGGGGTTGCCATGAGTGTTTCATTTCAGTATGTCCCTCTGCCAGCAGCACAGCTGTTTGGTTCCATAAACATGTCTCTGAGCTGGAATTTAAAGGAGTAGGTCATTCTTTTGGCTTAATCTAACTTGTTTTTTCCCTCTTTAGAAACTTGACTGTGAATCTTAAAGAGTCGTTTTCAGGTTCTTAGAAACATACGAAAGACACAGATTCTTGACAATGCTTGCTGCTGGTGCTACATGCCTATACAAAAACGAACAGTGGAAGCTACAGAAATCTCTTAAAAATGCCAAAGCTTACGTAGATTTTTCCGTTTGTGAGACAAGAGAAATGAAAATTCCTTGTGGTTTCTAGAGCCTTTGAGATCTAGGCTGGAGAGAGGGATTATCTGTTGGGGAGACATGTCCAAACCTTGATAGTCATTTGCAGATGACCAAGGGCAGCCTAAACATAAGTATAGAGTTCCTAAGACAATTTTCCTTGATGGTTACCCAGTTTTTCTCTTGCTTGCATCTGCAATGCTGAAAGTTCCTTATACAGGTATGGATCGACTTACGACCTATGCAACTTACGACCATTTGACTTTACGACCACAATCGCTAGCCACGACTGCTCCGCGTCTGGCAGCGCAAACGTTGCCCAGCTGGGTGTACGACAGTGCGGACCAGCTTCTGGCAGCACTACCGTCTCCACGTGCACCATTTCAACTGTACATATAGCCTACTCAGCTTACGACCAAATCGTGTTACAACCAGTCCACGGTCTTGACCGTGGTCGTAAGTCGAGCACTAGCTGTACTCCCCCTCTGTACCTTACATTTGGGTTTGCCCTGGGTTTAAAGCAATTGTCAGTTAATTGCTTGAAGAAGAGAAGTATGATGATGGTGATGATTACTTTGAGAGTATTTGGACAAAGGGATTTGTAAAATCATCTAAGTGAGGGGATATAAAATGAACAGCAGCCCTTTGAGCAAAAGATGTCCACCATAGTAGACAGGCATGCACAGGCAGACTGCTAATAGGTGCTTAATTTTCTTCCTGCATACTTGCACGGTAAGCCTGTATCCAAGTACCCTCTTAACATCATTTCTGTGGTCCTATGTTTGGGGGAGCCAGTGTAGCTGACCAACAAAAGGTTCCTTCTAAATCCACATTCAGAAAAGGGTTCAGAGAAAGCATGGGGAAAGAAATGGTTTCTCTCTAATTCTGTGCTCAGCAGAAAGCAAGTAACAGCATAAATCAAAATGTGAACTGATTGATTAGCTTATTAAAATATTTAGCTTTAGGCTGGACGTGGTGACTCATGCCTGTAATCCCAGCACTTTGGGACGCCCAGGCAGGCGGATCACAAGGACAGGAGATGGAGACCATCCTGGCTAACACTGTGAAACCTTGTCTCTACTAAAAATACAAAAAATAAAAATAAAAAATACCTGGACATGGCGGCATGCTCCTGAGCAGTCCCAGCTACTCAGGAGGCTGAGGCAGGAGAATTGCTTGAACCCAGAAGGCAGAGGTTGCAGTGAGCCAAGATCCCACCACTGCACTCCAGCCTGGGCAACAGAGTAAGACTCCATCTCAAAAGAAAAAAAAAAAATTTGCTTTAAGGCAATATCAGATAATTGTAAAATATTCAAACAGTATGCAAGACTATAATGTTAAAAGTAGAAAAGCCTTCCCTTTCTATACTTCCTACTCATCTTTTCTCTAAAGGTAACCACTGTTTGCAATTTTTTTGGGGGTATCCTAGATAACATCTATTTCTTATTTTTCAAATGAGTTAGCATATCAAGGTATTTGATTCATCTATCATGATGAATCAAATTTCGGTTCTGTTTATGATTGTGTGTGTGTGTGTGTGTGTTTGTGTTTGTGATAAGGTCTCGTTCTGTTGATGTTGCTCAGGCTAGAGTGTAGTGTCATGATCATGGCTCACTGAAGCCTTTACCTCCCAGGCCCGAGCAATCCTCTTATCTCAGCCTCCCAAGTAGCTGGGACCTTAAGGGTGTTACTACGACTCTTGGATAATTTTGTAATGCCCAAGCTGGTCTTGAACTATTGGTCTCCACCTCAGCCTCCTAAAGTGTTGGGATGATAGGTGTGAACCTCTGCATTGGGCATATGCATTTACACACACACAGACACACACACACACACACACAAACACACACATTGAGATGGAGTCTTGCTCTGTCACACAGGCTGGAGTGCAGTGGTACAGTCTCAGCTCAATGCAACCTCTGCCTCCCAGATTCAAGTGATTTTCCTACCCCAGCCTCACAAATAGCTGGGATTACAGGGTGCCTGCCACCATGTCCTGCTAATTTTTGTATTATTATTACTATTTTTTTTTAAGACAGAGTCTTACTCTGTTGCCTAGGCTGGGGTGCAGTGGCACAATCTTGGCTCATTGCAACCTCTGCCTCCTGAGTTCCAGTGACTCTCTGCCTCAACCTCCCAAGTAGCTGGAACTACAGGCACCTGCTACCATATCCAGCTAATTTCTGTATTTTTAGTAGAGACCAGGTTTCACCATGTTGGCCAGGCTGGTCTGGAACTCCTGACCTCAGGTGATCCGCCTGCCTTGGCCTCCCAAAGTGCTGGGATTACAGGCATGAGCCACAGTGCCCAGCCAATTTTTGTATTTTTAGTAGAGATAGGTTTCACTTGGTTGGCCAGCTAGTCTCGAACTCCTGACCTCAGCTGATTCCCCCGCCTCGACCTCCCAAAGTGCTGGGATTACAGGTGTGAGCCACTGCGCCTGGCCTGTATGTAGGGTCTTATTTAAAACTCTGTTGTATTTCCTCAGTCTGTTTGTATTTTTGTGCCTGTTTTAGAATTTTCAAATATACACAAAAACACCCTCTTGTTAAACTACTTTTTAATATTGGTGAGGGCTTGTTCTTTCTTAATTCTTTCTCAGGCTATCCTAGTTACTTTGGTTATTGCCCCTCCCCAAAATGCAGCATACTTCCCTGCTTTTGCTTATACTGGCTCCTTTTCCTAGTGTTTATTAATACATCTCATCTCATCTCTCCAGTTTCTGTCATACAAAATACTGTTTGTTCTTTAAGATCTAGTTAAAATGATGCTTCCTCCTCTAAGTCACCTTCTCTTGGATTCTTATAGTATCTTGTTAGTCCCTTGTGTTACATCCTGTTTATTAACTGAAATTAATGCTGTTTGGGTACATGATTTATCTATTTTATTAGACTGAATGATCCTTGAAGGCTGATGAGGTCTCATCTGTCTTTGAACATGCCACATTTTCTAGCACAGTGACCATTCATTCAGTCAGCATTTAGGAAGCAACACATGGAGTTTAGTACTGTGAGGAATATGGAGTAGTAGATGTAATTCTTGCCATTAAAAAAGCTTACAGTTTTTTTTTTTTTTTTTGAGACAGAGTCTTACTCTGTTGCCAGGCATGAGGCTGGAGTGCAGGGGTGTGATCTTGGCTCACTGCAGCCTCCGCCTCTTGGGTTCAAGTAATTCTCCTGCCTCAGACTCCCGAGTAGCTGGGACTACAGGTGTGTGCCACCACGCCCAGCTAATTTTTGTATTTTTTAGTAGAGATGGGGTTTCACCATGTTGGCTAGGATAGTTTCAATCTCTTGACCTCGTGATCCACCAACCTCAGCCTCCCAAACTGCTGGTATTACAGGCGTCAGCCACTGTGCCTGGCCAAGCTTACAGTCTTATTGAGATTACCGGGCTTTAGATACATAAGCATCATCAAGGATAACAAGCATTTAAGTGTTAAATGAATGGTACTTAGAGTATGTACTTAAGGAATACAGAGGAATAACATATCCAAAGCTTGTTTTGAATGAGTTCAGGTAAGGTCATATTGGTTGGAGGGAACAGCTTACTCAACAACTCTAAGGCAGGAATGTACAAGATGTGTTTCAGGGGATCAGGTGGTGCTGGTCTGGTGAAACTAAAAGGGTATAGTCACAGTGCCCATCTGTTCCAAGTGTTTTAGGAGGCCAGACTCCCACATTTCACCCTTCAACTAGTCCAGACTCCTAGAGGAGATGAAGACCACCAGTTTCTCTGGTACAATGACAAAGTGGCCTCAGGAGCATACTGGATACTTAGCTGAGTCTTGCATATATAGGACATGTCATCACTTCCATTTCAAGAAACAAGAAAGGGAGGATGGGTGCTTTCCCTTTAGATAATTTGGAGGAGCCATGAGGACTTTTAACCTGAGGAGAGGAGGCAGTGTATCCTGGATACAAGGTTATAGGTCACAGAAACAGCATTCTTCACTCAACAAACATTTATTTATTATATGCTAGGCATAGCTAGGTGTGTGCTGTGGGAGGGGGAGGGAGAATTTGCTTCATTTCTTTATCTTACTTGATATCTCCATTTTTCTACAGGGAGGTTTTCTAAGCAAAACCCTCCATTGTCAGTCTGTTAATGTATTATTTATTTCACCTATCAGTGTAAAGATGGAGAGTGTGTTTGATTTATATCCCATTAACCCTATAGCATCAAGTGTAGTGTCAGCAGATGATCTGCAAAAGGCTTGCATTTTGCTGTATGGACTCTAGAGCCAATCTTTTTTTTTTATTTTACTTTGTTTTATTTATTTTGAGATAGAGTTTTGCTCTGTCACCTGGACTAGAGTGCACTGGTACCATCTCAGCACATTGCAACCTTTGCCTCCAAGGTTCAAGTGATTCTCCTGCCTCAGCCTCCTGAGTGGCTGAGACTACAGACGTGTCACCACACCCGGCTCATTTTTATGTTTTTACTAGAGATGGCATTTCACCATGTTGGGCAGGCTGGTCTTGAACTCCTGACCTCAAGTGATCCACCCACCTCGGCCTCCCAAAGTGCTAGGATTGCAGGCGTGAGCCACTGTGCCTGGCCTAGAGCAAATTTTAATTTAGTATTTGTTTCCTACACCAAAGGCAGTCAGAGTTTTGTTAGGCATAGTGATAGTATGCAGTGGCTTCTAGAACATGGCTGGGTAACTTTTCTTTATTTCTTAAAGCCAAACAAAATCAGAAATTGTTAATTTACTATGAAATATTTTGGGGCATATCCAGTTGCAGGTCTTGATATACCTGTCTAAGGTATATCCATGGTAGAGGGTCTTGACTGCAAGTTGTCCAGGTTCCTGGAGTTTTGAACAAAGGATTGGACAAAATGCCCAGTAAAGCAAACAAAGAATGAAGCAACAAAAGAACAAAAGCAGGGATTTATTGAAAATGCAAGTATACTCCACAGTGTGGGAGCAGGCTGAGCAATGGCTCAAATGACCAGATACAGAATCTTCTTGGGTTGAAATACCTGCTAGAAGTTTTCCCATTGGCCACTGCATGCTCCTCTCATATAAATGTGGTAGCTTGCAGTGGGTCTGATTGGTTGCAGAAAGCAGCCAACCAAAGCCTGAAGTGAAGTTACAAAAGTCCCACTCTGTGCAGACAAGAGACTAGGGTGAAGTTACAAAGTTATACTTTCATGCAAACAAAGAAGACTTGGCCAGCAGTCAGTCTGATTGGTTGTAGACAGCAACCATTCAGAGCTGTGGAGTAAAGTTACAAAGTTGCAAATGAAGCCAAGACTCCCCCCACCTACCCACTTTCTTTGTTACTTTTGTTTCTTAGGTGTGGAAAGTCTAGGGTTTTCCTTTCAGTTTAGTTCTAGGAAGTCAGTGTGAGACAGCCTTAGGTTCCCTGCCTCTAGACCCTATTCTTCTGCCTCATACCCGGTATGAATCGTTGCTGCTTCTTGCTGCTCTTTCTGAACTGCATTTTTTGGGACTTGGAGTTTGGCCTTATATATTATTTTCCACAATCCAAAGTCAGAGGTGGTTGTTACAGTATGTTTGCTCTAATTATTCTGTGATTTACATATATTTACATAAGCTCACTTTCCAGCAAAAATAGATTTTTATTTATTTTTCAAGATGGAATCTTGCTCTCTTGCCCAACCTGGACTGCAGCCTGCCTCAGCCTCATGAGTAGCTGGGACTACAAGCATGTGCCACCATGCCTGGCTAATTTTTGTATTTTTAGTAAAACTGGGGTTTCACCATGTTGGTCAGGCTGGTCTCAAACTCCTGACCCCGTGATCCTCCTGCTTTGGCCTTCCAAAGTGCTGAGATTACAGGAGTGAGCCACCATGACCCACCAAAAATAGACTTCTTAGAATTGTGAGGAAGTGTGGAGGTGAAGAGGAAACAATTTGTTTCTTTGTTCTTGTAATCACCTAACAGGTTCTTGCCTGCTGCTCCACAGAGCCAATTTACCTGGACAGTGGAATCACAACAAAAAGTTGAATAAACACAGAGCCAGCTAAGCAGAAGACCAGAGTTTATTACTCAAGTCAGTCAGTCTCCCTGAATATTTGGAGACTAGGATTTTTAAAGAATCATTTGGCAGGCAGGGGGCTAGGGAATGGGGAGTATTGATTGGTTGGGTCTGGGATGAAATCACAGGGTGGGACTCAAAGCTTGTCTTCTTGTGTGGAGTCACTTTTTGGGTGGGAGGGCCACAAGACCAGATGAGCCAGTTTACTGGTCTGGGTGGCACCAGCTGGTCCATCAGAATACAGGGTCTGTCAGGCTTTGAGTCTGACTAAAAGAAAAAAGGAAAAAAAAAAATACAGGGTCTCAAAAATACCTCAATTCCAATGTTGGATTATGTAGTAATTATGTTATCTGTAGGAGAAATTGAGGAGGTTAAGAATCTTGTGGTCCCTGACTGCATGACTCCTGCACCATAATTTCTAATCTTGTGGCTAATTTGTTAGTTTTACAAAGGTGGTCTGGTCACCATGCAAAGAGAGGGTTTGTTTGGGGAAGGGACTGTTAACTGTTTCAAAGTTAAACTATAAATTCCTTCCTTAGTTACCTTGACCTGTGTCCAGGAGAGAACAAGGTAGCTTGGAAGTTAGAAGCAAGATGGAGGTGGTTAGGTCAGATTTCTTTCACTGCCATAACTTTCCACGTCAGATTTTTCTCTGTCATAATTTTTGCAAAGGTGATTTCAATCTGTCTGCTTCTACTTGTTTGATCCCAGCTTCTCTTACCTTTCCCTTAAATCAACATCAAATTTGATGTTTTTATTTGTGGAAGCGCATAAGATCATATTATATGTGATTATTCTGCCTCGTTCATTCAACATGCATTTACTTAAAAATATGCCAAGAAGTGTGCTAGGCACTGGAAATAACCAGTAAGAACTGACATTATATTTGCCCTTTAAAAACTAATAGTTTTTAGATGGCCAAATAGGAACAGCTCTGGAGTGCAGTTCCCAGCGAGAATGCAGAGGGTGAGTGATCACTGCATTTCCAAATGAATTTTTACTACCCACAGACCAGGAGATTCCCAGGCAGAAAAGTGCCATGAGTCTCCAGCATGGCTCTTTCAGCTGGTGCAGTGGGTCTCTGTAGAAAAACTCACACAAATCTGGGTGCTGTTTCAACTGGCTCCTGGAATGCCTGGAAGACAGAGTCGCCCATGCAACTGAAAAAAATGGGGCTGAAACAGGGAGCCAGGTGATCTGGTTTGGCAGGTCCCACCCCCACAAAGACCAGCAATCTGAAACACTCTGGATTGAGAATTTCACAACAAGCACAACTGGACCTGAGATAGACCAGCTCTGTTGGGGGAAAGGCGTCCGCCATTACTGAGGCAGTCCACCATTACCGAGGCATTCTGCCACTACCGAGGCAGTCCGCCATTACCGAGATAATCCACCATTACCAAGGCAGTCCGCCGTTAAAGAGACAGTCTGCCATTACTGATGTGGACTGCCATTACTGAGGCAGTTCTAACTATACCTCTGTAAACAAAATCACAAGGAAGTTGACACAGCAGCTGGGCAGAGCCCATAACAGCTCAGCAATGCCTCTGCTGGCAGACTGTGACTAGGTTACCTCCTTGCTGGGGAGGGCATCCCTGAAAAAAGGCAGCAATACCTCAGGAACTTATAAATAAAGCCCCACCTTCCCAGGACAGAGCACCTGGGGAAGAACAGGCAGTTATGAGTTCTGCTGCAGTACACTTACATGTACCTGACCAGGAGCTCTGAACGGAACAACAGAGCTCTCAGCTCAGCACTTGAGCTCCTGTAAGGGACAGATTGTCTCCTCAAGCAGCTCCCCGACCCCCATATATCCAAAGAGACGCCTCATAAAGGAGAGCTCAGGCTGACATCTGGCGGGTATCCTTCTGGGGCAAAGATAACAGAAGAAGAAACTGGCAGCAACCTTTACTGTTCTGTAGCCACTGCAGGTGATCCTCAGATAAGCAGGGTATGGAGTGTACTTCCAGCAGTCCTAAATTAGAGGGGCCTGACTGTTAGAAGGAAAACTAAAAAGTAGAAAGAAACAACTTCATCATCAACGAAAAGGATGTCCACTCAAAGACCCCATCCAAAAGTCACCAACTACAAAGACCACAGGTAGATAAATCCACAAAGATGGGAAGAAACCAGTGTAAAAAGGATGAAAACACCCAATATCAGAATGCCTCTCCTCCAAGGGATCACAACTCCTCACCAGCAAGGGAACAAGGTTGGATGGAGAATGAGTCTGATGAATTGACAGAGGCTTCAGAAAGTGGGTAATAACGAACTTCTCTGAGCAAAAGAACATGTTCTAACCCAATGGAAAGAAACTAACAACCTTGAATAAAGGTTTGACAAAATGCTAATGATAATAAACAGCTTAGAAGAGAATATAAACGAACTGATGAAGCTGAAAAACATGAGAACATCGCAAAGCATATACAAGTTTCAATAGCTGAATCTACCAAGAAGAAGAAGGGATATCAGAGATTGAAGATCCACTCAAATAAAATAAGAAGGCAAGATTAGAGAAAAAAGTAAAAAGAAATGAACAAAGCCTCCAAGAAATATGAGATTATGTGAAAAGACCTAATCTACATTTGATAGGTGTACCTGAATGTGACAGAGAGAATGAATCCAAGCTGGAAAACACTCTTCAGGATATTATCCAAGAGAGTTTCCCTAACCTAGCAAGGCATGCCAATATTCAAGTCCAGGAAATACAGAGAACACCACAAAGATATTCCTCAAGAAGAGCAACCCCAAGGCACGTAATTGTCAGATTCACCAGGGTTGAAATGAAGGAAAAAGTGCGGAGGGCAGCCAGAAAGATGGGGTTACCTACAAAGCGAAGCCCATCAGACTCACAGTTGATCTTTTGGCAGAAATCCTACAAGCCAGAAGAGATAGGGGCCAATATTCAACATCCTTAAAGAAAAGAACTTTCAACCCAGAATTTTGGTGAAATTAAGCTTCATAAGTGAAGGAGAAATAAAATTATTTGCTTGAAAGCCATTGGTGTGCTGTATCCAGGAAACCCATCTCACATGCAAGGATACACAAAGGCTCAAAATAAAGGGGTGGAGGAAGATTTACCAACCAAATGGAGAGCAAAAAAAAAAAAAGCAGGAGTTGTAATTCTTATCTCTGATAAAATAGACTTTTAAGCAACAAAGATCAAAAGAGACAATTTGCCAGTCTGTGTCTTTTGATTGGGGCATTTAGCCCATTTACATTTAAGGTTAATATTGTTATGTGTTAATTTGATCCTGCCATTTTTATGCTAGCTGGTTATTTTCCCCATTAGTTGATGCAATTTCTTCATTGTATCGATGCTCTTTACCATTTGGTATGTTTTTGGAGTGGCTGGTACTCATTTTTCCTTTCTATGTTTAGTGCTTCTTTCAGGAACTCTTGTAAGGCAGGCCTGGTGGTGATGAAATCTCTCAGCAACTGCTTATTCGTAAAGAATAAAATACCTAGGTATACAACTAACAAGAAACGTAAAGGACCTCTTCTAGGACAGCTACGAACCACTGCTCAAGGAAATAAGAGAGGACACAAACAGATGGAAAAACATTCCATGCTCATGGTTAGGAAGAATCAATATTGTGAAAATAGCTTTGGTGCGCAAAGTAATTTATAGGTTCAGTGCTATCCCCCATCAAGCTACCGATAACCTTCTTCACAGAACTGGAAAAAACCACCTTAAACTTCATGTGGAACCAAAAGAGAGCTCGCACAGCCAAGTTAATTCTAAGCAAAAAGAACAAAGCTGGAGGCATCACACTACCTGACTTCAAACTGTACTACAAGGCTACAGTAATCAAAACAGCATGGTACTGGTACCAAAACAGAGATAAAGACCAATGGAACAGAACAGAGGCCTTCGGGGCAACAGCACACATCTACAACCATCTGATCCTTGACAAACATGACAAAAGCAATGGGGAAAGGATTCCCTGTTTAATAAATGGTGTTGGGAAAACTGGCTAGCCATGTACAGAAAGCAGAAACTGGACCCCTTCCTGACAACTTAAACTAAAATTAACTCCAGATGGATTAAAGACTTAAACTTAAGACCTAACACCATAAAAACCCTAGAAGAAAACCTAGGCAACACCATTCAGGACATAGGCGTAGACAAGGACTTTATGAGTAAAACACCAAAAGCATTGGCAGCAAAAGCCAAAATAGACAAATGGGATTTAATTAAACTCCAGAGCTTCTGCAGAGCAAAAGAAACAATCATTAGGGTGAACTGGCAACCAACAGAATGGGTGAAAATTTTTGCAATGTATCCATCTGACAAAGGGCTAATATCCAGAATCTACAAAGAACTGAAAACAGATTTACAAGGTAAAAACAAACCCATTCAAAAGTGGGCAAAGGATATGAATGAACACTTTTCCAAAGAAGAAATATATGAGGCTAACACACATATGAAAAAATACTCGTCATTACTGGTTATTAGAGAAATGCAAATCAAAACCACATTGAGATACCGTCTCACACCAGTTAGAATGGTGATCATTTAAAACTCTGGATACAACAGATGCTGGAGAAGATGTGGAGAAATAGGAACACTTTACACTGTTGGTGGGAGTGTAAATTAGTTCAACCATTGTGGAAGACTGGTGATTCCTCAAGGATCTAGAAATAGAAATTCCATTTGACCCAGCAATCCCATTACTGGGTATATATCCAAAGGATTATAAATCGTTCTATTATAAAGACACATGCACATATATGTTCATTGTGGCATTGTTTACAATAGCAAAGACCTGGAACCAACACAAATGCCCATCAATAACCAATTTTTTTTTTTTTTTCCAGATCGGTGGTAGGGGTGGTGGGGCTGTGGAGTAAAGGCTCATAGGGCAGAGACTAGGAGGTCCTGTGAGATTTCTACAGGAGCCACCCTGTTCCCAGGGGCCTGAGCTGAGTGTGGTCTGTGAGCACCTGCTGCTCTTGCTGCCCCTCTCTGAGTGGGAGATCCCACTTCTCTGCCAGTCTGTCTCGTTCAAGGAGCCTAACAGTGTAGCTTCTGGGCACTTCACAGGCATAAAGTCGGTCCATTCTGATAAGATGAGGGGATTAGGAAAGGGGGTTCTTGGAAAAGGGGATGTTAAGAGTGGGCTGGTGGTCTATCCGTTGGCATAGCAAACACAAGGCCAACACAATGAGAACAGTAGGGGAAGCAGGGGTGAGGGCTCAGCCCCCAGCCCCTGACTGGCAGTGATGGCCCATGCTCAGGGAGTGGGATCCTCTGATCTCCCCTGGATCTCACTCACCTTCCCAAGTTTGAGAGATGGGCCTAGCTGTTGAGGGAAATGACTGAAGGCAGAGTTTGTATGTTCTCCCCATGTTGCCCCATCCATGGAGGAGTTGAAGCTTGGAGGAGGGGAGAGTGGTGCTCCCTGTCATCGCCTGGGCAGGGAAAATGTGGCACATACACACTATGGAATACTATGCAGCCATAAAAAACGCTGAGTTCGTATGCTTTGTAGGGACATGGATGAACCTGAAAACCATAATTCTCAGCAAACTGACACAAGAACAGAAAATCAAATACCGCATGTTTTCACTCATAGGTTGGAGTTGAACAATGAGAACACATGGACACAGGGTGGGGAGCATCACACACTGGGATCTCTTGAGAGATCTAGGGGAGGGACAGTGGAGGGTAGGGAGTTGGGGAGGGATAACATAGGGAGAAATGCCAGATACAGGTGATGGGGATGGAGGCAGCAAACCTCATTGCCATGTATGTACCTATGCAACAATTCTGCATGTTCTCCACATGTACCCCAGAACCTAAAGTGCAATTTATAAATATATATATGTATATATATATATATTTAAATATATAATATATATAAAACAAAAAACTAATAGTTCTTGAGAGAGAAAGACACTAAAGAGAGAATTACTCCACAGTGTGGTAAATGTTACTATATTTTAACCGAGGATTTGAGAAAACTTGAAGATGGAGGAAGATTGTTTTTCTCTGGAGTGGAAACCTAGTTCATAGTATGATTGCTGTATTCAGGATCAAACAGGCTTTGAGGCAGTGTCTCACTCTGTCACCCAGGGTACAGTGGAGTGCAGTGGTGTGATCTTAGCTCACTGCAGCCTCGAACTCTTGGGCTCAAGCAATCCTCCCACCTCAACCTGCTGAGTAGCTAAGGCTACAGACATGTGCCATCACACCTGGCTAATTTTGTATTTTTTTTGTAGAAACAAGGTCTCACTATGTTGCTCAGGCTGGTCTTTGGTGATATATGCATCTTAGCCTCCTAAGGTGCTGGGATTACAGTTGTAAGCCATCGTGCCTGACCTAGATCAAGTAGAATTTAAATCTGTAGATTCTGTTCCAAAGATGGGAAGGACATTTCTTCTTAAAACTTGAGGATGCTATTTCATTTACATAGATTTAACCTCGCAGCTTGATCAAAGCTGTGAGATCAAACACTTCTCAAAGCATCATATGAATTATTGACTAGTGCTAACATGGAACTCCCTCCTGGGTTTCATTCTAGATGCCATTTAATCTTATGATAGGTATATGAATCATTTGGTTGAGGCTGGCTACTTAGCATATTAACATGATGTATGGTCATTATGGAGGGGCTGGGTTCAGATGTTTGAAATTCAGTAAAATCCTCTTCTTTCTGCAGGAAAGGCGGAATTGACAGTTTATTTTTTTAAGTATGAGGCAAAGGAACATGAGCTATTTATAGATTCACTTCCCCCAACAGACTGAACACAATAGAAGCCTGAAATCAAATGGTGACCAGATGTGCCCAGGCATACCCCTAGTCTGAATGCTGAAAGTGTAAAAGACAGAGCCACTGGGGAATTGGTCTTGGGGCAGATGCAGTGCATTCAAGCCTGTAAGATCACCATCTGTATACAAATAGTCCCTTAGATGACTGGTCCTCTGGAGTGGAAGAGGTAAACAAGTGTATTCAAACTCACTTTTCTTGCTTCTCTTCCTAGAAGTGGGGAATAATCCCTTTGCCAATAATTTTATTGCCCAATTCTTGTCTCTTTAGTTGGGCAGTTAGGAAAGATACAACTGTGTTCTGGCAATATGCACTGAATTGATGTCGGAGGAATATTAATGCAGCTTCCATGCAGTTGGTAGAGATTGTTGTTCTGCTGAGAAGAGAAGATAATCTAACAATAATGGAAACCCGTAATTACTTTTCTTTCTCTACTGTTCCTCCACTGTTAAACTAATTTCATCTTGTTTGTAGTGGTGTTGGGGCAATGTTTAAAGCACAGACATATTGTGGTCTCTGGCTGGTATTGCTTTTCCTTTTCTCCCACATCAGAGATTTTAAGAAAATAGAAACAACTTCCTCTTTCCATAAGCATCTGGAAACATTCCCATGGAGTTTTAAAGATTCAGTTTCAGTGTTTGGAAAAGTTATACTTAATTTTGGAAAATGTTTTAACCAGCTTGCTTCAATGGGAAGGGAGAAAAGAAAATAGCACCTTTTGAGAACCTACTGTCTTTCAGGTACCGTACTGAGTGCTTATCTCATGCACTCTTTACAACAACCCTGGAAAGTGGGTTAGTATTCTAAGAGATATGCATACTGAGGTTCAGAGATGAAGACCAGTTTTAGCCCATTCTACTGTTGCACCACATTCTACTACCTTTGCATTCCTTCTCTGTTCTTATGTCTATTATTTGAAGTATGATATGAATTAGCTGACAATTAGAAAATATTGAACTGTTAAATCTTGCATTTACTGTAGTAAAGGACCAAGGGTCAAGAATATAGAATGTATGTTTTTAAGTCTCTCTATTGGTCCCTCTCTCTGAGATGCGGAGAACACCATCTATTTTTAGTTTTGTTTTTTGAGACAGGGTTTGACCCTGTTGCCCAGGCTAGAGTGCAGTGGTGTGATCTCAGCTCACTGCAACCTTTGCCTCCTCCCAAGTGCCTGGGATCACAGGTGCCTGTCACCACACCTGGCTAATTTTTGTATTATTATTATTTTTGTAGAGATGGGGTTTTTCCAAGTTGCCTAGGCTGGTCTTGAACTCCTGGGCTCAGGCAATCCACCTGAGCCTCCCAAAGTGCTAGGATTACAGATGTATGCCACCACACCCAGCCTATTTTTAGTTTTCTATCCAGATTAAGTGCTTGTATACATGTACAGACAGGATGCTTTGTTCTGAATCCCCTGAATAGCCCTAAGTGACCCAGCTCCTCTCTAAGGCACAAAAAACAGTGCACACATTATAGCAAATGGATGCTTCATTTTACCCATTCTGACCCAGGGGCTGGGTTTTGAAATGTACTTGATTGATTGATTGGTTAACAGGGTCTCCCTCTGTCTCCCAGGCTGGAGTGCAGTGGTGTGATCATAGCTCACTGCAGCCTCTACCTCTCGGGCTCAAGTGATGATTCCACCTCAGCTTCCTGAGTAGCTGGGACTACAAGTGTGCACCACAAAGTGTGGCTAATTTGTATATTTTTTGTAGACATGGGGTTTTGCCACATTGCCCAGGCTGGTTTCAAACTTCTGAGCACAAGAGATCCTCCTGCTGCAGCCTCCCAAAGTGCTGGGAGTACAGGCATGAGCCACTATGTCTGACTTGAAGTGTACTTTAAAAGTGGTGAAATATAACCAGAGGTGCCCATGGAGGAGTCTAAAGTATGTGCACAACCCCGTAACCATTGTGCTCTTTTTCCTTCCCAGCACAACCCTACATTTCCTGGTACCTCTTTTTTTTTTTTTTTCTTTGAAGACAGAGTCTCACTCTGATGCCCAGGCTGGAGTGCAGTGGTAAGATCTCAGCTCACTGCAACCTTTGCCTCCTGGGTTCAAGCCTCCTTAGTAGCTGGGACTACAGGCGTGTGCCACCATGCCTGGCTAATTTTCATATTTTCGGTAGAGACAGGGTTTCACTATGTTGGCCAGGCTGGTCTGGTACTCCTGACCTCAAGTGATTCGCTGCATTGCCCTCCCAAAGTGCTGGGATTACAGGTGTGAGCCACTGTGCCCACCCTTCTGATGCCTCTCTTTCTGAGTATATTCTTTGTAATCTTCAAAGTCCCTTAGGAATTCGTTTCATATTAGAGAGGGAAAGAGTAAATACAGGACCTCCAGACTGAATCTAGGAGAATCTTAATATATTGTATACACACACACATTTTACACACACATATATATTTGAGTAGAATTAAATTCTATATCATTTTCCAGGTTTATCCTAAATCCCACCAGCTTCCAAGTATTTATTTTCTAGCAAAGATTCATCTCCTCTAATCAGTATTTTCTACATAGAAGTACTGTCGCAGTAGGGAGGATGAATCTCTTAGGCTTTTGTCAGCTTCATTAGGATCTTTAGAGGTTTACTATTTTTCATTTAAAATCAGCCTCGTTTCTGATTAACTGTCCAGGTTTGTGTAATTATATTTCTTAGTTGTCACTAACAAGTAATTGTGGAGCTGTGTGCTCACCTCCACCACCCACAGGTCTCTTTTCCATCATCTTATTTTTGGTCTTTTGCATAAACTTTGGTAAGTTGCTAAGACAACCTTGAGAAACACCTTTTTCCGGGGATATGGGCTAAGGCTGGAGTCAGACTTTGTTTGCTTGGTTGAAGTCACTTGATAGGAAGGCCTGAGGTGTAAGAAGTGCTACAGACCAATGTGGTTAGAGATCTTGTGACTCTAACATGCAGCACTTCCCTCCTGCAAGCTAGTCTTTAGAATTGGAGGAGGGAAGTGTGGCTTGAGGGAAGTCATTACCCTGCCAGTCTGATGTATGAGGTGCACGCTGTTCAGATCAAAACATAACTAATCTCTTCAACCAGACCCTGGATTGCAGAGAATGATATGGACTTGAGCTGGGCTGGCGGAACCCAACAATGAAGCCGGAATTGTCTCAGAGGCTCAGCTCCCTTGCTTCTCTTACACTGAAATTGGTCTCAAGAGATCCATTCAGACTAAACAGTATCAAAAACAGGAAATTTGCTCCTAGCTGCATGGCTGCAGAAAAAGTTTTTCCACATAGGCAGGAATGGATGTTAAAAACAAAAACTCCGGCTGTGTGTGGTGGCTCATACCTGTAATCTCAGCACTTTGGGAGGCTGAGGTGGGCAGATCATGAGGTCAAGAGATCAAGACCATCTTAGCCAACATGGTGAAACCCCATCTCTACTAAAAATACAAAATTATCTGGGCGTGGTGGAGCACGCCGGTAGTCCCAGCTACTGAGGAGGCTGAGGCAGGAGAATCACTTGAACCTGGGAGGCGGAGGTTGCAGTGAGCTGAGATTGTGCCTCTGCCCCCGCACTCCAGGCTAGGTGACAGAGCAAGACTCTGTCTCAAACAACAACAACAACAACAACAACAACAACAACAAACACTTCATCCTTATTGGACTACCTCTCAGAGTGCTACCTGACAGGACCCAATATCAGAAGGTGATAAAGAGCTTTGTAAACACATTCAAAAATATGAAAATAGTGCTTTGTGGAAGACTGACCTGGTAATGTTTATCTTGCCTGAAGATCAGATATGTAGAAAATAATGCAGAAAGGATTGGGGGAAACCTAGAAAACAGCTATAGTTTAATTTTAGTCAACACATGTTTATTGTGACTATTCTGGATTGAGTCAATAGATTATGTATTCATTTATTCAGTCGGTGTTAACTGAGCGTGCACTATGCGTTGTGCATGGGTGCCATGCTCCAGCTTCAGCCTTAGATGTGTGCTATCTTCCTTCCTCTTTAGTAGCTCAGGGGCTTGCTATGGTTTTCTTACAACAGTTCAGGGCAACCCTGGATCTAGAGACCCAGCTCCTGGGACTGCTGCTCTTTTGCATGATTTTGCTGCTGAGGATAGTGGAGGGTGAGAAGGGAGATATATTGGAAGAAGGGAGAGGAGACAAAGAGAAAACTAAAGCTAGAAAGGAAATGCTTTTTTTCTTCCTTCCCTTCAGTGACATCATTCTGCCCAGATAAGTCTAGTGTTGAGGAAGGCTTGTAAGCCCTCAGAACATGACCCAAGTCCTCTAACCCTGGCTTCTATTCACAACCGTAATATGGCTCAGTCAGTGTGTCATGAACACATTTCTGCAGAAGATACTGTGTAGTCAAAAGATTTTTTAGTCATTTCTCTGTGAGGAACTATTGTTAAAAACTTTTTTGTTGGGGCTGGGCGCAGTGGCTCACACCTGTAATCCCAGCATTTTGGGAGGCCAAGGCGGGTGGATCACGAGGTCAAGAGATCGAGACCATCCTGGTCAACAAGGTGAAACCCCGTCTCTACTAAAAATACAAAAATTAGTTGGGCATGGTGGTGTGTGCCTGTAGTCCCAGCTACTCGGGAGGCTGAGGCAGGAGAATTGCTTGAACTCAGGAGGCGGAGGTTGCAGTGAGCCGAGATCGCGCCACTGCACTCCAGCCTGGGTAACAAGAATGAAACTTTTTTGTTTTTGAGACGGAGTCTTGCTGTGTTGCCAGGCTGTAGTGCAGTGACAGGATCTTGGCACACTGCAACCCCCGCCTCCCAGGTTCAAGTGATTCTCCTGCTTCAGCCTCCAGAATAGCTGGGACTACAGGTATGTGCCACTATACCCAGATAATTTTTGTATTTTTTTTTTTTTTTATCAGAGACGAGTTTTACCGTGTTGCCCAGGATGGTCTCGATCTCTTGACCTCATAGTCTGCCCGCCTCAGCCTCCCAAAGTGCTGGGTGCTGGGATTATAGGCATGAGCCACCGCACTTGGCCTAAAAATTTTTATTGAAATAAACATACAGTAAAATGCACATATCATAAGTGTACATCATAATGAGTTTTCTTTTTTGGAAGGGTGGGCAGTCTCACTCTGTCAACCAGGCTGGAGTGTAGTGGTGTGATCATGGCTCACTGCAGCCTTGACCTCCTGGGCTCAAGCCATTCTAACACCTCAGCATCCTGGGACTACAGGCATGCACCAACATACCTGGCTTTTTTTTTTTTTTTTTTTTTTTTTTTTTTGAGACAGAGTCTTGCTCTTGTCACCCAGACTGGAGTGCAATGGTGCGATCTCGGCTCACTACAACCTCCACCTCCCAGGCTCAAGCAGTTCTCCTGCCTCAGTCTCCCAGATAGCTGGAGTTATAGGTACCCACCACTACACCTGGCTAATTTTTGTATTTTTAGTAGAGATGATGTATGATCATTTTGGCCAGACTGGTCTCAACCTCCTGACCTCAGGTGATCTGCCCACCTTGGCCTCCCAAAGTGCTGGGATTACAGGCATGAGCCACTGTGCCTTGCCTTTTTATTTTTTGTAGAGACAATATCTCACCATGTTGCCCAAGCTGGCCTCAATCTCCTGGGCTCAAGCAGTCCTGCTGCTTCAGCCTCCCAAAGTGCTGGCATTACAGGTGTGAGCCACCATGCCCCCAGCCCACAGTGAATTTTCACAAGCTAAGGATATCCATGTAACCAGTATCCAAATTAAGAAATAAAACATCATCAGCACCTTAGAAGTCCTCCTTGTATTCTGTTAAAACATGTTTTAAAGCTCTTTTCTGGGACTTTTTCCAGTGAATTCTGTGAAATGTTGAGAGGTGAGCTGCTTGATAATGGGTTTTTCCACCTCAGTTCAAGAGTGAGTTTCATCATGCTGCTTCCTAGCAGACCCTCTCCTGGGTCTACTAGCATTAAGTACTAGAACCAGGTGACCCCATTAAATTCTCCAATGCATCAACGGGATAGGGTTTGTTTGTAGGGGTTACTCTTTTATGTATTCTTAAAGTGTGCTGAGTGAAAGAGGGGCTGAAATACCAGCAGTGGAGACCCTGTGCAAACTAGACTCAAGAATAAGTCAGGTGGTCTTCTAAAAGTGCCTAAGGGTACAAGTGGATAGAAAGTTTGGACTTAGGTATAAGTCATCCTTCTACCACTAACTTGCTATGTAACCTTCAGCAGATTATTCCTCTCTGAACATCAGTAATGCCCCAACCTTATCTGTTTTTGTTTTTTTTTGTTTGTTTGTTTGTTTTTTGAGACGGAGTTTGACTCTTGTTACCCAGGCTGGAGTGCAATGGTGTGATCTCCGCTCACTGCGACCTCCGCCTCCTGGGTTCAGGCAATTCTCCTGCCTCAACCTCCTGAGTAGCTGGGATTACAGGCACGTGCCACCATGCCCAGCTAAATGTTTTGTATTTTTTTTTTTTTTTTTTGAGACGGAGTTTCGCACTTGTTACCCAGGCTGGAGTGCAATGGCGCCGGCTCACCGCAACCTCCGCCTCCTGGGTTCAGGCAATTCTCCTGCCTCAGCCTCCTAAGTAGCTGGGATTACAGGCACGCGCCACCATGCCCAGCTAGTTTTTTGTATTTTTTTTTAGTGGAGACGGGGTTTCACCATGTTGACCAGGATGGTCTCGATCTCTCGACCTCGTGATCCACCCGCCTCAGCCTCCCAAAGTGCTGGGATTACAGGCTTGAGCCACCGCACCCGGCCTTGTTTTGTATGTTTAGTAGAGAGGAGGTTTCACCATGTTGACCAGGATGGTCTCGATCTCTTGACCTTGTGATCCACCCGCCTCGGCCTCCCAAAGTGCTGGGATTACAGGCTTGAGCCACTGCGCCCGGCCCTCTACCTTACCTGTTAATCCGAATGTAAGAGAGGGCAGACATAGGCCAAAGATGGCCCTGTGAGGCTTTCCATTGAAGCTACCCTTCTTTTTTCACTTCAAGGACTATGTGGACTCCTTGTACAACCTTCTGAGACAGAAGGCCCAAGACAATGCTCCTCTTTCTCTCTGTTTTGTTTGTGTTTATATTGCGCTTAGTTTATGTAGGATCTTAATGGGATTCAACTGAGAGCTGTCAGTATCCAATTTTACCTTCTCCTTATGTCCAGTCCTGTTCTTGTTTCTGTCTATGGAGATGGATTTAAATATGTTATTACTTTGTGTTATAATTATAAAATATTCTGAAAGTTTAAATGTATGTTTTTAAAATAAATCTGTATAGCATGAAGAATATCTTTAAAATAGATTAAATCAGTGAGGCTTTGGTATATGTATCATCTGCTCAGTTTTGGCACTGTTTATGTTGAATACATGCCATATTTAATAGTTGCATGTAGGATTGTATTACAGCCCAGCGTTATTAGCTGTTATTCACATCCAGGGCAAGTTACCAGCAAGCTTCCTAGGGAGCTATGCCTGGGTTTTGGGGCAGCTCCAAGCTTGATTGTATGGCCCACGTAAGAATGGAAAATACATATGTAAAGGAGAGCCAATAAGAAGAAAGACTGTGGAGTTAGAATTTTGCAAACTAGGCAGAGTTTTAAAGGATCATCCATCATGCAGTATAGTTTTTGGTTAAGACTGTGGACTGTAGAGCCACAACCAGGCAGCTTGGGTTTGAATCCCACCTCTGCCATTTATTGGATGTATGTCTGGGCAACTTTCTTGACCTCTCTTTGGTTCAGTTCTCCCATCTGTAATATGAAGATGATAATAATAAGTATCTACTTCATGGGTTATTGTGAGAAGTAAGTGACTTGACACATGTAAAGGACTCTGACCATTACCTGTTACATCAAATTGTTCTTAATGCTTTCACATCTATCATGACACTATCTGAACCTTTGTTTTTTTTTTTGGTTTTTTTTTTTTTTTTTTTTTTTTGTTTTTTACTTTACTATAAGCTGCTTAATCCCGTGTGAGGGAATTCTTTTCTGATGGAAGAAACTGTTCATTTTTTTTTTTTTTAAAGAAACTGTTCATTTTTAAATGCAAGGCAGTTTGGGATTAAGATGCAATACAAAGTTTCCTCCACAGAATTTTTTTTTTTTTTTTTTTTTTTTACAGCCAACTGTGCATGTATATATCTGTTTTCTAAGATGAGGACATCCATACATGGTAAGAAAAGCTCATAGTAATTTTTTAAAGCTGAGTCTTGTTTTCTAGATATTCTCTCTGTAGTGTGATATAACCACTGTAAGCTTCTTAATTCCACTTGAAGAAATGGCTGAAGGTTTTCTTACAACAGTGGTTCTCAGAGTGTGATCTGTAAAACAGCATCATCAGTATTACCTGAGAACTTGTTAGAAATGCAAAGTCTTGGGCTCTACCTCAGACCTACTGAATCAAAACTTTATGGTGGGGGCTGCAGTTTACAAGTCCTCCAGATGATTGTGATGCATGTTAAAAATCAGAACCAGTGCTCTACAAATTTTCTACTATTTGTAGACAAGTGGGAGCATAATTAGAATTATGGGCAGGGAGAGAGATCACTCAAACTTGGAAAATAGCTGTCCTAAATGAGTGGATGTCTTCATCGTAGAGAATTCTTTGGTTTACAAAATGCTTTCCTATATGTTGTCACATTCATATGTATTTGATTGTCAGAAAATTATTGTATTTACAATTATTTCTACATTTCAGAAGTGCTGATAGAGTCTGCCTCTATCTAGTAAGTTGTAGAGCTAGAACTGTCATTTGGAGTCTTCTACATCCAAATCCTAGGCACTTCTATAGACCCACATAACCATGCTATTCTAAAGCTGTGAGTGAGCAGTTTTTCAGGTCGGCTTTTACTTTAACAGGCCTTGAGATGAGAAATTGTGTGAAAGTAATTTATTAGTACATATTGCCAGGGGAGAATGGGGCAGGTGGGTGGGAAATTGGAACTAGCAACAGTTGGAAGCCAAACAAGGGTTCATTGGAAGTTACCTTTGACTCATCTTCACAGGGTTGCCTTGCAGACAGAGTATATAATTTTTCTGCTCAAGAATTTCCTCATCAGATTTTTCTTGCACCCATCAGTCATTGTTTAAGGCTGTCCCCCATAAGATATCTGGCTCTCAAAAGGAGTTCCTGCACAAAGAAAAAAAAAATCAGTATTCATAATGATGACATCAGGGTCCTGCAATTTCAAAGTCTGTAGATACTGAAGAAAAAGAGACCAAACAATTTGATTTTTTTTTTTTTTTTTTTTTTTTTTTTTTGAGCCAGGATCTGGCTCTGTTGCTCAGGTTGGAGTACAGTGGCAGGATCTCAGCTCACTACTGCCTCAACCTCATAGGCTCAAGTGATTCTCCCACTACAGCCTCCCAGGTAGCTAGGATTACAGGTGCATGCTACCATGCTCAGCTAATTTTTGTATTTTTTGTGAAGACAGGGTTTCACTATGTTGCCCAGGCTTATTTTGAACTCCTGGGCTCAAGCCATCCACCTGGGGTTATAAGCATCAGCCACTACGTTTAGCCCAATTTGAATTCTTATTTTTGAGATAGAGTCTTGCTCTGTTGCCCAGGCTGGAGTGCAGTGGCCCAATGTCAGCTCACTGCAACTTCCCTTCTGGGTCCAAGTAATTCTTGTGCCTCAGCCTCCTGAGTAGCAGTGCTGGCCTGAAATTGTAATTTAAATGAAGGTGACAGTGGTTTCTGGCTAACTAGTTAATCAGAAATATATTTGAATAATGGCTGGGTGTGGCGGCTCATGCCTGCAATCCCAGCACTTTGAGAGGTGAGGCTGACAGATCACTTGAGATCAGGAGTCGGAAACCAGCCTGGCCAACATAGCAAAACCCCACCTCTACTAAAAATTAAAAAATTAGCTGGGCTTGGTGGTGGGCTCCTGTAATCCCAGCTAGTTGAGAGGCTGAGGCAGGAGAATCACTTGAACCCAGGAGGTGGAGGTTGCAGTAAGATGAGATTGTGCCACTGCACTCTAACCTGGGTGACAGAATGAGACTCTGTCTCCAAAAAATAAAAAAATAAAGGAATGTATTTGATTAAGAGTCTCATTTTGTGATCATTTAGAAGAAAGTGGCTTAACCATTGCTTTATGACAGTCATTTTTGCTGCTCGCTGAATATTCATGGCCCTTCATCTCCTGCTACTAGGATTTCACTTTCCATTCCCACTTTAGGATTTCACTTTCCAGGCTCCAGTCACATGGTGGAGTCATGTGATTGGTTCTAGCCAGTGGGTTATTAGCAGAAATAATGTCTGAGCCTTTAATTGCTGGGATATGACCCTCCAAATCCCTCTTTGTTTCCGGCAGCGTGATCAGCAGTATTGGAGATGGATGGTTCTGTCACTTGGGTCCTAGAGAAGCTACAACAATCAGAGTCCCTTGCTGACTCCCATGTAGCATGAGCCAGAAATAAACTTCATTGTTTTAAGCCACTGTGCTTTTGGGGTTTGCTGCAATATCCAAACTTTTTCTTACTTAACTGATAGATTATTCAGTGTTGAGTTTATTGAATGGCTTTAACTTTGATATACAGTATCAGTCACAGTAAGAAAATGGGTCAAAGTGATCTGTACATGTACTTTCATTTTAATGAATTTCCAAGGATTGAAAGTATGCAGGACTCTCTTTAGTTTTGCTTTTTTCCCTTTTCTTATGGAAACCCACAAATCCATTATAATTTTTGAAGTTGGCTCTAAAAATGACTTTTTCCCTGCAGCAGGGCTTGGCAAACTATGATCTATGGGCCAAATCTTGCCACTACCTGTTTTAGTATGTAAAGATTTTTTTAAACACAGCCATGGCCATTCATTTATGTAATATTTGTGGACCATTTTGTGTACTACAGAGATAGAATTCAGTAGTTGTGACAGAAACATTATGGCCCACAAAGCTGAAAATATCTGGCTCTTGATAGAAAAAGTTTGTTAGTATCTGGCCTTGCTACTTAGTAGAGAAATCCTGTCTCTACTGCAAATACAAAAATTGGCCAGGCACGGTGGCGCATGCCTGTAATTCCAGCTACTCGTGAGGCTGAGACAGGAGAATCGCTTGAGCCCAGGAGGCAGAGGTTGCAGTGAGCCAAGATCGTGCCACTGCATTCCAGTCTGGGCAACAGAGTGAGACTATCCCAGATAAAAAATGGCAGTGATCTTTAATTATTAGGAATGGAAATGTTCCCAGATGATTTGCCTCGGTTGTTGGAGACAGTCTCGTTCTTGGTTCCTCCAATGGAAGGAAATCGTTCTCTTGGATCTCTAGTCCAGTGTTGCTTTTTTAATATACTATCATTTAGACAGAGACACAGCTTACCCTTCTTGGGTTCTGACTATTGCTAAAGACTCCTTCAACCCTGATGATCATGCCATCTTTTATATTGCCACCCTCATTGTCCTTATTCAGGCCAGTTGCTGGGTAGACTGCTAACATGTCTGCTTCTCATATAATTGCTGTTCAATATGTCTGCTTTGTGCTTCTTGCTGTTGGCTTTTAAACTTGCCATTATGTTAGGGTTTTTTCAGGTTATAAGGATGAGGGGTGATTTGGCTATCACACACTGTGGGTCATTAATATAAGACTACGTGGGGAAATAAACTGGAAACTGTCAGCAGTCACACAGCCAAGCCATATGACCACTAGAATATTATTTATTACTGCTCAGAATTCAACAGTACATGTAAGAGACCAGTGGTAGTCTCTCCTCTCTAGAAATCTCCAAGAGAGTTGATCACTTAACCTTTGGCATACCCTTATTAACATTATTATCATTATTATTAGAGACAGGGTCTCACTCTGTTGTCTAGGCTGGAGTGCAGTGATGCAATCATGGCTCACTGCAGCCTCAATCTCCTGGGCTCAAGTGATCATCCTGCCTCAGTGCCTTAGCCTCCTGAAGTAGCTAGAACTACAAGCATGTGCCACCATACCTGGCTATTCTTTATATTTTTTGTAGAGACAGGGTCTCACTATATTGCCCAAACTGGTTTCAAGCTCCTGGCCTCAAGTAATCCTCCCACCTTGGCCTCTCAAAATGGTAGCATTGCAGGGAGGAGCCACCTGGCCTGTCCCCTTACTAGTATTCTTTTTTTTTTTTTTTTTTTTTTTTAGTTAAACAATCATGTTTATTGCTTTAGCACATAGACAAATTTATGCGACCAGGGCAGAGGCTGTAGATGATTCATATTTCCAATTGGGAGGGAGGACTCGCTTAGTCTTATAATACCGAGCCAAACGATGAATCCGGCTCTCTATCAGAATCAGACGGAATTTAGCATCCTTATCCTTTCTGTTCCTCTCAAGATGCTTTCGAACAGCGACTGCTTTCTTAATTAAATGGTAAAGATCTTCAGGGAGATCAGGAGCAAGTCCCTTAGACTTAAGAGTTCTTAAGATTTTATTGCCTGTCACAAAACGTACTTGTGCAACACCATGTGAATCTCTCAGGATCACACCGATTTGTGAAGGAGTCAGGCTTTTCTTGGCCAGTTTGTAAATCTGCTCCTTCACGTCGTCAGATGTCAACTTCAGCCACGTGGGGACGCTGCGGCGATAGGGCAAAGCCGACTGGGACAGGCCCTTCCCGGGAGCATGCATACGACCCATGATGGCGGCGGTCAGACAGCGAAAGGCTAGTATTCTTATTTGGATCACTTACAAGCTGACACTGAACATGAGCTGACAGTGAGCATGTAAAAGCATGAGTGTTAGGTTTGTGCTAAATATGCTTACCTTTGCTTGGGAGTTGAGTCAGTGAAGCCCTGGAAAGAAATGGTGCCCTAAAACATGTAAATTATGATCAAGGAATCATTTGTGGTTGTCTTTTTAGAAGAGGCTGTAGGAATGGCAAGAACTTGGAATCTATTGCAGTAAAGCTATCTGTCATCATTTCTCACAGGATTCTAATGAATCCATCTTTTTGTAGGGAGGAGGGAAGTGTTAGAGGCAGATGTCCATCTGTCTGTCAGGATAGCCACATAAGGAATCTATCAGATCTCACATGCCACTCAGACAGTTGTCCATGCGAACATTCTTTAGCAAAAAAAAAGCACTGATAGAAATAGCAAAATCCAGCTGAGTGCAGTGGCTTATGCCTGTAATCCTAGCAATTTGGGAGGCCAGGATGGTCAGATCACCTGAAGTCAGGAGTTCGAGATCAGCCTAGACAATATGGTGAAACCCTGTCTCTACTAAAAATACAAAAATTGGCCAGGCACGGTTACACATGCCTGTAATCCCAGCTACTCGGGAGGCTGAGGCAGGAGAATAATTTGAACCCAGGAAGTGGAGTTGGAGTGAGCCGTGATTGTGCCACTGCATTCTAGCCTGGGCAGTAGAGCAAGACCCTCTCAGAGGAGGGGAAAAAAAAAAGAAATAGCAACATCCTGTATTAAAAAAATTTTTTTTCAGTGATATCAATGCTCAGTTTTTCTTTTTCCTTTGGAAACTAGGGCCTTATGTTGAGAATATGGAATTATGTTTCTGTGTGCATGTATGTGTATTTGTATCTATTACCGCTATGTAAGCTCCTCCTATTTTATTTTTCTCTTCTCCTTTTTTTTTTTTTTTTTTTTTTTGAGATGGAGTCTCTCTGTATCACCCGGGCTGGAGTGCAGTGGTGCGATCTCGGCTCACTGCAACTCATTGCTTGAACTCCCAGGTTCAAGCAATTTTCCTGCCTTAGCCTCCTGAGTAGCTGGGATTATAGGCACCCCTCACCACATCCAGCTAATTTTTATATGTTTAGTAAAGATGAGCTTTCACCATCTTGGCCAGGCTGGTCTTGAACTCCTGACCTTGTGATCCACCTGCCTTGGCCTCCCAAAGTGCTGGGATTACAGGTCTTAGCCACTGCACCCAGCCTCTTTCCTTTTTTTTTTTTTTTTTAAATTCTCAGAAAGTGAAGCACTAGACAGGGACGTAGGGGCATTGGCTTAGGGACAGAGAGAGATTTCCATTTTTACATTTTTATCTTCCGATAAAGGTAATAAAAGAGTAGCATTTAGCAAAGGGGATATTTTAGGATCTGATACCAGAGAGACCCTAAACTTTCAACTTTGGTACACCAACCCCTTCTAGGTGAAAAGTGGTGAAGCATAAAATGTATGGTTTATTTCCCAGATTCATAATTTACTGGCAGTAATCCTGGGCAAGTCCATTTATGTTTCTGTGCCTCAGTTTTCTATAAAATGAGGATAATAATGATACCTGAGAGTAATTGTGAGGACTGTAGTAGTAAATAAATGTAAAACACAAAATAGTGCTTAGCAGATAAGTGCTGTATAAGTGTTGTCTGTTATTATTGACCTCTCTGATACCATAATCAATAACTTATCGCCCAGGCATGGTGGCTCACAAGTAGAATTACAACTATAATCCCAGCACTTTGGGAGGCCAAGGCAGGTGGATTACCTGAGGTCAGGAGTTCAAGACCAGCCTGGCTATCATGAGGAAACCTGGTCTCTACTAAAAATACACAAGTTACCCAGGTGTGGTGGCTCACGTAGGTAATCCCAGCTACTCAGGAGACTGAAGGAGGATGATCACTTGAACCCAGGAGGCAGAGGCTGCAATGAGCTGAGATCACACCATTGCACTTCAACCTGGGTGACAGAGTAAGACTCAATCTCCAAATAAACAAACAAACAAAAATGAACTTATCCAGCAGACTAGACTTTCTCTCTAGTCACTTTTCCATTACATAATGTTTGTCTCCAACCCGGATTCTGTAGTAATGGTTTTCTGTTTGTTTTTTGAGACAGGGTCTTGCTCTGTTTCCTGGGCCAGAGTGCGGTGGCACAATCAGCTCACTGCAGCCTCGAAGTCCTGAGCTCAAGTGATTCTCCTGCCTCATCCATCTGAGTAGCTAGGACTATAAGTATATGCCTCCATGTGCAGCAGATATTTTTATTTTTGTAGAGATGGGGTCTTGCTATGTTGCTTAGGCTGGTCTTGAGCTCCTGGGCTCAAGCAGTCTTCCCACTTTAGCCTTCCAAAGTATTGGGATTGCAGGTGTGAGCCCCTACACCAGGCGTCCCCAAACTACGGCCCGAGGGCTGCATGTGGCCCCCTGAGGCCATTAATCTGGCCCCCCGCCGCACTTCAGGAAGGGCCACCTCTTTCATTGGTGGTCAGTGAGAGGAGCACAGTATGTGGCGGCCCTCCAACAGTCTGAGGGACAGGAACTGGCCCCCTGTGTAAAAAGTTTGGGGACGCCTGCCCTACACCATACCATATGTACTTTTTTTTTTTTTTTTTTTTGAGGCAGGTCTTGCTTGTTGCCTAGGTTGGAGTGCAGTGGCACAATCACAGCTCACTGCAGCCTTGACCTCCTGGGCTCAAGTGATCCTCCTACCTCAGCCTCCTGAGTAGCTGGGACTACAGGTGCACACCACCAAGCCTGGCTAATTTTTTCTATTTTTGGTAGAGACCAGGTTTCACCATGTTGCCCAGGTTGGTCTCAAACTCCTGAGCTTAAGTGATCTGCCCACCTCAGCCTCCCAAAGTGTTGGGTTACAGGCATGAGTCATTGCACACAGCCTACATGTGCATTTTAATAGAGACCCTTTTAAGTTACAGCTAACCCAAATCGATTATACTTAAGAGAGAGGATTTCAGGCCAAGTGTGGTGGCTCATGCGTGTAATCCCAGCACTTTGGGAGGCTCAGGCAGGCGGATCACCTGAGGTCTGGGTTAAAGACCAGCCTGACCAACATGGAGAAACCCCATCTCTATTAAAAATACAAAATTAGCTGAGCGTGGTGACGTGCACCTGTAGTCCCAGCTACTCGGGAGGCTGAAGCAGGAGAATTGCTTGAACCCGGGAGATGGAGGTTGTGATTAGCTGAGATTGTGCCACTGCCCTCCATCTTGGGCAACAAAAGTGAAACTCTGTCTCAAAAAAAAAAAAAAAAAAGGATTTCTAATATTAATATTCTACAGGATGGTAGGGAAAATCATTTGGGGTGGATGTGCTAAGGAGTTTGAATCAGAGAAAATTACATGCTTAGGGAATAACTGGAAAGATCAAGTCTTGAATGTGTCCCAGTTGCCATTCATTCCTGGCCTTCACTTTTCCTAAGCCAAGAAACTACTAGGATCAGCTAGCAGTGAAAGCCTGGAGAGTTCAGGGGAGGCCTCAGGCTTTGTTGCAGTTCTAATTGGGGAGGTTGGTACTGGATTTTGTGCCGATGTAGGGACTGTTTGGGAGTGCCCAGAGGTAAGGGTTGGAATACATGGATTCTCAGGAGATTTTAGCATGAGGTAAAGAGAAACTTGACATTGGTCAATGAGTGAAAAATTTGTGTCCCCACAAAAACCTATGCATGGATGTTTATAGCAGTTTTATTCATAACTGCCAAAATTTAGAAATGACTGAGCTGGCTGGGTACAGTGGCTCACACATGTAATCCCAGCATTTTGGGAGGCCAAGGTGGGAGGATCACCTGAGGTCAGGAGTTCAAGACCAGCCTGACCAAATTGGAGAAACCCCGTCTCTACAAAAATAAAAAAATAAAAAAATAAACGATCAAGCTATTCTTCAGTAGGTGAATGAATAAACAAACTGTGGTATATACAAAAAGTGGATTAGTATTCAGTGATAAAATAAGCCATTAAGCCGTGAAAAGACATGGAGAAACCTTAAATGCATATTGTGAAGTGAAAAAAGCCAATCTTTAAAGGCTACATACTATATGATTCAACTATATGGCACTCCTGAAAAGGCAAAACTATGGGACATAAAAATGATCAGTGGTTGCCAGGGCTTCTGGGAAAGGGAGGGAGGGATCGTTAGATGGAATAGGGGATTTTTAGGGAAGTGAAACTATTCTGTATACTGTAACAATGGATACATGCCATTGTATATTGCACATTTACTTGTCAAAACAGAGGGTGAATCCAAATGTGAGCTTTGGAATTTAGTTAATAATAACGTGCCAATATTGGTTCATCATTTGTAACAAATGTACCACACTAGCAAGTTGTTAATAATGGAGGGAACTTGGGGTTGGGAGCGCTGAACAGGTATATAGGGACTCTGTGCTTTCTGCTCAGTTTCTATGTAAACTTAAAACTAGTAAAAACAAAAGGGGGAGTCTATTAAAAATAACAGTAGATTTGGAAAAAAAAATTGCAATGCATATGGCAGATAAAGGACTACTGTTTTTAATATTGTAAGAAGGCTTCTGGCTAGAAGCTGTGGTTCACACCTGTAATCCCAGCACATTGGGAGCCTGAGGCAGGCAGATCACCTGAGGTCAGGAGTTCAAAACCAATCTGATCAATACGGTGAAACCCCGTCTCTACTAAAAATACAAAAATTAGCCAGGTGAGGTGGCGAGCACCTATAATCCCAACTACTGTGGAGGCTGAGGCAGGAGAATCACTTGAACCCAGGACGCAGAGGTTGCAGTGAGCTGAGATCATGTCATTGCACTCCAGCCTGGGTGACGGAGTGAGACTCTATCTCCAAAATAATAACAATAATATTATAAGAAGGTTTTTAAGTGGGCAGGATAAAGAAAAGCAGTTCAGTAGAAAAACAGTCGAAGGATATAAATAGGCACTTCACAGGAGAGCAAAACCAAATGACCCAAACAATGAATGATGAACTCAAACTCACTGTTAGTGTAGTAACAAGATACGAGTTTGTTTCTTTTAAACTAGGAATGGTAAAAAAGAACAGTGATGCTGATTCCTGGTGGGAATATGCAAAAAATGACCCATAATTTTCAATAGAAAATATAAAACTATTACAGCTTTTGGGAAAACCATCTGGCAATATTTATTAAAATAAATATTTTACTCTTTGACTAGGGGTTCCATACCTGAAACTAATTCTATAAAAATAATACCAATCCATAAGGATATATAGTCAATGATTTTTTCTTTTTTTTTTTGAGATAGAGTCTTGCCCTGTTGCTAGGTGCCAGGCTGGTGTGCAGTGGCGCGATCTTGGCTCACTGCAACCTCTGCCTCCTGGGTTCAAGCAATTGTCCTGCCTCAGCCTCCCAAGTAGCTGGGACTACAGACATAAGCTACCACGCCCAGCTAATTTTTATATTTTAGTAGAGATGGGGTTTCACTGTGTTGGCTAGGATGGTCTTGATCTCTTGACCTTGTGATCTGCCTGCCTCGGCCTCCCAAAGTGCTCGGATTACAGGTGTGAGCCACCATGCCTGGCCATTTTTTTTTTTTTTTTTTAAAGACAGTCTCACTTTGTAGCCCAAGCTGGATTACAGTGACGCCATCCTGACTCACTGCAATCTCTGTCTCCTGGAATCAGCTGATTCTTCTGCTCAACCTCCTGAGGAGCTGAGAGTATAGGGGCCTGCCACCATGCCCAGCTAAGTTTTTTGTAATTTTAGTAGAGACAGGGTTTCACCATGTTGGCCAGGCTGGTCTCAAATGCCTGACCTCAAGTGATCTGCCTGCCTCTGCCTTCCGAAGTGCTGGGATTACAGGCATGAGCCACCATGCCCCACCATGGTCAAGGATGTTTACTGAAACATCTTTAGTAAAGATAAGCTAGTAGAAACAAAGTGATTGCCCATAATGGCTGAGTCCGTTTTGATGTATTCATAGGGTGAAATTTATTGCAGCTTCCTTGGAAGAATTTCCATGAGATGATATTGATTGAGAAAAACAAAGAATATGATACATCCCATTTTTTAAGTTAAATTATTTAATATTCCACATTTAAAGGAAGTAACTAAAACCCGTATATATGTAAATACGTGTGTTTATGATTATGACTATGGGAGGAACAAACAAGGAAGCCTGATGTTAACATGTCACCTGGGAGTAAAGTTAACATAGGAGGAAGAGAAGGGAGAAGAAAAGGAAATACAGTGTTCCCACCTGTGCATGAATGCTGTCTCGGTTATTTTAAATTGTATTTTGTGTAACTGTGGCTGTATATGTACACATGAGAAAGAGTTACATGTATAGTTAATAGATACAGTCTTTATGTCCATGATATATTATGCAATAAAAAGTAAGTTCCAGGTTGATGTGTATTGTATTTCAGTAAAAATAAAACAAAAACAAAGACCACGTAGATCTTTGTATATGTGGAGAAAGGTATAGAAGGAAACACATCAGACCACTATTTGAGTGTTTCACTGAGTAGGATTGGGGTGACCTTTTTCTCATACATTGTATTTTTTTTCCACTTGGTATAAGTAGTGAACATTCTTTGTAATTTGAAAAACAGCAACGAAAAAATGTAATTGTGTTCTCATTTAATAATGACCATATGGGTGAAACTTGGGGATTATAATTCTCTTTATGTGCAAATGAAAAGGTTAATAATGGAGCAAAAAGACTCCAAAAGTGATTAACAAATGGCAGTGGGATCAGATTTTATTATTTTTGGCCAAAGACCGTTACAAAATGTTAGTAAGACTGTTACTCAGAAATACTGAAAAGGAGGCATGGTAAAGTTTCCCCCACTGTAAAGTGAAACAACGGGAAGTAAGGAAACTTGAAGAACAATTTTAAATTGTAGAGTAATAGCTCAGTGTTCAACAGATAAGATTTGCCTTTCCTGTAACTCTGCCAACAGTTAATTTGTTAGCAGCAGAATATCACAATGGTTCAGAGAGAGAGCTTTGTTTAGAAGTACCTACTACTAGCTGTGTGCCTTCAGTTTTCTCATATGAAAATTAGAGAATGATAACAGTAACCACTTCGTAGATGTATTATAAGGATTAAATGAATTGATGCTAAGGAAATAACCTAATACTAAAAAATTCCTTAGTTAAATGTTATTAGCCATATGGATCTAAAATGCTGGTTTTGAATAGAACACTTCTAATGAAGTATTCATTGGGTAAAAGAATTGTTTAAATTCACCTTAAACATTAAAAGCAGTGCCCAGCACAGTATTTTGCTTCAGTAGATGCTTTACAAATACTGGTGGAATAAATAATTTTAATTCCTTTCACATAATTGTATTAGAGTCTCTGATTAGATTAACATTGTTTCACATATTTTGATTAGTATAGGACTTTGGAAATTAAAGTCAGTCAAATTAATGTTTGACTTCAGAAAATTAGGAGAAAAAGAACATTTATAGGGTGATAACTGTTACCTATCATTTTTTTTTTCTTTTGAGACAGAGTTTCACTCTTGTTGCCCTGGCTGGAGTGCAGTGGCATGATCTTGGCTCACTGCAACCTCCGCCTTCCAGGTTCAAGGGATTCTCTTGACTTAGTCTCCTGAGTAGCTGGAACTAGGTGATAATAGTTGTCACCCTAGTTGGGATGGATTCAACAATAAAAGAGACTCTTGTGTACATAAATATACACAGCTTTCAATGGGGGAATGTGAGGTTACTAAATTTGTACTTTCAACAGTTATTACACATTATCGCAACTTTATATAGAAAAGGAATCTAAACAATTTTATTGTATTACCATTTCTTTACTAAATTTCACTGTTGTTTTCATGCTTTCATTTTTGTTTGAATTTTTATTTTGTTCTTTTTTTTTTTTTTTTTTTTGATAGAGGGTCTTTCTCTTTTGCTGAGGCTGGAGTGCAGTGGCACAATCATAGCTCACTGCAGCCTCACCCTCCCAGGCTTAAGTGATACTCCTGTCTCAGTCTCAGCCACCAGAGTAGCTGGGACTACTGGCATGCACCATCACACTCTAACTTTTTTATTTTTTGTATATACGGGTCCCACTATCTTGCTGAGGTTAGTCTCAAACTCCTGGGCTCAAGTGATCCTCCAGCCTGGCCTCTCAAAGTGCTGGGATTACAGGCATGAGCTGCCTTGCCTAGCCCATTTCTTCATTTAATGCACATTTTATGTATTTAGTAATATACTTTTAATATGTATTTATTTAGTATACACTTTTATTATCTATTTATATATCATTTATAGGGTCTTGTTGTGTCTCCCAGGCTGGAGTTCAATGGTACAGTCAAAGCTCACTGCATTCTTGACCTCCTGAGCTCAATTGATCCTTTTGCCTCAGTCTCCTGAGTAGCTGGGACTACAGGTGTGCACCACCACACCTGGCTAATTTTTGTATTTTTTGTAGAGATGGGGTCTCTCTATGTTGCCCAGGCTGGTTTCGAACTCCTGTGCTCAAGTGATCCTCCCACTTTGGCCTTACAAAGTGCTAGGGTTACAGGCACGAGCTGTCATGCCTGTTCACTGTCCACTTTTATTTGAGTTGATTTTGGTAATTTATATTAGGCCAGATAATCATCCATTTCATTTGAGTTTCCAAATCTATGATGCTAGAGTATATTCACTATGCATGAATATCCTCTTCTAATTTAAAAAATACTTTGCAAAAAAATAGTTTTGTCTTTTATATATGGCTCTTTCTTCTTGTCCCCAGATTTTTTTTTTAATCTTTCCCCATCTTAGTCTGGCATTATCTATTTGTTTTTCCCCAAAGAAATCGCTTTTGTAAATATTTTTTCTTTATAACATATTTGGTTTTCTAATCTGTTAATTTCAGTCTTCATATTAATTCACTCTTCCTGATTTTGTTGAATTTTTACAAATTTAAATTTACTTATAGTAAAGCTTACTTTTTTGGTGTACATTTCTATGAGTATTTATACATGCATAGATTCTTATAATCACCACCACAGACAGGACACAGAATAATTTGAATAACTTCAGGAATTCCCAAGTGCTGCCCCTTTGTATTCACACTGTCTTTCCACCCTAATCCCTGCCAACCACTGATTTGCTTTTTGTTCCTATAGTTTTGCTTTTTCCAGAATCTCATACATAGACTTACTATAGTATGTAACTTTTTAAGACTGGGTTTTCAGCCTGGGCAACAAAGTGGGATGTCACTAAAAGAAAAAAAAAAAAAAAACAACAATTAGCCAGGGGTGGTGGTGCACATCTCAAGTCTCAGCTACTTGAGAGCCTGAACTGGAAGGGGAAGGGTTTGAAGCCGCAATGAGCCTTGATTGCGCCACTGCATTCCAGCCTGGGTGACAGAGTGAGACTCTGACTTAAAAAAAATAAAAGACTGGGATTTTTTTTTTTTTGCGCTTATAATAATGCATTTGAGATCCATCCATGTTGTTGCATGTATTAAGGAGTTTCTTTTTTATTTCTAAATAGTATTCCATTGTGTGGATATACCACAGTTGGTTTAGCTGTTCACTCAAGCCAGCAGTCCCCAATCTTCCTGGCACCAGGGATGGATTTTATAGAAGACAGTTTTTCCATAGACTGGGGTGGGATGAGGAAATGGTTTCAGAATGACTCAAGCACATTACATTTATTGTGCACTTTATTTCTATTATTAATTGTAATATATAATGAAATAATTATGCAGCTTACCATAATGTAGAATCAGTGGGAACCCTGAGCTTGTTTTCCTGCAAGTAGATGTTCCCATCTGGAGGTGATGGGGACAGTGACAGATCATCAGACATTAGATTCTCATAAGGAGGCCAGGTGAGGTGGCTCACGCCTGTAATCCCAGCACTCTGGGAGGCCGAATGGAGGGCAGATTACCTGAGGTCAGGAGTTCAAGACCAGCTTGGCCAACATGGTGAAACCCCCTCTCTACTAATAAATAGAAAAACTAGCCTGGCATGCTGGTGAGGACCTGTAATCCCAGCTACTCCAGAAGCTGAGGCAGGAGAATCCCTTGAACCTGGGAGAGGGAGGTTGCAGTGAGACGAGATCATGCCACTGCACTTCAGCCTGGATGACAGAATGAGACTACGTCTCAAATTTAAAAAATTCTCATAAGGAGCATGTAACCTAAGACCCTTGCAGATGCCTGTGCAGTTCAGTAGGGTTCACACTCTTGTGAGAAATCTAATGCCTCTCCTTATCTGACAGAAGGCAGAACTCAGCCAGGCTGCAGTGCAGTGGTACGATCTCGGCTCATTGCAACCTCTGCCTCCCACGTTCTAGCGATTCTCCTGCCTCAGCCTATATAGTAGCTGGGACTACAGGTGCGCGCCACCACACCCTGTTAATTTTTGTGTTTTTGGTAGAGACAGGGTTTCACCATGTTGGCCTGGATGGTCTCAATCTCTTGACCTTGTCATCCGCCCACCTTGGCTTCCCAAAGTGCTGGGATTACAGGCATAAGCCACTGCTTCCAGCCTCTTTTGTTTTATTTTATTTTAGAGATGGAGTTTTGCTGTGTTACCCAGTCTGGAGTGCTGTGGTACGATCTTGGCTTACTGCAGCCTCCACCTCCAAGGTTTCAGCAGTTCTCCTGCCTCAGCCTCCTGTGTAGTTGGGGTTATAGGTCCCTGACACTATACCAGGCTAATTTTGTATTTTTAGTAGAGATGGGTTTTACCATGTTGGCCAACCTGGTCTCGAACTCCTGACCTGAAGTGACCTGCCCACCTTGGCCTCCCAAAGTGCTGAGATTACAGGCATGAGCCACTGCTCCTGGCCAAAATGTCCCTTAATTTGGATTGTCCAATGTCTCTTCGTGATTAGGTTCAGATTATGTATCCTTGATAGCGTTATCACTGAGTTTACTTTGACTGCTTAAGGTGGTGTCTGCCAGATTTTTTTTCACTGTAAAGTTACTCTTTCTCCTCTTCCTAATTAGTAAGTATTTTGTAGGAAGTACTTTGAAACTGTGTAGCTATTCCAGCCCTCATCAGACTTTCATATTATTTATTTATATCTGTGTTGATTCATGGTTTTCCATTTTATGCAGTAGATTACAACCTGTTACTATCATTGCTTATTGTGTTAAAAGAAAAACTTTACACACATTTAACAGAGTTTGATGAGCAAAGAAGAATTTACAAATAAGGCAGCCCCCAGAACTACAATAGGTTCAGATACAGCCTGAGGCTGCCACATGGTTGGATAACATTTATGGGCAGACAAAGGAAAGTGACATGCAGAAAACAGGTGAGGCACAGAAACAGCTGGATTGGTTACAGCTCATTTACTTTATTTGAACACAGTTTGAACAGTTTTCTGCCTGTGATTGGTTGAAACTTGGCTACTTTTTACAAAAGTAGATTATAGTCTGTTAATATATTTAGTTAGGTTGTAGTCACTATATGTGGAGAAACCTTTAGGCCAAACTTAAAATCTGTAAGGAGACCACTTTAGGGTAAACTTAACAATTGTGATGCTCAAATTGTTCCTGTTAGTGGAAAATGGTATCTAGAAACCAAGTTCTGGGTGCTAAATGTGATCATTTCTGATGGGATATCACTGTTTTTAGGTCCTCTTAGTAAAGTTAGACAAAGCTAGGGAATATATATTTGCATATACATTTTTGTATATACACACATACATGTGTCTGTTTCTATATCAATCTATCTATATTGAAGCCTATGAGTTCTCACTGATTCTGATCTAATACCATACAATTCATTCTTTTTTGTTTCCTTGACTCTGCATTGAAGGAAAAGAATTCATTCTTGTTTTCTTCCTCTCCTTATTTATAACTCCTTTATCTGGTAATGAGGCTTGGTGTACAGCTGTAGTCCTAGCTACTTGGAGGCCAAGGCAGGAGGACCCTTGAGCCCAGGAGTTCAAAGCTGTAGTTGGCTATGATTGTACCACTGCTCTCCAGCCTGGGAAACAGAGTGAGACCTTGTCTCTTAAAAACAAATAAAAAAATAATGAAAAATGAAAGCCAGGTTTCTCATTATCATTTGTAGTTTTCTCTCTCTTTTCTTAATGGTAGAAACCACTTTATTAATGAGAAATGCAAATACTTCACCTGGAAACTACGTAAGAAAAACAACTTATATCACTCAAAAACCGGGAAAATGAAAAAGGCAATGCATATGGCTTTTCCTCATATACTGCGGAAAAAATTTTAAAGAATACTATTACCCTCCTTAAGTCCCACATTTCTTGAAGTATCTTTTCAAATTGCACACCATCTGTACAGGCAGGTTCTCTGTTTTTTTAGAGACAGGGTCTCACTTTGTTGCCTACCCTGGATTGTGTGATCCAGTGGTGTGATCATAGCTCATTGTAACTTTAACTCCTTGGCTCAAGTGACCCACCCACCTCAGAATCTTGAGTAGCTGGGACTTCAGGCATGACCCACTGCCCAGTGATGTCTCTCCGTTTTGAATCTATACTTTCTTGTTCAAGTAAAAGTAACTTGAATGAAGGGATGGGGCAGAGGGATTTGTTTGACTTTCTGTGGTTACTTGTCTGGGTATTTGCTGTTCCTGAGCTGGGAGATCTTTAGTTCTAACCATGAACTTTCCAAAGTTGACAGCCAGGTAGTTAGAGATGACAAGTGTAAGTACAAAGATTTTTCAGAGAGTAATGTGACATGTTTTTTCTGTTTTACCCAGAGCTCTAATGTTCTGAAGGATTGAAATGATAAGGATACATTTTATATTTTATGGTAATACAGTCCTGGGGTCAACTTCACCTAAGAGAAAAGGCCTTTATCTGAGGACATTAGGTGGGGCTTCAAGGTAGGGGTCTCTCTCAAAGTGTGCTTTGAAATAAGTATAGCTTAAGATGCAGATCAAATGCCAACTCTGCTATGAATATTTCCCTAACTACCTCAGGTCACATTTTCCTTTCTCCAAGTAGAATATTTATGTCTACTCTTTATTCATATTCTATGTACTGGTATTAATCTGTTTACTTACTCTGTGGTCTGTCTCTTCAACTATATGATAGTTTGTTGTGGACTGAGACAGTGTTTGAAAGGTCTTTCAAACCTCTGTCAGTGTCCTATGTGGTGCTGGGTTCCTTTTAGGAATTCAGTAAATTCTTTCTTCGAAGGTTAAGAGAATTCCAGTTCTGAGATTTGCCTGTTTCAAGACTCATTCCTTTCAAAAGAATAACTCTTCTTTCTTTCCACTGGGTATGGCATAGATTTCATTTGGCTTTGTTCGTGTTTATCTGCATTTCAAAATTTCCATTGTAGTCTCCCTCTCTTGTTCTTGGAGAATTGTTTATCAGTTTCCATGGAATGCATTGCATGGATAAATGTAGAATGTGGATGAACATGGGAAATAAATCTCTCTAATTCACAGCATAAAATGGAGAAGGCAAATAGGAAATCTAGACTCATTTGTCAAAGTTACATGTAGGCTGTTGCCTGGAAAAATCTGCTGCAATTTATCAGGGATAGTTTCTGGTCCACACCTGGGCCAGGGCCCAAATTATGTCAGTAAACTTCTACCTAGGCTTACAATGGGAATAGATAAGCCTATAAACATTTATATTGGGTTGAGACCCAGAGATGAATGACCTGTAGTGGGATTAAAGGAAAAGCCCAGAATTTACCTGATATTTATGAAGAGTAGACAGTATTTCCTAAAACTGTGGAGTTAGATTTTTAAAGCTGGCACAAGCTGGCACAGATGACACTTTGCCTTGTCAGATTGTTCACACTTTGTGTAAGCTACTGCCTAAGTAGACAGTGGCTTATGTAAGGCTTGGATGCTTTGTGGGTAGAGCTATAGCATGCTTTCCCACTTGGGAAATTAAATAGAAAATTTTAATTGTTAATTGAAATGAAAAATATGAAGTTGTATAAACATAAACAGAAAAACACTATGTAATAATTATAACAAAATGAGGTTCAGCTTAGTATCCTCATTATATTCAAGTGTCCTTAATTACTGTATTTACATCAGAATTTAAGATCTTGAAGGAATATTAGATATATTATCTTGAAATAGAACAAAAGTCTGAAAGAGTAATTTCAACACTAAAATGTTAACAATATATTATCTCCGAATGGTGGGATCATTTTTGTTTATCACTGTTTCTTGAGACAGAATTTTACTCTGTCACCCAGGCTGAGTGCAGTGATGCGATCTTGGCCCACTGCAACCTCCGCCTCCTGGGTTCAAGCACTTCTTTTATTCCAGCCTCCCAAGTAGCTGGGACTAAAGGCATGTGCTACCACGCCTGGTTAATTTTTGTATTTTTAATAGAGATGGGATTTCTCCATGTTGACCAGACTGGTCTTGATTTCCTGACCTCAGGTGATTCACCTGCTCCAGCCTCCCTAAGTTCTGGGTTTACAGGCATGAGCCACCACTCCTGGCCTGTCTTTTTTCTTTTTTCTTTTTTTTTTAACTTTGAATATATTATTCGAATAATAAAAGGTAAGAATAATTCTCGTAGTGAACACACAAGGTACTGACCCTTGTCAATAAAGATGTTATCTGTTACTGCATTTAGTAGCAATTTTTCTTAAAGAGAAAAAAGTTTTCTAATATAATTCTTGATTTGAACAACGGAGTTACAGACTCATAGAGATAAGTAATATTTAAAACTCATTTAAAGAGAATACATCATAGACATTTAAAGCTATTTTCTTTCATTCATTCATTCTTTTTTTTTTTGACACAATTTCCTTCTGTCACCCAGGCTGGAGTGTAGTGGTACAGTCTCGGCCCACTGCAACCTCTGCCTCCCAGGTTCAGGTGACTCTCCTGCCTCAGCCTCCCAAGTAGCTGGGACTACAGGCATGCACCACCACACCCGGCTAATTTTTATATTTTTAGTAGGGATGGGGTTTCACCATGTTGGCCAGGATGATCTCGTATTTCTGATTTCAGGTGATCTGCCCACCTCAGCCACCCAGAGTGCTGGGATTGTAGGTGTGAGCCACCACCCCCTGCTTTAAAGCCTTAAAGCTATTTTCTTTTTTCTTTTTCTTTCTTTTTTTTTTTTTTTGGAGACAGAGTCTCATTCTTTCACCCAGTCTAGAGTGCAGTGGCACGATCTTGGCTCACTGAGACCTCCACCTCCCGGGCTCAAGCAATTCTCTTGTCTTAGCCACCTGAGTAGCTGGGATTACAGGTGCACAGTGTCACTCCCAGCTAATTTTTGTATTTTAGTAGAGATGAGATTTCAGGTTGGCCAAGCTGCGAACTCCTGACCTCAGGTGATCTGTTCGCCTCCCCAAGTGCTCAGTTTACAGGCATGAGCCACCATGCCTGGCTGCTATTTTCTTATAAATTATTTTTGGGTAGATTAATAAAAACTGATAAAGAATTTCTTTTCTGTTTGAAAATTTTAGTTTATAATAGCAATTTCAGTTTATAATAGACATGCATGAAACTTTTCTGTTGGAAGGTATTAAGGGCCAAGGACTACATGTATTATGTTAAATAACTTCCCTCTCAGTGGAATGATTTTCATATTTATAAATGAGAAAGAACCCCTAAGCCCTAATGAAATGTTCATGATATGAAGAGTTTTAATTATTATTATTTTGAGACAGACTCTAGTTCTGTTCAGGCTGGAGTGCAGTGGCTCGATCTTGGCTCACTGCATCCTCTGCCTTCCAAGTTTAAGCAGTTCTTCTGCCTCAGCCTCCTGAGTGACTGGGATTACAGGTCCTCACTGCCATGCCTGGCTGATTTTTTTTTTTTTTTTTTTTTTTTTTTTTTTGAGACGGAGTTTCGCTCTTGTTACCCAGGCTGGAGTGCAGTGGCGCCATCTCGGCTCACCGCAACCTCCGCCTCCTGGGTTCAGGCAATTCTCCCACCTCAGCCTCCTGAGTAGCTGGGATTACAGGCACGCGCCACCATGCCCAGCTAATGTTTTGTATTTTTAGTAGAGACGGGGTTTCACCATGTTGACCAGGATGGTCTCGATCTCTCGACCTTGTGATCTACCCGCCTCGGCCTCCCAAAGTGCTGGGATTACAGGCTTGAACCACCGCGCCCGGCCTTGATTGTTGTATTTTTAGTAGAGACAGGGTTTCACCATGTTGGCCAGGCTGGTTTCGAACTCCTGACCTCAAGTGATCCGCCCACCTCAGCCTTCCAAAGTGCTGGGATTACAGGCATGAACAACTGCACCCAGCAAAAGAGTTTTAGTTTTTTCTTTTCTTTCTTTTGTTTTTTTTTAATTTTTTGGTGAGGGGGAAGGAGTTTCGCTCTTGTTGCCCAGGCTGGAGTACAATGGTGGGACTTTGGCTCACTGCAGCTTCTGCCTCCAGGGTTCAAATGATTCTCCTGTCTCAGCCTCCTGAGTAACTGGGATTACAGGCATGTGCCACCACACCCGGCTAATTTTATATTTTTTTAAGTAGAAACAGGGTTTTCCCATGTTGGTTAGGCTGGTCTCAAACTCCTGACCTCAGATGATCTGCCTGCCTCAGCCTCTCAAAATGCTGGGATTACAGGTGTGAGCCGCTGCATCTGGCCATCTTGAATGGTTTCTGAGGGGATTTTTGATACCATTTGGTTTTTTTATTTTTTATTTTATTTTATTTTATTTTATTTTATTTTTGAGACAGAGTCTCACTCTGTAACCCCAGCTGGAACACAGAGGTGTGATGTTGACTTACTGGAACCTCTACCTCTGAGGCTTCCAAAGTGCTGGTATTACAGGCATGCACCACCACGCTTGACCATTGTTTTCTGGGTGGCTGAGGCAGGCTGATTGCTTTGCATCCAAGAGTTTGAGACCAGCCTGGGCAATATGTCGAAACCCCATCTCTACATTAAAACACAAAAATTAGGCAAGCATGGGGGCACGTGCCTGTAGTCCCAGCTACTTGAGAGGCTAAGGTAGAAGAATTGCTTGAGTCTGGGAAGTTGAGGCTGCAGTAAGCTGTGATTGTGCCACTGCACTCTAGCCTGGGCAACAGAGCGAAACCTTGTCTCAAAAAAAAAAAAAAAGGAAGGGGGTTGCATAGTAGGTATATATATTTATGAAGTACTTAAGATACTTTGATACAGGCATACAATGCATAGTAATCACATCAGGGTAAATGGGATATACGTGCCTCAAGCATTTATCCTTCATGTTACAAACATTCCAGTTATGCTCTCAAAGTTATTTTGAAATATACAGTAAATTTTTGTTGGCTGTAGTTGCCATGTTGTGCTATGAAGTACTAGATCTTCATTTTATCTATTTTTTTGTACCCATTAATCATCCCCCTTCCCCTCCACCCCCACTGCTCTTCCCAGCCTCTGATAATCGTCATTCCTGATTGCTTTCTCACTTTGTCTTTTCCAAGCAGTTAAGAACCTAAATCTTAAAAATCACCATGTGCCAAATTTGAAAGGCCTACCCCATCTTTTGGCTTTATTTTATTTTATTTTATTTTTTTTTGAGACGGAGTTTTGCTCTCGTTACCAAGGCTGGAGTGCAATGGTGCGATCTCGGCTGACGGCAACCTCCGCCTCCTGGGTTCAGGCAATTCTCCTGCCTCAGCCTCCTGAGTAGCTGGGATTACAGGCATGTGCCACCACGCCCAGCTAATTTTTTGTATTTTTAGTAGAGATTAGGTTTCACCATGCTGACCAGGATGGTCTTGATCTCTTGACCTCGTGATCCACCCACCTCGGCCTCCCAAAGTGCTGGGATTACAGGCTTGAGCCACCGCGCCCGGCCTGGCTTTATTTTTTATTTATTTTTAAATGTTTTTAAATTTAAGTTCTTATATCAGTAGTTTTTGGGGTACAGGTGTTTTTGGGTAATGTGGATAATTTCTTTTTAAAATATTTTTATTTTACTTTAGGTTCTGACGTACATGTACAGGTCAGGAAGGGTTGTTGCATAGGTGCATACTATATCTGGCATTTCTCTCTCTGTTATCTCTTCCCACCCTTCCCACCCCCTGTTGTCCCTCCCCAGCCTGCCCCACAACTGTCCCCAGTGTGTGATCCTCCTCTCCCCGAGTCCACGTGTTCTCATTGTTCAACAGCCGCTGTGAGTGAGAACAGGTGGTGTTTGGTTTTCTGTTCTTGTGTCAGTTTGCTGAGAAGGATGGTTTCCAGATTCATCCAAGTCCTTACAAAGGACACAAACTCATCATTTTTTATGGCTGCATAGTATTCCATGGTGTATATGTACCACATTTTCTTTGTCCAGTCTATCATTGATGGGCATTTGGGTTGGTTCCAGGTCTTTTCTATTGTAAACAGGGCTGCAATGAATATATGTCTGCATGTGTCTTTATAGTAGAACGATTTATAGTTTTTTGGGTATATACTTAGTAATGGGATGCTCGGTCAGATGGAATTTGTGTTTCTAGATCCTTGAGAAATCGCCACACTGTCTTCCACAGTGGCTGAACTAATTTACATTCCCACCAACTATGTAAGTGTGTTCCTATTTCTCCACATCCTCTCCAGCATCTGTTGTCTCCAGATTTTTTAATGATCGCCATTCTAACAGGCATGAAATGGTATCTCAATGTGGTTTTGATTTGCATTTCTCTAATGACCAGTGATGATGAACATTTTTTCATATGTTTGTTGGCCTCATATATGTCTTCTTTTGAAAAGTGTCTGTTCATATTCTTTGTCCACTTTTGAACGGGGTTGTTTTTTTTCTTATATATCTGTTTTAGTTCTTTGTAGATTCTGGATATTAGCCCTTTATTAGATGGGTAGACTGCAAAATTTTTTCCCATTCTTTTGGTTGCTGGTTTGCTCTAATGATGGTTTCTTTTGCTGTACAAAAGCTCTGAATTTTAATTAGATCCCATTTGTCTATCTTGGTTTTTGTTGCCATTGCTTTTGGTGTTTTAGTCATGAAGTCCTTGCCTATGCCTGTGTCCGGGACGATTTTGCCTACGTTTTCTTCTAGTGTTTTTATGGTATTATGTTTTATGTTTACATCTTTAATCCATCTGGAGTTAATTTTAGTGTAAGGTGACAGGAAGGGGTCCAGTTTCTGCTTTCTGCACACTGCTAGCCAGTTTTCTCAACACCATTTATTAAACATGGAGTCCTTTCCCCATTGCTTATTTTTGTCAGGTTTGTCAAAGATCAGATGGTTGTAGATGTATGGTATTGCTTCTGAGGCCTCTGTTCTGTTCCATTGATCTATGTCTCTGTTTTGGTACCAGTACCCTGCTGTTTTGATTACTGTAGACTTGTAGTATAGTTTGAAGTCCAGCATTGTGATGCCTCCAGCTTTGTTCTTTTTGCTTAGGATTGTCTTGCCTATGCAGGCTCTCGTGTGATTCCATATGAAGTTTAAGGTGGTTTTTTCCAATTCTGTGAAGAAGGTCATTGGTAGCTTGATGGGGATAGCATTGAGTCTGTAAATTACTTTGGGCAGTAAGGCTATTTTCACAATATTGGTTCTTCCTAACCATGGGCATGGGATGTTTTTCCATCTGTTTGCGTCCTCTCTTACTTTGTCGAGCAGTGGTTTGTAGTTCTCCTTGAAGAGGTCCTTTATGTCCTTTGTTAGTTTTATTCATAGGTATTTTATTCTCTTTGTAGCAATTGTGAATGGGAGTTCACTCTTGATTTGGTTTTCTGTTTGTCTGTTATTGGTATATAGGAACGCTTGTGATTTCTGCATGTTGATTTTGTATCCTGAGACTTTGCTGAATTTGCTTATCAGTTTGAGAAGATTTTGGGGTGAGACAATGGGGTCTTCTAAATATACAATCATGTCATCTACAAATAGAGACAGTTTGACTTCCTCCTTTCCTAATTGAATACCCTTTCTTTCTTTTTCTTGCCCGATTGCTCTGGCTAGAACTTCCAATACTATATTGAATAGGAGTGGTGAGAGAGGGCATCCTTGTCTAGTGCCTGATTTCAAAGGGAATTCTTCCAGCTTTTGCCCATTCAGTATGATATTGGCTGTAGGTTTGTCACATATAACTTTTATCATTTATAATATGTTCCGTCAATACCTAGTTTATTGAGAGTTTTTAGCATGAAGGGCTGTTGAATTTTGTCAAAGGCCTTCTCTGCATCTGTTGAGATAATCATGTGATTTTTTCTTTGGTTCCATTTATATGGTTGATTACGTTTATGGACTTCTGTGTGTTGAACCAGCCTTGCATCCCTGGGATGAAGCCTACTTGATCGTGATGAATAAGCTTTTTGATGTGCTGTTGCATTTGATTTACTATTATTTTATTGAAGATTTTTGCATCAATGTTTATCATGGATATTGGCCTGAAGTTTTCTTATTTTGTTGAGTCTCTGCCTGGTTTTGGTATCAGGATGATGTTGATCTCATAAAATGAATTAGGGAGGATTCCCTCTTTTTGTATTGTTTGATATAGTTTCAGAAGGAATTGGAACTAGCTCCTCTTTGTACATCTGGTACAATTCGGCTGTGAAACTGTCTGGACCTGGACTTTCTTTGGTTGGTAGGCTATTGGTTGCTGCCTCAACTTCAGCCCTTGTTACAGGTCTATTTAGGGTTTCAACTTCCTCCTGGTTTAGTCTTGGTAGAGTACAAGTGTCCAGGAATTTATCCATTTCTTCCTGGTTTACTGGTTTATGTGCATAGAGCTGTTTGTAGTAATCTCTGATGATGGTTTATATTTCTGTGGGATCAGTGGTGATATCCCCTTTATCGTTTTTTATTGCATCTACTTGATTCTTCTCTCTTTTCTTCTTTGTTAGTCTAGCTAGAGGTCCGTCTGTTTTGCTGATCTTAAAAAAAAAAAAAATCAGCTCCTGTATTTACTGATTTTTTGAAGGTTTTTTTTTTGTCTGTCTCCTCTACTTTGACTCTGATCTTAGTTATTTCTTGTCTCCTGCTAGCTTTTGAGTTTTTTTTTTTTTATCTTCCTCTTCTAGCTCTTTCAATTTTGATGATAGGGTGTCAATTTTAGATCTTTCCTTGTTTCACATGCGGGCATTTATTGCTATAAATTTTCCTCTCGACACTGCTTTAAAGGTGTCCCAGAGATTCTGGTCGGTTGTGTCTTCATTCAGATTGATTTCGAAGAATATCTTTATTTCTGCCTTCATTTCATTGTTTATCTTGTCAGCATTCAGAAGCAAGCTGTTCAGTTTCCAAGTGGTTGTGTGGATTTCAGAGTGTTTCTTTTTTTTCTTTTTTTTTTTTTTGAGACGGAGTTTCGCTCTTGTTACCCAGGCTGGAGTGCAATGGCACGATCTCGGCTCACCGCAACCTCCGCCTCCTGGGTTCAGGCAATTCTCCTGCCTCAGCCTCCTGAGTAGCTGGGATTACAGGCACACGCCACCATGCCCAGCTCATTTTTTTATATTTTTAGTAGAGACGAGGTTTCACCATGTTGACCAGGATGGTCTCGATCTTTCGACCTCGTGATCCACCCGCCTCGGCCTCCCAAAGTGCTGGGATTACAGGCGTGAGCCACCGCGCCCGGCCCTCAGAGTGTTTCTTAATCCTGAGTTCTAATCTCATTGTGCTGTGGTCTAATAGACTGTTTGTTATGATTTCTGTTTTTTTGCATTTGCTGAGGAGTGATTTGCTTCAAGTGATGTCGTCAATGTTGGATTAAGTGTGATGTGGTGCTGAGAAAAATGTATATTCTGTGGATTTGGGGTGGAGCATTCTGTATATGTCTGTTAGTTCTGCTTGGTCCAGCTCTGCATTCAAGTCCTGGATGTCCTTGTTAATTTTCTGCCTTTTTAATCTGTCTGATATTGACAGTGGAGTGTTGAAGTCTCCCACTATTATTGTGTGGGAATATAAATCTCGTTTTAGGTCATTAAGAACTTGCTTTATGTATCTGGGTGCTCCTGTACTGGGTGTGTATATATTTAGGATTGTTAGCTCTTGTTGTGTTGATCCTTTTACCATTATGTAATGCCCTTCTTTGTCTCTTGTGATCTTTGTTGAAGTCCATTTTATCAGAGACTAAGATTGCAACCTCTGCTTCTTTTTGTTCTCCATTTGCTTGGTAAATCTTCTTCCATCCTTTTATTTTGAGTCTGTATGTATCCTTGTATGTGAGATATGTTTCCTGAATACAGCACATTGATGGGTTCTGACTTTTTATCCAGTTTGCCAGTCTGTGTCTTTTGATTGGGGCATTTAGGCTGTTTACATTCAATGTTAATATTGTTATGTGTGAATTTGATCCTGCCATTTTGTTACAGGCTGGTTTTCTTGCCCATTAGCTGACTCATTTTCTTCATTGGATTTTTGGTCTTTGCCATTTGGTGTGCCTTTGCAGTGGCTGGAACTTGTTCCTTTCCTTGCTTAGTGTTTCTTTCAGGAGCTCTTTTAGGGCAGGTCTGGTGGTGACAAAATCTCTCAGTAATTTCTTGTCTGTAAAAGATTTTATTTCTCCTTCAGTTATGAAGCTTAGTTTGGCTGGATATGAGATTCTTCGTTAAAAGTTCTTTTCTTTAAGGATGTTGAATATTGGCCCCCACTGTCTTCTGGCTTGCAGGGTTTCTGCTGAGAGATCTGCTGTGAGCCTGATTGGCTTCCCTCTGTGGGTGACCTGACCTTTCTCTCTGGCTACCCTTAGTATTTTTTCCTTCATTTCAACCCTGGTGAATCTGATGATTATGTGCCTTGGGGTTGCTCTTCTTGAGGAATATCTTTGTGGCGTTCTCTGTATTTCTTGGGTTTGAATGTTGGACTGCCTTGCTAGGCTTGGGAAGTTCTCCTGATTAATATCCTGGAGCATGTTTTTCAGCTTGGATTCACTCTGCTCATCATATTCAGGTACACCGATCAAGCGTAAATTAGGTCTTTTCACATAATCCCATATATTTCTTGGAGGCTTTGTTCTTTTCTTTTCACTTTTTATTGTGTGTGTGTGTCTTGCCTTCTCTTTTTACTTCAATGAGTTGATCTTCAATCTCTATCTTTTCTTCTACTTGATCAGTTCAGCTATTAAAACTTGTGTTTGCTTCATGTAGTTCTCATGCTGTGTTTTTCAACTCCATCAAGTCATTTGTGTTCTTTAAGCTGGTTATTCTAGTTAGCATTTCTTCTAACCTTTTTTCAAGGTTTTTGGTTTCTTTGCATTGAGTTAGAACGTGTTCCTTTAGCTCAGAAAAGTTTGTTATTATCCACCTTCTGAAGCCTGTTTCTGTCAGTTCGTTGTACTCTTTCTCGATCATGTTGTGTTCCCGTGTTGTTGAGGAGTTGTGATCTCTTAAAGGAGAAGAGGTGTTCTGGTCTTTGATGGTTTCATCTTTTTTTGTGGTGTTTTTTCCCCGTCTCCATGGATTTTCCTGGCTGTGGTCTCAGGGAGCTACTTGATGGGATCGCTTGTCTGTCTGTCAGGGTGCTACTTGGTTTCTGTGGACTCCTTCAGGTTGCTAGGTAAGCTTCCTGTGTCTTTTTTGTTTACACCGGGAGTTTAGGCCCACCTCTTCCACTGACCTGGAGGTGCTGCTGGGTGGTCAAGAACACCATCCTGTTGCTATTTGGCTTCCTGTGTTTTTTGCTAAAATCTGAGGCCTAGTCCCACCCCTTTAATGGTGGGCTATGTTCTTCCTCCACAGGGCTGGATCATTCAGGGTTCAGCTCTGACTGTGGCACTGGCTGGGAAACCTGCTAGAATTAGTGCTTCAGCCCTCTGGGATTTGTGGGGGTGGGTAGGGACCTGCCTAGCCACACTGCCTGTCTCCCTGTTTTCGGCTCCCTCTCTCAGGTCATGGGGGAGGGGCCTGCCCAGCTACTCAGGCCAGCTTATGGGCTCATGCATTTGCCTAGATCTTTGCACCAATCCAGGGCACTGTCCTGTATTATTATTCAACTCTGTGCTTGTAATTCCTGGTGCTTGACTGGCAAAGATCCCCTGTTCTGTGTATTGCTGAGGCTTTGGGGGAAGTGCTGTATCTGGACTGGAGTGCCAGATGGGGAGCCTCTGACTCACTGGTCAGATGCACTTTCTGGGTGAAGTGGCACCCCTCTCCACCTCGGTCTGCCCTGCCTGGGTTTTGCTCACCATCAGACCAGACCCATTGAAATGCACCTGGTACCTCGGTTGGAGCTAGTAGATCTCTGGATTTCTGTGTCTCTCTTGCTGGGTGTTGTGCACTGGAGTTGTATCTATTCGGCCATCTTGACTCCCTCCCTTTTTAGCCAGGATAGTCTTGATCTCCTGGCCTTGTGATCTGCCCACCTTGGCCTTCCAAAGTGCCAGGATTACAGTGGTGAGCCACCAAGCCAGCCTAAATGATGTTTTAAACATACTGTTGAGTTCAGTTTGCTGGATTTTGTTGAAGATTTTTGCATCAATGTTCGTCAGGGATATTAGCCTGTAGTTTTCTTTTTTTGATGTATCTTTGTGTTGTTTTGACATTAGGGTAATACTGGCCTTAATAGATGAATTTGCAAGTACTCCCTTTTAAATTTTTTTTGGAGTAGCTTTAGTAGGATTCCTGTTAATTTCCTTTAATTGTTTGATAAAATTTAGCAGTGAAACCATCAGGTTCTGGGCTTTTCTTTGCTGGGAGATTTTTGTTACTGCTTCATTACTTGTTTATGGTCTGTTCAGATTTTGGATTTCTTCATGGTTCAATTTTGGTAGATTGTATGTGTCTAGGAATTTATTTCCTAGGTTTTCCAATTTATTGGCATAAGTCATAGTAGTCTGTAATGGGCCTTTGCATTTCTGTGGTGTCAGTTGTAATGCCTCTTTTTTCATCTCCGGTTTTATTTATGTGAGTCTTCTCTTTTTTTCTTAGTCTGCCTAAAGGCTTATTGATTTTATCTTTTCAAAAACAACTTTTCATTTTATTGATCTTTGGTATTGCTTTTTTCATTTTAATTTCATTTATTTCTGCTCGAATCTTTTTTCTTCTAATTTTGTGTTTAATTCACTCTTGCTTTTCTAGTGTTTTTTTTTTTTTAATAAAAAAAAAATAGAGGTGGTGTCTTGTTATACTGCAAGAGCTTATGGAGCTTGAGCCCAGGCTGATCTTGAATTCCTGAGCTCAAGCGATCTTCTTGCCTTGGCCTCCTAAAGTGCTGGAATTACAGGCATGAGCCACCATACCTGGTCACTTTTCTAGTTTTTAAAATGCATTATTAGGTTATTTGAAGTTTTTCTACTTTTTTGATATAGATGCTTATTGCTATAAACTTTTCTCTTAGTAGTACTTTTGCTGTATCCTATTTGTTTTGGTATGTTATGTTTCCATATGCATTTGTTTAAAGAAGTTTAGGCTGGGCATGGTGGCTCATGCTTGTAATCCTAGTACTTTGTGATGCCAAGGTGGGCAGACTGCTTGAGCTCAGAAGTTCAGGACCAGCCTGGGTAATGTGGTGAAACTCTGTTTCTACTAAAATACAAAAAATTAGCCAGGCGTGGTGGTACGCACCTGTAGTCTCAGCTTCTTGGGAGGCTGAGGCATGAGAATTGCTTGAATCCAGGAGGTGGATGTTGCAGTGAGCCGAGATCACACCATTGCACTCTAGCTTGGGTGACAGAGTGAGATTGTCTCCAAAAAAAAAAAAAAGAACTTTTAAAATTTCCTTCTTATTTTGTTCATTGACCTATTGGTCATTTAGGAGCATATTGTTTAATTTCCATGTGTATATATAGTTTCCAAAGTTCCTCTTGTTATTTATTGATTTATAATTTTATTCCATTGTGGTCATAGAAGGTACTTGATATGATTTCAGCTTTTTTGAATTATTTTATTATTTATTTTTATTTTTTTCCTTAACCTACCTTTCAGGAAGATTTTTAAAAATTCTTTAAGACTTGTTTTGTGGCCCAACTTACGCCCTATTCTTGAGAATGATTCGTGTGCTGATGAGAAGAATGTGTATTCTGCAGCCATTGGATGAAATGTTCTGAAAATATCTATTAGGTCCATTTGCTTTACAGTGCAGATTAAGTCCTACATTTCTTTGTTTATTTTCTGTCTGAATGATCTGTTCAATGCTGAAAGTGAGATGTTAAAGTCTCTAGCTATTACTGTATTGAGGTCTCCCCTCTCTCTCTCTCTCTCTCTGTCTCTCTCTTTAGCTCTAGTATTTACTTTATACATGTGAGTGATCCAGTATTGGGTGAATATATATTTATAATTGTTACATCCTCTTGCTGAATTGACCCCTTTATCATTATATAATGACCTTTTTCTCTTTTAAGTTTTTGTCTTGACGTCTATTTTGTCTGATATATATACAGCTGCTTCTGCTCTTTTTTGGTTTCTGTTTGCACAGAATATGTTTTTCTCTCCCCTTTTTTTCAATGTATGTGTGTCTTTATAGGTGAAGTGTGTTTCCTGTAGGCAACAGATTGTTGGGTCTTGTTTCTAAAATCCATTTAACTCTGTCTTTTGATTGGACAGTTTTTAGTCTCCTTACATTCAACGTTATTGATTAGTAAGGACTTCTGCCATTTGGTTATTTGTTTTCTGGTTGTTTTGTGGTCTTTTCTTTCCTCCTTTTCATACTCTCTGCCTGTTTTGTGAAGGTGATTTTCTCTAGTGACATCTTTTAATTTCTCTTTATTTTTTGTGTCTCTTTTGTATGTGTTTTGATTTGAGGTTAGCACGAGGCTTGCAAATAACCCATTCATTTAAACTGATGGCAGCTTAACACTGATTATTAAAACTAACGAAGAGAAAACTAATAAAAATGCCCATAATCCTAGCTACTCAGGAGGCTGAGGTGGGATGATCCCTTGAGCCCAGGAGTTTGAAGCTGCAATAAGCTATGATTGTGTCACTGTACTTCAGCCTAGCTGACAGGATAAAACCATGTCTCTTGAGAAAAAAAAAGGGCGAGTCACAGTGGCTCACACCTGTAATCCCAGCATTTTGGGAGGCCAAAGTATGTGGATTGCATGAGCCTAAGTTCATGTTCCTGGACAACATGGGGAGACCTGTCTCTACAAAAATATGAAAAAATTAGCTGGGCATGGTGGAGCACACCTGTAATTCCAGCTACTTGGGAGGCCAAGGTAGGGAGATAATTTGAGCCCAAGAGGTCAAGGCTGTGGTGAGCCAAGGTTGTACCACTGCACTCCAGCCTAGGGGAAAGAGCGAGACCCTGTCTCGGTTAAAAAAAAGAAAAAGAAAAAAGAGGGAGTATAGTCTTGAGTTAGTAGCTCCTGTCTTTGTCCCTTAAGTGTATTATTTTGTTTAATCTTCACAAAAAACCTGTATTACAGATAGAAAAATAATCATTTTATACCTAAAGAAAGTGAAGTTTACGAAGTTTAAATAATTTGCCCAAGATGACACAGCTTTGAAGTGTAAGAAAACACTACACCTTGGAATCATATCAGAGAAGTCATAGAATTGAAGGGAAAGTTGAAAAATGGGCAGAAAGGCATAGGATGTTAAGCAGCAGGGACCTCATGCAGAACCATATCACGGAATTGTCTGATTTGCACCACACTTGGCACTTCTACCACTGTATGCTCAGCAGGCTATTGGATCCTTGATGCCAGCATGGACAATTATTAACTATTGTTCATTGTTTATTAACTATTGTTTATTTTTATGTTTTTCAAGTGATAATCTAGTTGTGAAGTTACGTCTAGTTGTCTGGCCTAATTTTTTTTTCTCTTTTTTCTTTTTTTTTCTTTTTCTTTTTTTTTTTTTTTTGAGATAAAGTCTCACTCTGTCATCCAGGCTAGAGTGCAGTGGTGCAATCTCAGTTCATTGCAACCTCTGCTTCCTGGGTTCAAGCAAGTTTCCTGCCTCTGCCCCCTGAGTAGCTGGGATTACAGATGCCCACCACCAGCCTGACTAATTTTTTGTATTTTTAGTAGAGATGGGTTTTTGCCATGTTGGCCAGGCTGGTCTCGAACTCCTGACCTCAGGCGATCCACCTGCCTCATCCTCCCAAAGTGCTGGAGTTACAGATGTGAGCCACCACCCCTAGCCCTGTCTGGCCTCATTTCATGTGCTAGTGTTGTCCTAGGCAGAGAGTAGTATCTGGCCTTCTTGGCTTCTATAGTAGAGCGTTGAGCCATGCTTCCCACCAAGACTGATACAACCAAAGATTCAATGGAAGAGTATTTTGATGCTGGGCAACAATAATACAAAGGGTAAATGTCCACCTTAGCAGTGTGGGTATGCAGATGCCCATGTAGCATTCTGCTGAAGACTGGCTGAACTGAGAAGCTGTGCCTTTGCCGTAAGGCTGGCTATTTTTTCCTGAGACCAGACTCTACCAAACAGATCTCAGTAGGACTTCCAGGCAATATGCCAAGTACAGGAGTTTTCACATGAGGACCTCTGCCTATTTCTGATTCACTAAAATGGGGTAAATGACCAGCAAAACCAGTCAGCTCTTAGGGTCAATCTGAGGAGGGAGTATGTAGAAAATAGATGCACATGGAAAATGCACCTCCCTAACTTCTGGTCTTACTGGATCTTCAGTGTGGTATCCTAAGACCTTGAATTTCTATGTTATTGGGCAGTATTTCACTGCAGCTTTACCTGATTAACCAACCATATTAAACATTTTCTTGCAAGAGATACAGAATTATTTTGCTTGGCCGGGCGCGGTGGCTCAAGCCTGTAATCCCAGCACTTTGGGAGGCCGAGGCGGGTGGATCACGAGGTCAAGAGATCGAGACCATCCTGGTCAACATGGTGAAACCTCGTCTCTACTAAAAATACTAAAAATTAGCTGGGCATGGTGGTGGGTGCTTGTAATCCCAGCTACTCAGGAGGCTGAGGCAGGAGAATTGCCTGAACCCAGGAGGCGGAGGTTGCGGTGAGCCGAGATCGCGCCATTGCACTCCAGCCTGGGCAACAAGAGCGAAACTCCGTCTCAAAAAAAAAAAAAAAAAAAAAAAATTATTTTGCTTGCATTTCTTTGCTCTTCTACACTCTCTTCACCTTAAGTTTAGAGACCATATTACTTTTGTATCTTCAAGTCTAGTATTGTGTCTAGATACAGCAGAGACTTGAAAAAATATTTGATGGGCTGAATGAATGGATTTTCCTTAGCTATCTTATTATGAAGCTGAATTGATTCTTATGAAATGGTAGGGAATTAATAGTCATGGATGTTTGAAATATTTTATAATTTTTTTAGATTAGAAAATAATTGTAAATCTGCTGTGAGAAGAAGGACCACAGTGATATTTCCTCTGCTTTTGTTGTTACAGGTGTTCCAGGATTTAGGGATGGAAGTACTGTCGGGAGTTGCCAAAGGCTATAACATAAGCGTTTTCGCTTATGGACAGACAGGCTCTGGGAAGACATACACCATGCTGGGGACCCCAGTGAGTATTAAAATTAGATATATTCCTAATGCCACAGCAAGCCTTAACCTTCCATTGTCCTTACTACTGTGAGATAGAATATGATTTATGTAGTAGGTCAACTTTAAAGGAGATTTAATGAGTCTTCTGTTTTAAGAATGAGTTTTTCAGCATGTAATTGGAAGGTAAACTGAGTAATTAGCCCCTCCTTATTAAACCCTGAAGACCTTTAGAATTTTACAGCTCCCTTCAACAAAGCAGTTCTTCTCAGTCCTACTGATTTTCTTTTGTTACCTCCAGGTTCCTTACTTGAAGCTGTTTTACACCTTTGTTGTGGACAAGACCTGGACTAAATCTTTTCTTTTTTTTGAGACAGAGTCTCACTCTGTCACCAGGCACTAGGCTGAAGTGTAGTGGCACAATCTCGGCTCACTGCAACCTCCGCCTCCTGGGTTCGGGCAATTCTCCTGCCTCAGCCTTCCAAGTAGCTGGGACTACAGGTGCACGCCGCCACGCCCAGCTAATTTTTTGTATTTTTAGTAGAGACAGGGTTTCACCATGTTGGCCAGGATGGTCTCGATCTCTTGACCTTGTGATCCGCCCGCCTTGGCCTCCCAGAGTGCTGGGATTACAGGCTTGAGCCACCGCGCCTGGCCTGGACTAAATCTTAAGTTCAGGCTAGAGCTGTACAGAGATTCCATTATTGTGGCCAAGCTCCAAGCCTACATGTGTTAGATCTGTGTGTTAGAAGAAAGCAGGAGGGCTAGCTCCTGAGCCAGGGGCTTTCAAAAGTATGTAGGATTTAATGAGAGCCTTCCTTTATCATAGAAAATTAGGAGGGCAGAGTTCCTTAATAAGAATACCTTCTTGTTTTAGGTTTAGAAGTATCCTGGTGGGGGTGCCAGGTGCAGTGGCTCACATCTATAATCTCAACACTTTAGTGTCGCTGAGGCAGAAAGATACCTTAAGCCCAGGAGTTTGAGACCAGTATGGGCAACATAGGGAGTCCCCATCTCTATAAAAAATACAAAAACCATCTGGGCGTGGGGGCACATGCCTGTGTTCCCAACTAGTTAGGAGGCTGAGGTGGGAGGATGGCTTCAGCCTGGGAGCTTGAGGCCGCAATGATCAGCCAAGATCTTGCCATTGTACTCCAGCCAGAACAACAGAGTAAAAGACCCTGTCTCAGCTGGGTGCAGTGGCTCACTCCTGTAATCCCAGCACTTTGGGAGGCCAAGGTGAGCAGATTATGAGATCAGGAGTTCAAGACCAGCCTGGCCAACATGGTGAATCCCCATCTCTACTAAAAATACAAACATTAGCCAAACATGGTGTGTGCCTGTAATCCCAGCTACTTGGGAGACTCAGGCAGGAGAATCACTTGAACCCAGGAGGTGGAGGTTGCAGTGAGCTGAGATTGCACCATTGCACTCCAGCCTGGGCAATAGAGTGAGACTGTGTCTTAAAACAAAAACAAAAGCAAAAAAAAAAAACCTAAGAAACAAAACAAACAAACAAACAAACAAAAAACACTACACAGGGACATTCTATAGGATATGTTGCCTCCTAGATGATTATCCCTGATGCCTTGGGCCTAGCTCATTCCTTACTTTGTCTTGTGTTTAGTGTTATTTCACACTATTTGACTTTAAAAAAAGAAATTGGAGCCTGGGTGGCTCACACCTGTAATGCCAGCACTTTGACAGGCTGAGGTAGGAAGATCACCCAAGCTCAGGAGTTTGAGAGTAGCCTGGCAACATGGTGAAACCCCGTCTCTACTAAAAATATGAAAATTAGCTGGGCATGGTGGCACCCACCGGTACTCCCAGCTACTCAGGAAGCAGAGGCAGGAGAATTGCTTGAACTTGGGAGGTGGAGGTTGCAGTGAGCTGAGATCACACTATTGCACTCCAGCCTGGGCAGTAAGAGTGAAACTCCATTTCAAAAATAATAGTAATAATAGTAATAAGAAATTGGCCACTAAACTGAAAGTACAAAGCCCTTAACCTGAGTCCAAGTTAGCACTGAATATAAGATGGGAAAAGAAACCACCTTTTTCTAAATATGTGTTTTTGTTGTTGTTTTTTGTGATGGAGTTTCACTCTGTTACCCATGCTGGAGTGCAGTGGCATGATCTCAGCTCACTGCAGCCTCTGCCTCCCAGGCTCAAGTGATCCTCCCACCTTAGCCTCCCAAGTAGCTGAGACCTAGGCACATACCAGCATGCCTGGCTAATTTTTTTGTATTTTTAGTAGAGATAGAGTCTCCCCATGTTGTCAAGGCTTGTCTTTAACTCGTGAGCTCAAGTGATCCACCTGCCTTGGCCTCCCAAAGTGCTGGGATTACAAGGGTGAGCCACTGCACCTGGTCTAAATGTGTATTTTGAATACTTTTGTACTCAACACCCCCGTAGGGATTGGAGGTATAGGGGGTTAAGGGGAACATTGGTAAAGTGTTTTTATCCAAGAATAATGTAACCTTCATTGTGTAAAAGCAGGTATCTGGGTTTACTTCCTTTTATGGTGATAATCTGCCTCTCATCTGGTACATTTCTCCCATGAATGTCTTTTGGAGCACTGGCACATAAAAGTCTTCTACATTCCCCAGTGAAATTGCCTGAAGTGAAGAGGCTAGGACAAGAAGTCCATGCACCTATCTCCCATGCTGAGGATGGTTCCTGGGTATTCTGTCGGGGAGACTATTACCTTGAGTAAACAATAATGCTTTCCTTTCTTCTGTTTTCCAGGCCTCTGTTGGGCTGACACCACGGATATGTGAGGTATAGACTATCTTTTGACTGGATCCTCTCAAAGTAGGTCTCTGTACAGTTCCTACAACAAAACCCCAACCCTCTGGTTTGTGCAGGGTCTCTTCGTCAGGGAGGAAGACTGTGCTTCACTGCCTTCCTCCTGTAGGATAAAAGTAAGGTAAGAACCTGACAACTTCTGGGACCTACAGTAGTTCTTTTTCCATTCCTAATTCTACCATGTTCAGCTGTCCTCTCTTTGCTTCCAGAGTTACCACAGGGATGGAGAAACCCACGGAAGAAATATCTTGCAGTACAGGAGCTGAGAAACATACTTAGGCCCTTGGTTGTAGAAAACTTAATTTCCTACCCATAGACTTAACAAGCAGGTCTTTCTTTCTGTGGCCAGCTTACCTTGGCTGTCTAGCCCTTCAGATGCCTTCACAGAACAATAGAGCTTAAGGGTCATGTTTGAAACTCACTCAAGAAACAATCTCTGTGGGCCAGTGCAGTGATTCTGGGAGGCAGAGGTTGCAGTGAGCCAAGATTGTACCACTTCAGCCTATGAGTCAGAGCAAGACTGTCTCGAAAGTAAATAAAGAAATACAATTTTTAAAAACTCTATTGTATATATATGGAAAGAGACTCAAGGGGGAACCCTGATTTGATCAGTGCCTTAGAGTGTCAGAGGTGGACCTGGGACAGGAACTAAGACCTCCTTATTTTTAGCCTAGTGTTTTTTCTACTTTTTTTCAAAGTAGAATTATGTTGCCTTTTCTATTTATCTCTAGTTTTCTAGAAATCTATAATGAACGAGTGCGGGATCTGTTGAAGCAATCTAGTCAAAAAAAATCCTATGCCCTGCGGGTCAGGGAGCATCCAGAGATGGGCCCATATGTACAAGGTGAGCTACTGTGGTCCTGGAGATTTGAAACCAAACTGAAGCCTGGGAAGCTCTCCTAATACTCACTAATTCATTGAACATATGTATAATTAACACTTACTGTGTGCCAACTATTATACTAGACACTGAGTAAGTATTGATAAATAGAAAAGACATGGTCCTGCTCTCACAGGCAAGCTTACAATCTGGTGGGTATGAATCAGAAAATGAACAATTACAAGCAGTGATAAAGACTAATAAAAAAATAAATAGATGTAGCAATGGCAAAGAACAGTGGAAGATATTGGTGACTCACCTGTATGGGGTGATCAGGAAGAGCTGCTCTGGGGAGGAAACATTTAAGCTGAGATTGAAGGGAGTACAGTCATGTGAAGGATGGTGTAGCAAGGTGAGAAGTGTTTCAGGAAGACGGAGTGGAATGAAATAGAGCCCTGAGAGAAGGTTTGGTGTTTTCAACGGGCCAGTGTGGCTAAAGCATGGTGAATGAGAGGGACAACTGTGGGGAATAAAGTGAGGTCTGCAGGCACCCGATCTGGCAGGGCCTCTAGTGGTTCCCTGGTAAACCAGTCCCCTTTCCATGGTACTTTTTCTGTCGGTGGTGGTAGTCAGTAGGGTAGGAAAGATAGGGCGATATCAGACATCTGACATGGGGTAGGATTTGATGTGTTTCCTAACCAAATAGTGATGTTTGGTGTTTGGTACCATCTGTCTTATATCATTAAGCTAGGTCCTGCTATTAAGTAGCAACAGTTGGGTTCTTTTATGGATGAAGTTTTTACCCTTCCAGGCCTCTTAACAACAAGTAATATATGGTCTGGCACGGTGCCTCATGCCTGTAATCCCAACGCTTTGGGAGGCTGAGGTGGGCGAATTGCGGGAGGTCAGGAGTTTGAGACCAGCCTGGCTAATATGGTGAAACCTTGTCTCTACTGAAATTACAAAATAACTGGGCATGGTGACATGTACCTGTAAATCCAGCTACTCGGTTGCAGCGAGCTGAGATTGCGCAATTGCCCTCCAGCCTGTGACAGTGAAACTCCTTCTCAAAAAAAAAAAAAGTAATCTATGCATTTTATGTTCCTATAGCAATATATCAGTTTATTTTTTATTAATTTTTTTAGCCACAAGGTCTTACTGTGTCGCCCAAGCTGGAATGGAGTGATGCTGTCATAGTTCACTGCAACCTGAACTCCAGGGCTCAAGTGATCCTCCCACCGCAGTCTTCCAGGTAGCTAGGGCTACAGGCATACACCTAGGCAGCTAATTTTTATTTTTTTATTTTTATTTTTTTAAGGCAGAGTTTCGCTCTTATTACCCAGGCTGGAGTGCAATGGCATGATCTCGGCTCACTGCAACCTCCGCCTCCTGGGTTGAGGCAATTCTCCTGCCTCAGCCTCCCAAGTAGCTGGGATTACAGGCACGCGCCACCATGCCCAGCTAATTTTTGTATTTTTAGTAGAGACGGGGTTTCACCATATTGACCAGGATGGTCTTGATCTCTTGACCTCATGATTCACCCACCTCGGCCTCCCAAAGTGCTGGGATTACAGGCGTGAGCCACCGCCCCTGGCCTAGGCAGCTAATTTTTAAATCGGCTATAGAGATGGGTTCTCACTATGTTGCGCAGGCTGGTCTTGAACTTCTGGCCTCAGGCGATCCTCCCACCTCAGCTTCCTAAAGTGCTAAAATTATAGGGGTGAGCCAGTGCACCTGGCTATAGTATGCTAATTTAGATCCTAATAAGGAGCAGGACATGAAAGATCAAGAGCCAGTTTTCTCTGGTCAGGACATGGCAAATGGATGATATAATAGGTATGCCAGTGACTGATTCTGCTACCTTTGTCTTTTCCCAAATGTTTTATCATAAATGGCAGCAGAGAAACAACAACAAAAATACCATTTCCTTTGCTAGGTACCAATTTAAGTTTGCTCTGTAAAACTCTGTGGGTATATGCATCTGTGTAAAGCAATACTTTCATGGCAGACCATGAGTCGATGCAGTGATGTCAGACTTCTTAAAAGTCTGTGTGTGTATATGTGGGAGGAGCAATAAGAGGAGACCTCAGACATAGTTCAAATATCTGCTTTATATAGAAAAACATTGAAATCTGGAAAATGTTGAGGGTCCCAAAGCCACACAGCTATAGAGTTGAATGGAACAGAATCCTATATATCAAGGGCCTGGATGGAGACCTGGGATCATAGATTCTTTGATTGGTGTACTACCTGCAACCCAGAGAAAATATGACTCTTGCAAGGTCATACAGCTTGGGTCATATATCCAGTGTCAGTGACAGGATCAGGACTAAAAGGTTCATGGAGCAAAGATCCAGGGTAGTTTTGGATACCTTTATGGAATGAACCCTTGAGGGGAGGGAGGTAGGAAATACTGAATTTTAAACTGGTGAAAAATCTCTTAGATACTTTGTTACAAGTTTCTTGAAGCTGCTCTGAACTTTCTCAAACCATTACAAATACAGGTGAACATTTCTTAGTGAAGGAGTCATGAGCCGAAATAGTATAGAACCAGCCTTGGAAGTTAGGATCCTGAAGAGTCACACTGAACTATTTTAGTCCCTTCACTACCCTCTGATGACATTTTAATAATTTTTTTATTTTTTAATGTTTTCTTTCTTTATTGATATACTTATCTGTCTACCTGCCCATCTGTCTTAAGGCTCATCCATTCTGTGAATATGACTTTAAAGTGGAAAGTTGTTTCTGGTTTGAAACCAATTATACAGAAATTTACTGAGTACCTACAAAATGCCTATGCTATTCTGGGTGCCATGGGAACTATGAAAATATAAGGCCCTTAAAGAACTTGCAGTTCCAATTCAGAATTGTGAGATGGACCTTTATAGCTACCTAAATCCAAAGAAAGGAAAGGAGTAGCCTTTCCATTAAAAAGTTTATTAATTAGATGCAAGATTGAGTTGAAATATGAAAAGCACAAGGCCCTGGCCAAAGGACCCATAAGAGGCCCATGGTTATAGGATCTAAACTGATATCTAAGTGAGACAAAGACAATATTGTATGTTTGCTGTGTCCTTTATTTTAATATAATGGTATAGGTGCAAAGCAAGAGTTAGGTAGTTGGGACTCTGAAAAAAATTCTGTATTTACTATGTACTCAATCTATAAGTCACAGGAGTTTTCCCCCACCCCAAACATGTAATTCTTGTGCCTTTTTTTTCCTTTCTTTTCTGCATGAACTAGGACCTCTAGTACAATAGTAAATAAAAGTGGTGACAATCTCGTTCCCAGAGGAAAGCTTCACCATTTTACCATTAAGTAACGTATTTGCAATAGTGGTTGTCTTTAATAATATTCTATATGCTTCTCAAACTGTGGTGAAGGACCAGTTTTTTTGTGGTGGTGGGTTTTTTTGGGATCAGAGTCTCACTCTGTCACCCAGGCTGGAGTGCAGTGGCACAATCGTGACTCACTGCAGCCTCAAACTCACAGACTCAGGCAGCCCTCCTTCCTCAGCCTCCCAAGTAGCTGATACTACAGACATGTGCCATTATGCCCAACTAACTGTTTTTTATTTTAGACGTGGGGTCTCGCTATATTGCCCAGGCTAGAAGAACCAGTGTTTTTTTTTAAATTTTTTTTTTTTTTTTTAAAGATGGGGTTTCACCATGTTGGTCAGGCTGGTCTTGAACAGCCGACCTCAGGTGATCCGCCTGCCTTGGCCACCAAAGTGCTTGGATTACAGGCATGAGCTACTATGCCCAGTCAGTTTTGTTTTTTTTTTTTAATTCCAATCTTTGGTATACTAATACATATATAAAATAAAATAAGGATGAATTACTAGAAAAATGAAACCAGTACCTTAATTACAATCCCAAAATCTTCTGTACTAGATTCAACAGATATAAAATTACTCTATCAAAGTTAGCCTTTTATTGTTTTTGTTTTTTTGAGACAGAGTCTTGCTCTGTCACCCAGGCTAGAGTGCAGTGGTGGAATCTTGGCTCACTGTAACCTCTGCCTCCTGGGTTCAAGTGATTCTCCTGCCTCAGCCTCCCAAGTAGCTGGGACTACAGGCACATGTAGCTGCGCCTGACTAATTTCTGTATTTTTAGTAGAGACGGGGTTTCACCATGTTGGCCAGGCTGGGTCTTGAACACCTGGTCTCAGGTGATCCACCCGCTTTGGCCTCCCAAAGTGCTGGAATTCTAGGCATGAGCCACTGCACTCAGCCTTTTTTTATTGTTATGAAGCATTCTAACACTCTCAGTTTCCATACTGTCTTCTCATTGCCTATCAGGTAACAAATTTGAGAACAGGCCCCAGTCTGTAGATGAGCAACACTGCCTTAGCCAATTAAGAAAATTCTTTTCTCCTTAGTTTTCTCAGTTTCTATTTTTAAATTTTAAACAAATCAAACTTATGAAAAAGTTGCAAGTACAGTATAAAAAACTTTTTTTTCCTGAACCATTTGAGAATAAATTTCAGACCTGATGACCTGCCTCTCCTGAGCAATGTAGAATGTTTTTTCCTACAAACAGTAATAATCTACATGATTCCAACACAACCAACAAAACCAGGAACTTAGCTTTGGCACATTATTTCTATCTAATCCTTAGATCTCATTTAAATTTTACTAATTGTTCTGATAATTGTCCAGTTAAAGTTAGGGGTTGCATTTAGTTAGGGTATCTCTTTAGTAACTTTCAGTCTGGAAGAGTTCCTCAGTGTCTCCTTGACTTTCATGAACTTAAAAACTTCTTCATGAGGCACACTTATTTGTCTATTACTCTTGATTTTTCATTTCATCTCTTAAGGTGATGTCTGCCAGGGTTCTTCACTTTGAAGTTATTGTTTTTCCTTTGTAATCGTCAAGTATTTTGTGGGACACTACCTTTGAAACAATGTAAATATCTTATCCTCATCAAACTTTCAATATATAAGTTATGTTAGTATGGATTCATTTGGTCTTACTTTACTCAATGGATTACTTTCAGTTACTATTATTTATTATTTTGAGGCTCAAATTACCCCGTATTTAGCCACTGGGATCCCTTTCAAGTGGGTCCATTTGGCCATACCTCTGTCATTCTTCGAGTACTTTCTTGCCTTCTGTGATAAGATATTCCAGGCTTATCTTCCCTGACTTAGTTCTGGAATTCACCATTTCTTCCATGACCACTGAATCCTTTTATTGGAGAATGGTATTTAAAAGCCAAGATCTGGGTGCTAGATACACCCATTGCATTTGAGACGTAATTCTCTTCTCTGACAGCGGAAGTGCTTCTTTGACCTGCCACCCTATGTGTAGACATTCTTCATTGCTGTTGCTGCCCTCTCTTATATGGATGGCTACCTCTCCTGCCTGTGCTTTGGCATCCCAGGCTTGGCCGCCCCACTGTGGGAAGCCCTGCTCACCATGTTCAAGTTCCAGAAGTCTATACTGGGCTGCCTCCCTCTGCTGCCAACTATGTGAGTGCCTTCCCTGCCCTTCTTGGTCTTTGTATCCTTTTTCTAACCAACTCCCCACCCCCACATAGGGGCTCTTCACCCCACAGTCTTTCTGTGTGGGTGTCTTTCTCATCTCACTTGGGCTCTGACTTCCCATGGCAGGCCACCCCAACATGTGGACAACCTTCTTACGTTGCCTGAGCTCCGATACCCTGTGCTGGGCTGCATTCTTGTGTGGAGGCTCTCCTCAGCCCACTCAGGCTCTGACTTTCTATGCCAGGCTGACATGTGTGGTCACCCTCCTCACCCTGCACTCATGCCAGACCTTCCCTCTGCATGGATACCCTTTTCACTTTGACTATGCCGTACCACAACACCCTGCGTGGATGCCCTCTTCACACCTCCCAGCCTCAGGCACCCTGCTGTGGATCACCAGAGATCCCCCACACTCTTACATGGCTGCCTGCCTTGCTCTACACCACTTAATGACCTCAGGACTAAGTTTTTTAGGAAACAGAAAGGAGAAAGGTATAAGCATTTTTACTGTGGTTAACTAGTGAAGTTTTACAAGTGCTTTTCTATGTCATATAATTTTTGTCCTCTATCTTGTTAATGGGATAAATTATACTGATTATTTTTTCAATGTTACAGCAATCTTGCATTCCTGGAATAGATTCAACCTAGTTAAGACATATTATCCTTTTTATGTATTTCTGGATTTGGATTTCTAATATTTTATTTGGGGTTATAGCCCCTATGTTCAATAGTGAAATTTGCCTGCAATAATCATCTTCCTTATCCTCTTCCTCTTCCAGCTTCTTTTTTTCTTTTTCTCTTTCGTCTCCTCCTCTGTTGTTCCCTTTCTCTCTCATTGGGTTTAGATTATGTTAGTTTCCTAAAATGAGTTGAGAGATGCTCCCACTTTTTCTGTTTTATTATTTTTTAAGAGACAGGGTCTTGGTCTATCACCCAGGCTGCAGTACAGTGGTGCAATCATAGCTCACTGCACCCTGGAACTCCTGGGGTCAAGTGATCTTCCTGTCTTAGCCTCTTGAGTAGCTAGGACTACAGGTACATCCCACCATGCCTGGCTAAATTTTAAGATGTTTGTAAAGATGGGGTCTCCCTGTGTTGCCCAGGCTGGTCTTGAATTCCTGGCCTCAAACAGTCTTAACACCTTAGCCTCCCAAAGTGCTGGGATTACAGGCATGAGCCACCATCTCTGGCCTTTTTCTCTTTTTTGAGACTGGGTTTTGTTTTGTTTTGTTTTTAAACAAGATTGGGGTTGCTCCTTCCTTAAATATTTGGCAGAATTTTCTGGCAAATCCTTCTGGGTCTGAGGGATTTTTTTTTGAGAAGGTTTAAAATTATGGCCATGATTTCTTTCAGATATTCTGTTTTCTATTACATCAATTTTAGAGGGTTAATTTTAGAAAATACTCATTTCTACTACATTTAAAATATTTATTTGCATAAAGTATAATATTTTCTTATTTTAGTAAATGTAGGATATTTCTTTTTTATTGCTAACATTGGTTATCTGTACCTTATCTCTTTTTTCTTGTTTAGTTTAAGGACTTATTTGTCTTTTCATAGAATCATCTTTTGTCTTTGTGGATTGTCTCCATTATTTTTATTACCTATTAATTTCTATTTTTTTTTTATATTTTCCTACTTTTAGTTTAATTTGTTGAATTTTTTCTATCTTTGTAAGATGAATGCTTAGCTTGTTGATTTTCATTCTTTCCTCTTTTCTAGTATATTTCTTTATAGCTATCAATTTCCCTGTAAGCATGACTTTAGCTGTATTGCACCAGTTTTTTTGTTTTTTTTGTTTTGTTTTGTTTTGTTTTTTTTGAGACAGAGTTTCGCTCTGTTATCCAGGCTGGAGTGCAATGGTGCGATCTCTGCTGACCGCAACCTCCGCCTCCTGGGTTCAGGCAATTCTCCTGCCTCAGCCTCCCGAGTAGCTGGGATTACAGGCACGTGCCACCATGCCCAGCTAATTTTTTTGTATTTTTAGTAGAGATGAGGTTTCACCATGTTGACCAGGATGGTCTCAATCTCTTGACCTCGTGATCTACCCGCCTCGGACTCCCAAAGTGCTGGGATTACAGGCTTGAGCCCCTGCGCCCGGTCTGCACCAGTTTTAATGTGTAGCATTTTCATCGTTAAGCAGTTTAAGATACATATAATTTTCAATATGATTTATTTTGACCCACGGGTTTAGAAGTGTGTTTCTTTTTAACACTCAGAGATTTCCTAGTTCTATTTTTGTTATAGGTATTTAGTTTAACAGTACTGAATTCAGAGGACATACTCCATGTAATTTCACTTAAAACAGCATGTATACAGACATGCTTTGTCTATATTGCAAGTTTGATTCTAGATCACCACAATAAAGTGAATATCACAATAAAGCAAAAATCAAAATAAAAACACAAATGTTTTGGTTTCCCAGTGCATATAAAAGTTATATTTATGCTATATTTTAGTCTATTAAGTACAAAGTAGCATTATATATTAAAAATGTACATACCTTAATTTTAAAATACTTTATTGCTAAAAAATGCTAGTGGTCACCTAAGCCTTCAGTGCGTCATAATCTTTTTGCTGGTGCAGGATTTTTTCTTAATGATGATGGCTGCTTACTGATTAGGATGGTGGTTGCTGAAGGATAGGATGGCTGTGGCAATTTCTTAAAACAACTGTGGAGTTTGTTACATCAACTGACTTCCTTTCATGAAAAATTTTTTCTCTAGTGTGAAATGCTGTTTGATAGCATTTTACTCACATTAGAACTTCTTTAGGAGTTGGAGTCAGTCCTCTCAAATCCTGCTACTGATTTATCAACTTTATGTAATATTCCGATTCATTTTTTGTTATTTCAACAATGTTCACAGCATCTTCACCAGGAGTAGTTTCCATCTCAAGAAACCACTTTCTCTGCTTATCCATAAGAAGCAATTCATCATTCATTCAAATTTGATCCTGATATTGTGGCAGATCAGTCACATCTTCACGCTCCACTTCTAACTCTACTTCTCTTGATATTTCTACCACTCTGCAATTACTTCCTCCACCGAAGTCTTGAACCCCTTAAAGTAATTCATGAGGGTTGGAAACAACTTCAAACCCCTCAATGTTGGTATTTTGACCTCTTGTCATAAGTTATGAATGTCCTTAATGCCATCTAGAATGATGAATTCTTTCCAGAAAGTTTTCAATAGACTTTCCCCAGATCCATCAGAGGAATCACTATGGCAGCTATAACTTTACAAAATGTATTTCTTAAGTTATCAGACTTCAAAGTTGAAACGACTCCTTGGTCCATGGGCCATAGAACGGATGTTATGTTAGCAAGCGTGAAAACAACATTAACCTTCTTGTACATCTCCATCAGAGCTCTTGGGTGACTTGGTGCACTCTCAATGAGCAATAATATTTTGAAAATAATCTTTTTTTTCTGAGCAGTAGTTCTTAACAGTGGGCTTACTATAAGCAGATATGCTGTCATTTAGGCTTTATGGTTCCATTTATAGAGTATAGGCAGAGTAGATTTAGCGTAAGTCTTAAGGGCCCTCGGATTTTTTTTTTTTTTTTTCGAGACGGGATCTTGCTCTGTCACCCACTCTGGAGTGCAGTGGTGTGATCACAGCTCACTGCAGCCTCGACTTCCCAGGGTCAGGTGATTCATTTTTCACCCATGCAGTACCATACCTGGCTAATTTTTTGAGTGTTTTGTAGAGACAGGGTTTCACCATGTTGCCTAGACAGGTTTTGAACTCTTGGGCTCAAGAGATCCACCTGCCTTAGCCTCCCAGAGTTCTGGGATTACAGCTGTGAGCCACTGCAACCAGCCTGGCCCTAGGATTTTCAGAGTGGTAATGGCTTCAATTTAAAGTCGCAGCAGCCAGGCACGGTGGCTCATGCCTGTGATCCCAGCACTTTGGGAAGCTGAGGTGGGTAGATCACCTGAGGTATGGAGTTCGAGACCAGCCTGGCCAACATGGTGAAACCACATACCTACTAAAAATACAAAAATTAACCAGGTGTGGTGGTGTGTGCCTGTAATTCCAGCTACTAGGGAGGCTCAGGCAGGAGAATCACTTGAACCTGGGAGGCAGAGGTTGCAGTGAGCCAAGATCGCTCCACTGCACTCCGGCCTGAGCGACAAGAGCGAAACTCCGTCTCAATAATAATAATAATAATAAAATAAAGTCACCAGCTACATTAGCCCCTAACAGGAGAATCAGCCTGTCCTTCAAAGCTTTGAAACCAGACAGTAACTGCTGCTCTCTAGCTATAAAAACCCTTGATGACATCTTTTTCCAATAGAAAGCTGAGTTGTCTATGTTGAAATTCTGTTGTTTCGTGTAGTGACTTTCATTATCTTAGTTTTAACTGTATCTTTTGGATAACTTGTTAGAGCTCTTGCTTGCTTTACCTTGCACTTTCATGTTATTGAGAAGCTTCTTTCCTTAAACCTTGTGAACTAACCTCTGCCAGCTTCCAACTTTTCTTCTGCAGCTTCCTTAACTCTCTCAGACTTCATAGCATTGAAGGGAGTGAGGGCTTTGCTCTGGATTAGGCTCTGGCTTAAGGGAATGTTGTGATAGTTTGGTCTTCTAACCATACTCTAAAATTTACTTTCTTCATATCAGCAAGAAGGCTGTTTTGTTTTCTTACTCATGTGTTCATGGATTAGCACTTTTAATTTCCTTTAAGAACTTTTCCTTTGCATTCACAGCCTGGCCAACTATTGGGCTCAAGAGTCCTAGCTTTCAGCCTTTCTCAGCTTTTGACATGCCTTCCTTGCTAAACTTCAGGATTTCTAGCTTTTGATTTAAAATGAGAGATTCTTTCTTTTACTTGGACACTTAAAGGTCATTGTAGGGTAATTAATTGGCTTAATTTCAATATTTTTATGTCTCAGGGAATAGGGAGGCCTGAGTAGAAGGAGACAGGTAGGGGAAAGGCTGGTTGGTGGAGCAATCAGAACACACACATTTATCAGTTACGTTCACTTTCATATATGGGCACAGTTCTTGGTGCACGAACACAGTTACAATAGTAACATCAAAGATTACTGATCACAGATCATCATAATGTACAATAATAATGAAAAAGTTTGAAATATAAACACAGTTGGATTTGTAGCCTAGAATTTTAGCCAGTTTTTGTAAATTTTCCATGTGTGCTTGAAGAAAATGTGTATTATACAGTTGTTGGGCTTGGTGTTTATATATTACCATTTATCAGGTTTGATACTAGTTCAAATCTTCTGTACCCGTATTGATTTTGTTTTTCCATTTGTTTTAACATGTACTAAGAAGGGCAAGTTAAACTTTCTTGCTTCTTCTCCTTTTAATTCTGCCAATTTTTGTTTTATATATTTTTAGGCTTTATTATTACATGCATACAAAATTAGAGTTGTTAAAGCTTCCGGGTTCATTGAAACCTTTTTTCATTGTTAAGGATTTTTCTTTATCTTTAGTAATGCTTTTACTTTAAAGTCTACTTTGTCAGGTGTTAACTAAACTGGCTTTCTTTTGGTTAGTGTTTGTATTTTTATCTTTTCTACTTTTACTTTCAGTTTTTTGTATATATTTCAGATGTGTTTTTTAGAAAAAAATTTGCCTTTTTCTTTGTTTTACCTTTGTTTCATCACAATTTTCGTCTTTAATTTGATCTTGTAGTCTGCTTGTATTTAATGTATCACTAATTTTATTTGGGTTTAAATCTATTATTTTGTGTTTTCTCTTTACCTAGCCTGTTTTATGTTCCTTTTTCTATATTTTTTGGTTTGATAACTTTAAAAAATTATTCCGTATTTCTTCTCCACTAGCTTATTATTTACACATTGTTTTACTATTTTGGTGGTTATTCCAGAGATTACAACATAGACCATTGACTTAACAAAGTCTAATATTTACTGGTTGTTCTGCTTCTTCCCAGACAATAAAAGAACCTTAGAAGACTTCAACTCAGTTTGTCCATTCTTGACTTAAATGCCATTTTTATATTTCTTAATTTTTAAAGAACATCCTGCCTTGTATTGCATAGTTCCTTCTACTTCAAGAATAATCTTGTTTTCCCTCTAGTGTAGATCTGCTATTGACAAATTCTCTTGGCTTGACAAATTCTCTTGGCTTTCTTTTTCTTTCTTTCTTTCTTTTTTTTTTTTTTTTTGAGATGGAGTCTTGCTCAGTCACCCAAGCTATAGTACAGTGGCATGATCTCAGCTCACTGCAACCTCCGCCTTCTGGGTTCAAGCAACTCAGCCACCCAAGGAGCTGGGATTACAGGTGCCTGCCACCACGCCCGGCTCATTTCTCTACTTTTAGGTAGAGACAGGTTTCCCCATGTTGGCCAGGCTGATATTGAACTCCTGACCTAAAGTAATCCACCTTCCTTGGCCCCCCAAAGTGCTGGGTTACAGGTGTGAGCCACTGTGCCCAGCATGCTTTTCTTACTCTTGATGGTAAAGTTCACTCAATACAGAATTTTTAACTGATGCTAAGAATTATACCTTTGTCTTTTCCTTTCCACTATTTTTGCTGAGAACTCACCTCTTAGTCTAAATTTTTCAATATTTTTCTTTTTGTCTTTGAACAGTTTATTATGATCTTCTTAGGGGTAGATTTAGATTTTTAAAAACTCTTGCTGGGATTTTTGTTTCTGTGATTTTATATCTTTTTATCAGTTCTTAGAACTGATAAAGAGTTAAAAACTGATAAGAACTTTGGAAAGTTCTTAGCCATTACCTTTCCTTTTTTTACCCCCTTCCCTCCACTACCATTAGCTTTTCTAGTATTCCTTCTATCCCATTCATTCCTCTTCTTTTGGGACTGTAATTATAGGTATGTTAGGCCTATTCCTTGTATACTCTGTGAGTCTTACTGTTTTTCTATATTTAATTAATTAATTAGACATGGAGTCTTGCTAATGTTGCCGAGACTGGTTTTGGACTCCTGGTCTCAAGGGATCCTGCTGCCTTAGCATCCCAAGTCCCTGGGATTACAGATGTGCAGTACCACACCTAGCCTCCATATTTTGAATCTTTGGTCTCTCTGTGCTGAATTTTGAGTATGTTTCTGATCTATCTTCCTGCTCACTCATTCTTTCTCCAACTATATCTAACCTGCTGTTAAACTTTACATTGAGTTCTTATTTTCTCAGATATCCATTTTATCCTTTCATTATAGTTCCCAAGTTTACAGTCTTGTCTTTCAGCTCCTTGAAAATAGTAAGCAGAGTTACTTTTTTTTTTGAGAAGAAGTTTTGCTCTTACCACCCAGGCTGGAGTGCAATGGCACGATCTCAGCTCACTGCAACCTCCACCTTCTGGGTCCAAGTGATTCTCCTGACTCAGCCTCCCAAGTAGCTGGGATTATAGGCACACACCACCATGTCCGGCTAATTTTTTGTATTTTTAGTAGAGACGGGGTTTCACCACGTTGGCCAAACTGGTCTTCAGCTCCTAACTTCAGATGATCTGCCTGCCTCAGCCTTCCAAAGCGCTGCAATTACTTCTGTAAGCCACCGTGCCTGGCCTTCAGAGTTACTTTTAAGTCTGCCTAGTAGCTCCAGTATCTGGGTCTTTCTTGGATTGCTTTCTATTAAGTATTATTTTTGCTGCTTTGGTTTATGTTACTTTGTTATTTTGGGTGTAATTGTATTAATAAGCCCATGAAGTTACTTTGTTTTTGAATCTCCAATATAGACATTCTCTAGAACAGTTATGAGCATTTGGGACTTTGTCAGTAACCAGCCATGAAGATTTACTTTCATTCCTGTAGGCTCCTTTTCACCTATCTAAAGCCTCCCCATTCTTTTTTTTTTTTTTTGAGACAGAGTCTCACTCTGTTGCCCAGGCTGCAGTGTGATGGCGCAATCTCGGCTCACTGCAACCTCCGCCACCCGGGTTCAAGCATTTCTCCTATCTCAGCCTCCTGAGCAGCTGGGATTATATGCGCATGCCACCCCACCTGGCTAATTTTTTGTGTTTTAAGTAGAGACAGGGTTTCACTGTGTTCCCCAGGCTGGTCTCGAATTCCTGAGCTCAGGCAATTCACCTGCCTTTGCCTCCCCAAGTGCTAGGATTACAGGAGTGAGCCACTGCACCTGGCCTAAGACTTCCCATTCTATAATGTCTACATTTAAGTACCACTTCTCTGGAACCTGCCCTGACCACACCTCTGATTCCTCATCATGTATCATCTCTCTGACTCCCGTGGCACTTGGCCATATTGTCTTGTGTAGTGTAACTTACTATGATTATAAACTGTGGGAGGACAGAGAAGAGTGTATTGTGTCTTTTGACGGCTAAACCAAGTCTGTCACCTTGTAGGGAAAACAACACTGGCCTACCTCAGGAACTTTGTGAGGGCCAAATGAGGTAATGTGTGAGAATAGTTCTTATAATCCATATAGCAGAATTGTAAGGAATTATAGTTGTTGTTAGCATAGTCAATATATGAATCATAGACCATAATCTCTGTGAGGGCAGAGACCTATACAAGAGGTTTGCAGTAAATATTTCTTGATTTAGTTTATTATATGAATGAATTTGACCAGATTCCCTCATTTTTGTCTATTAAATGATATGAAATAGGAATGATATTCTCATAGGGAGGAAAAAATAAGAAATAGCAATGAAAAAGTTAAAGACCTGTAGGAAAAAGTTAAACTTTATCAAAAATTTCATTTAATTTTTTTTCCCCTTTGCAAATCCAATAGGTTTATCTCAACATGTAGTTACCAACTATAAGCAAGTAATCCAACTCTTGGAAGAGGGAATTGCAAACAGGTTTGTTTCTGTCATTCTTTTATCTTCACACTCCTTTCCTGTGTTCCCATTTCCCTTTGGGGAGTGTATAATGACACTTAAAATTGTCTCTGTGTGTAGATATGTTCACAGCCAGGAGGCTTTTCCCGGAACACTACTGTACCCAGGGTAAAGGGCAGTGACTTAGTCTCTTGTCAGGGGCGGTGGCTCACGCCTGTAGTCCCAGCACTTTGGGAGGCTGAGGTGGGTGAATCATGAGGTCAGGAGTTCAAGACCAGCCTGGTCAAGATGGTGAAACGCTGTCTCTACTAAAAATACAAAAATTAGCTGGGCGCAGTGGCAGGCACCTGTAATACAAGCTACCCGGGAGGCAGAGGTTGCAGTGAGCTGAGATCGTGCCACTGCACTCTAGCCTGGGTGACAAAGCAATACTCCATCTCAAAAAAAAAAAGATTTAGTCTCTTCTCACTAGTAATGAAGGTGGAATCTATTCTGGATATAATAATATTAGGCAGTAAGCCCAGACAAGTTACTCTATACTTTATTTAGAGCTTCTAGTATTTGGAAGAAAAGATTCTTACCCGCATTGTCCTCTCCTCAGGTTTGATAGATACAAGGAAGAATACAGTGTAAAAGTTTCAGAAAACCATTTTTCTCTAGTTTTGAATACTTACAAGGTAGCGCCCCCAAAGACTGTTTTTAATCTGCTATGAATAACTAGGTGCTGTAGACGCCCCTAAAAGCTATTGTAAATTGTAATAACATTCCATGTTGTTAGTTACTATGAATTACCTAGAATATTACTAGTAAGTGTTCCCTAAAAATGGCTTTTTTTTCTGGGTTTAAAAAAATCTTTAGAGTCTTCTATTTATCCTGTTAATAGCAGGACCAAGTTAATTGAACATAATGGAAGAAATTTAAATTTAACGCCTTCCTGAGCTTCATGGAACTCTCCTGGAGACGCTTGTTTCTGGTCTTCAGGATACCCTGAGTGCCTTGATTTTTAAGTGTCAGTCATGAATCATGAGACCAGCCTCTAGATTTTGGCTGTTTTCTTTGATTCTCCAGATCCTCTGAGAATAGAACTCAGTAAGATGATCTTAGATAAAGGAAAAACTCTCCTGACTTTAAGTGTTAACACTGTAATGGATTTCTAAGGGAGAGTATGAATTCCACCTGGCTTAAGCATGATACCGATGTGAGTTCAGTTCTCATATCCAAGATCTTTCTGACACTAGAATTAATATTCTGTGTTTAATCAAAACTTACTTTCTCTGTCTTTGAGTTATCTTCTCTAGCAAGCTCTCTACATCCACTTGTCTTATTAAAATTGGTCTAAGAAAAAGAATAAAATAAAATGAGTGTATCTTGGGCATGTTCTTCCAGGTTTATGATGCTCTAGTCTTCATTTCCCTTTTCACTCAAATTTTTTGCTCCTTTTGCTTAAAAAAAAAAAGTTTTAGTGTAGTTTAGTATGAAGCCGTGCTCCATTTTATGCTCAGATAGCACCTGGAATGCTGCTTCTGCTCTCTTCGGACTATTCTCTTTACTATACTCGACTAAATATGTTTTATGATTCTCATCTGTGAACCTCAGCACTAACATTTCTTGTATTCCCTGTGGATCCTTAAGAATCCATCATGTGTGAACAATCCTCATCCTAACAATTTTTCCTTATATACACAGAATCACAGCAGCCACTCATGTTCATGAGGCCAGCAGCCGATCCCATGCCATTTTTACTATCCACTACACGCAGGTTAGTAATCCCTTATGTTTGGTGGGATTTCTCCCTCTCCTTGTACCTTTAAACTACTTGCTTGTCTTCATTCCTATTTTTCTCCTTTCCTCCTCCTCTCATGTTTATAGGTCCTCTGATAGAACCTAATATTATAAACAGGACTACACTTAGAATGAGTTGAAGCATTTCATAAAGACTAATCAAAATATATCCTGTATATAAAGACTAATCAAAATATATCCTGTATGTATGTATGTATGTATGTATGTATGTATGTATTTTTTGAGACAGAGTCTTGCTCTGTCGCCAGGTGCCAGGCTAGAGTGCAGTGGTGCAATCTTGGCTCACTGCAGCCTCCGCCTCCTGGGTTCAAGCAATTCTGCCTCAACCTCCTGAGTAGCTGGGACTATGGGTGCGTGCCACCATGCCCAGCTAATTTTTGTATTTTAGTAGAGATGGGGTTTCACTATGTTGGCCAAGATGGTCTTGATCTCTTGACCTCATGATCTGCCTGTTTGAATCTCCCAAAGTGCTGGGATTACAGGCATAAGCCACTGAGCCTGGATGCTTGTATTTATTTTTAGCATTTTAAAACACTTTCACATCTGTGTGATCAGTATGGACAGTTGAAAGGTTGAAAAGAAAATAAGCATTAAAATGAAATATTAGAAGATTCACCTCAGGCCGGGCGTGGTAGGTCAAGCCTGTAATCCCAGCACTTTGGGAGGCTGAGGTGGGTGGATCATGAGGTCAAGAGATCGAGACCATCCTGGTCAACATGGTGAAACTCCATCTCTACTGAAAATGCAAAAAATTAATTGGGCATGGTGGTGTGTGCCTGTAATCCCAGCTACTCAGGAGGCTGAGGCAGGAGAATTGCCTGAACCCAGGAGGCGGAGGTTGCCGTCAGCCGAGATCATGCCATTGCACTCCAGCCTGGGTAACAAGAGTGAAACTCCGTCTCAAAAAAAAAAAAAAAAGAAGAAGATTCACCTCTAATGATGGAATAAGGAGGTCAAGTCATATCCCCAAAAAGTAACTATAAAGCTGGACAAAATCCTTTCTGTGGTCTGAAAATAGATTAAATGAATATTACAAAGTGAGAAGCACCACACCACCACCCCCAAAATAAAACAATGACTAAAAATTTCCTAAATTTGGTGAAAATCATTTATTGATCTAAGGAGGTCAAAGAACTCCAAGTAAAATAAACACAAAGAGATCGACACCTAGACACATTGTTGAAAGACAATTGAAAGACAAAGAGAAAATCTTAAAAACAGCTGGATAAAAGTGACTCATACGAGGAGAATGATTACATGGTGAATGGCCAGATTCTCATCAGAAACATTGAACCTTAGAAGCCAGGTGCTGAGAGAGTTTATGTCAACCAAGAATTTTATATGAAACAAAACTAGCTTTCAAAAAAATGAAGATGAAATAAAAACATTCCCAGACTGGGGGGAAAAAAAAAAAAAAGTAGAATTTTTTGCTAGCAGACTTACCTGACAAGAAAACTAAATGAAATCTAGGCTGAAAGAGAGTGATAGTAGAAAGTATCTTAAATCTATAGGGGAAAATTGAATAGCCTGGGAATGGTAAATATGTGAGTAAATATAAAAAAACTACATAAATATATTCTTTCTCATTTCTTCTTCTAATGTTAATAAAAGAATAAGATTGTAGAAAACCACAACTATAATAGTGCATTTTTGTACTTTGTTGTATATGAAAAGAACAGCACAAGGGAAATGAAAGATATATTTAAGTAGAGTTTCTATATTTTACAATAATTCAGTTAGTATTATTTTGAAGTAGATCATAAAGATGCATATTGTAATCTGTAGAGCACATATGAAGAAAATACCTCAAAAATATAATTTTAAAAATCAACATTTCTTCTGCTTTCTCTGGGCAGAAAAACCCAGAAATTAAAACGGTACATACTAATAAAAATACTTAACAGTTAAAGGCAGTGGAGGAAGAATAGAGGAACAAAGGAGACATGAGATTTATAGAAAAAAGAAAAATCAGACATGGATGGTTCTGAGCATGTCAGTAATTATGAAATACAATAAATACATTATGTGTGAATTGCCTAAGGTACAAATTTTTAGACTGCATAAAAGCAAAACCCAACTATATCCTTCCTATAAAAAACACACATTAGAACTACGGACACAGGTTGGAAGTAAAAGGTTGGAAAAAGATACACCATAAAAGTAGTAACCGTAAGTCATAGCCAGAGTAATGAGACAAGAGAAAGAAAGAAAGGGCCTCCAGATCAGTAAAGAGAAAGTCAGACTGTTGCTGTTTGCTGATGACATGATTGTACACCGAGAGAACCCTAAAGACTCATCCAGGCCGGGCATGGTGGCTCACATCTGTAATCCCAGCACTTTGGGAGGCCAAGGAGGGTGGATCACTTGAGGTCAGGAGTTTGAGACCAGACTGACGAACATGGTGAAATCCCATCTTTACTAAAAGTATGAAAAACAAGCTGAGCATGGTGGCAGGTGCCTGTAATTCTAGTTACTGGGGAGGCTGAAGCAGGAGAATCGCTTGAACCTGGGAGGTGGAGATCGCAGTGAGCCGAGATCATGCCACTGCACTCCAGTCTGGTTAATGGAGTGAGACTCAAAAATAACAACAGCAAAACTAAATCTGGATGCATTACATTGCTTAACTTATCTCTCAACTTATACAAAAATCAAGTAAAGATGGATCAAAGACTTAAATCTAAGATCCAAAACCATAAAAATTCTAGAAGATAACCTTGGAAAAATCCTTCTAAACTTTGGCTTAGGCAAAGACTACATGACCAAGAACCCAAAAGCAAATGCAACAAAAACAAAAATAAATAGATGGGACTTAATTAAACCAAAAATCTTGTGCACAAAAGAAATAATCAGCCCACAGAATGGGAGAAAATCTTTGCAGTCTATGCTTTCAACAAAGGACTAATATCCAGAATCTACAAGGAACTCAAATTAGCAAGAAAAAAACAGTCCCATCAAAAAGTGGGCTAAGGATATGAATAGACAATTCTCAAAGGAAGATATACAAATGACAACAAACACAAGGGAAAAAAATGCTCAGTATCACTGATTATCAGGGAAATGCAAATCAAAACCACACTGCAGTACCACCCTACTCCTGCAAGAATGGCCATAATCAAAAAATCAAAGAGGCTGAGTTGGTGGCTCATTCCTATAATTCCAGCCCTTTGGGAGACTGAGGCAGGTCGATCACCTGAGGTCAGGCGTTTGAGACCAGCTTGGCCAACATGGTGAAATGCTGTTGCACCATTGCACTCCAGCCTGGGCAACAGAGTGAGACTCCATCTCAAAATAAATAAGATAGGTTTTAAGACAAATACAAGAGACAGGGATATTTCATAATGGTAAAGGGTCAGTCAGTACATTGAAAAGATACTTAAAAAAAAAAAAATTAAGCCGGGCACGGTGGCTCAAGCCTGTAATCCCAGCACTTTGGGAGGCTGAGGCGGGCGAATCACGAGGTCGAGAGATCGAGACCATCCTGGTCAACATGGTGAAACCCCGTCTCTACTAAAAATACAAAAAAACATTAGCTGGGCATGGTGGTGCATGCCTGTAATCCCAGCTACTCAGGAGGCTGAGGCAGGAGAATTGCTTGAACCCAGGAGGCGGAGGTTGTGGTGAGCCGAGATCGTGCCATTGCACTCCAGCCTGGGTAACAAGAGCGAAACTCCGTCTCAAAAAAAAAAAAAAAAAAAAATTAAAAAAAAAAAATTTTCTGAGGCAGGAGAATTGCCTGAACCCAGGAGGCGGAGGTTGCGGTGAGCCGAGATCGCGCCATTGCACTCCAGCCTGGGTAACAAGAGCGAAACTCCGTCTCAAAAAAAAAAAAAAAAAAAAAAAAGAAAAGATACTTAAAAATGTATGTACTCTCAACCAAACCTCAAAATAACATGAAAAAATGGATCAAGTTGAAAGGAAAAATAGTTCAACAACAGTTGGATATTTTAGTACCGCATTTCCAGTTAGTAGGTAGATAACCAGACAGAAATCAGTGAGGAAATAGAAGATTTGAGCAACATTATTGAACTATGTGACCCACTGACATTTTTAGAACACTCATTTAACATGACAACATACACATATTTTCAAGTGCACATGGAGTATTCTCTGAGATAAACCATATGCTGCCTAAAGCTACAGTAACCAAGATAGTGTGGTGTTAGTGTTAAGATAGACAAATAGATTACTGAAACAGAATAAGGTCCAAAATAGACACACACATATATAGGCAACTGATTTATTTTATTTTATTTTATTTTTTTGAGACGGAGTTTCGCTCTTGTTATCCATGCTGGAGTGCAATGGCGCGAATCTCGGCTCACTGCAACCTCCGCCTCCTGGGTTCAGGCAATTCTCCTGCCTCAGCCTCCTGAGTAGCTGGGATTACAGGCACGCACCACCATGCCCAGCCAATTTTTTTTTGTATTTTTTAGTAGAGACGGGGTTTCACCGTGTTGACCAGGATGGTCTCGATCTCTTGACCTCGTGATCCACCCGCCTCGGCCTCCCAAAGTGCTGGGATTACAGGCTTGAGCCACCGTGCCCGGCCGGCAACTGATTTTTAATAAAGTTGCAAAGGCAATTCAGTGGAGAAAATATAATCTTTTCGGCAAGTGATGGGAGAACAATTGGATGTCTATTTGAAAAAAAAAAAACTTTGATTTATATTTTGCACTTTATCCAGAAGTTAACTCATATTGAATCATAGATCTAAATGGGAAACCTGAAACTATTAAGCTTTAGAAGATAACTTGGGAAAACCTTTGTGATTTTTTTATTATTCAAAGGTTTTATACATAGGGCACCAAAGACACAAATTGAACAAAAGTACAAATTGAAATTTGGAGTTAATCAAAATTTCGAACTTTTGCACTTTGATTTTTTTTTTTTTTTTTTTTTTTGGATAAGATGTCACTCTGTGACCAAGGCTAGAGTGCAGTGGCACAATCATGGCTCACTGCAGCCTCAGCCTCCTGGAATCAAGTGATCCTCCCACCTCAGCCTCCCAAGTAGCTGGGACTTACAGGGGTGTGTGTGTGTATGTATGTGTGTGTACACTTACATTGTATAAAATAACTTTTGTATATTTTTTTTGTGGAGACAGTATCTTGTTGTGTTGCCCAGGCTGGTCTTGAATCCCTGGGCTCAAGTGTTCCTCCTGCCTCAGCGTCCCAAAATGCTGGGATTACAGGCATGACTCACTATGCCAGCCTTTTGCACTTTTTTTTTTTTTTTTTTTAATGAGTCTGAGTCTTGCTCTGTCACCCAGGCTGGAGTGCAGTGGAATGATCCTGACTCACTGTAACCTCCACCTTCTGAATTCTCATGATTCTCCTGCCTCAGCAACCCAAGTAGCTGCAATTGCAGGCACACATTACCATGCCTGGCTAATTTTTTTATTTTTAATAGAGACTGGTTTTAACCATGTTAGCCAGGCTGGTCTTGAACTCCTGACCTTAAGCAATCCAGCCTGCCTTGGCCTCCCAAAATGCTGAGATTACAGGCATGAGCCACCGTGCCTGGCCTCTTTTGCACTTTTAAAGACACTGTTAGGAGAATAAAAAGAAAAGCAGGTCAGGTACAGTGGCTCATGCCTGTAATTCCAGCACTTTGGGAGGCCAAGGCAGGCTGATCACTTGAGGTCAGGAGTTCAAGAACAGCCTGGCCAAGATGGTGAAACCCCGTCTCTACTAAAAATACAAAAATTAGCCTGGTGTGGTGGTGCGCACTTATAATTCCAGCTACTTGGGAGGCTGAGGCAGGAGAATTGCTTGAACCCAGGAGGTGGAGTTTGCTGTGAGCCGAGATCGTGCCACTGCACTCCAGCCTGGGCAACAGAGCAAGACTCCCTATCAATAAAAAAAAAAAAAAGAAAAGAAAAGCAACAGATAGGTAGAACTTACTTGATAAACATCAGATGAAGGAATTATATCCAGAATATATCTGTAAACACCATAATATGAAAACAAAACAACGACAAAAATTTTGAGCTGACATCTCACTAAACAAAATATGCCAGTGGCAGTTAAATACTTGAAAAAATTCTCAACATCCTTATTCATTTGGGAAATACAAATTAGAACCAAATGAAATACCACTACCCACCCTTTAACTTGGCTAAAGTTATACTAATTATCAACAAGTGTGTAGGAGGAGTTTTCATACACTGTACTACTAGTGGGAATGTAAAATGGTATAACAACTTTGGAAAAGAGTTTTGCAGTTTATTTAAAAGTTAAATATGCGCCGGGCGCTGTGGCTCAAGCCTGTAATCCCAGTACTTTGGGAGGCCGAGGCGGGTGGATCACGAGGTCGAGAGATCGAGACCATCCTGGTCAACATGGTGAAACCCCGTCTCTACTAAAAGTGCAAAAAATGAGCTTGGCATGGTGGCACGTGCCTGTAATCCCAGCTACTCAGGAGGCTGAGGCAGGAGAATTGCCTGAGCCCAGGAGGCGGAGGTTGTGGTGAGCCGAGATCGCGCCGTTGCACTCCAGCCTGGGTAACAAGGGCGAAACTCCGTCTCAAAAAAAAAAAAAGTTAAATATATGGCTGGGCATGGTGGCTCATGCCTGTAATCCCGACACTTTGGGAGGCAGTGGTGGGTGGATCACGGGGTCAGGAGATCGAGACCATCCTGGCTAACACTGTGAAACCCTGTCTCTACTAAAACTACAAAAGTTAGCTGGATATGGTGGTGGGCATCTGTAGTTTCAGGTACTTTGGAGGCTGAGGCAGGAGAATCCTCTGAACCTGGGAGGCAGAGGTTGCAGGGAGCCAAAATTGCACCAGTGCACTCCAGCCTGGGCAACAGAGTGAGACTCCATCTTGGGGAAAAAAAAAAAAAAGTTAAAGACACTCCTAGCATATGACAAAGATAAATATCCATAGAAAGATGTACATAAATATTAATGACAGTGTTACTTTGCTTTGGACTTCAATTAAAAATGAAAACAGATAAAATTGAAAAAAAAATTTAAAAAGACAGTGTTATTTGTAATTACCCCAAATTTGAAAAAAAAACCCTACATATCCATCAAAAGGCAAATGGGTAACTGTGGTATATCTACACAATTGAATACTACTCAGCAGTAAAAGTGAATGAACTGTTGATGCATGCCTTAACATGGGCGAATCTCAATTATGTACAGTGAAAAGAGCCAAACATTGTATGATTCTGTTTATATGAAATATTATGAAAAGGCAGACTAATAGACATAGAAAATTAAGTACTTCAAACTGGGGATGAGAACAGAGATTAACTGCAAAGATATGAGGGATTTGGGGATTATTTGAAATGTTCTAAAACTACATTTGATTAATGATGTATAACATTGACAATTTCTGGCCGGTGCAGAGGCTCACACCTGTAATCTCAACATTTTGGGAGGCCAAGGCGGGCAGATCACCTGAGGTCAGGAGTTCAAGACCAGCCTGGCCAACATGGCAGAACTCTTTCTCTACTAAAAATACAAAATTAGACGGGCCTGGTGATGCATGCCTGTAATCTCAGCTACTTGGGAGGCTGAGGCAGGAGAATCACATGAACCTGGGAGGCGGAGGTGGTAGTGAGCCAAGATTGTGCCATTGTACTCCAGCCTGGGCAGCAAGAGTAAAATTCCATCTCAAAAAAAACCCAAAAAAAATTAACAGTTTTTCAAACAAAATAACAGAACCCACACTGAATTGGGGTAGAGGCAGAGTAGTTTTTTCTTGGGGGCTGGATGCCACTAAATAGAACTTAGAGGGCAGACTTTCTGCCTTGGAAAGTTAAGATGCTGTGACTGAGGATAGCAAGAGGCCATCAGAGGCCATACCCACACATTGTAGCTCTCTGCTAATAAGAGTCAGAGGCCCCTGGGAGGGAATTGAGCATTTGTGTGGTAAATTGTACTGAAATTCCTGATGCCACTGAAAGTTGTGTGGTGAACTTCATGGAAGTTTGTCTCCTTACTTTTTAAGTCCTGCTGGTGGGTTTTTTGTTTTTGTTTTTGTTTTGTTGTTGTTGTTGTTGTTTGTTTTGATACGGAGTCTCACTCTGTCACCCAGGCTGGAGTGCAGTATCACAATCTCGGCTCACTGCAATCTCTGCCGCCCAGGTTCAAGCAATTCTCCTGCCTCAGCCTCCTGAGTAGCTGGGATTACAGGCACCTGCCACTGTGCCCAGCTAATTTTTGTATTTTTAGTAGAGACAGGGTTTCACCAGCTTGGCCAGGCTGGTCTTGAACTTCTGACCTTGTGATCCACCCACCTTGGCCTCCCAAAGTGCTGGGATTTCAGGCATGAGTTACTACAACTGGCCTTTTTTTTTCCCCCAAGTGTTGATCCAGGGCTTTATTGATTTTATCTGTCAGAGAATGAGAGCTCATCTGGTTTGCATCTCATTGAAATACAGATTTGTTTGAGTGAATTGGATAAAAATCCAAACTATCACCTTTGTTAGAAGACTGTCTAAGGCAGGGGTCCCCAAACTACGGCCCGCGGGCCACATGCGGCCCCCTGAGGCCATTTATTTGGCCCCGCTGCACTTCAGGAAGGGGCACCTCTTTCATTGGTGGTCATTGAGAGGAGCACAGGAGTACTGTATGTGACAGCGCCACAAAGCGCGGCATCGCTCACGTACAGTACTACTTACGGTGACGCCGGACGCACGCCTCACGGCTCTGGAAGCATGTCACATGACGCACATCCGGTCTGTGGCTGCAGCACCCCACATCACTGGAAGCAGTGTGAAATAACAGCAGAAGTAGGAAGAAAGGCAAAACACTATAACCATTACTACACAGTACAGTGGTCCCCATACTCCCCTAAATGTACAACAACATAATGGCCCCTATAACCTCCCTTTGCCCAAAAGTCTCCCCCCACATTACTACACACCGTGTTTCCCCTATTATAAGACCCTGTCTTATATTAATTTTACCCCCAAAAGACAGGGGCTGTCTTATTTTTAGGAGGTGTCTTATAATAGGGGAAACATGTAGCAGTGGGCTTCCCACAGAAGAGGCCCACCGCTGCTGCAGATGTCCAGGACGCTGTATACACAGTGTCACAGGCTGATCACCGCCATCCCTGTATACAGCACTGGAGGCGGTGCTGGGCCTGTGACACTGTATACCGCTGTCTGGGATAGTGGAGGCAGCAGCGCTGGCTGTGAAGGGTGTCACACCCTGCATAGTCCGGCCCTCCAGCGGTCTGAGGGACAGTGAACTGGCCCCCTGTGTAAAAAGTTTGGGGATCCCTGGTCTAAGGGGAAAACAGTACAGATCGTTCCAAGTGACAGGCTGTGTTTTCTCCCCTAGGCAATCCTGGAGAACAACCTCCCTTCTGAAATGGCTAGCAAGATCAACCTTGTGGACCTAGCAGGCAGGTAATTAGGTTTTCAAAGCTAAGGGGAATTGCTTTTGTTCCTGCCTGTTTTACAGGGAATAAGCTGTTTCAATCTTTTTCACATTTCAGTCATCCTGAGAATATTACAAAAGAAACAAACTCTTTGAATGCTAGGTTAAGAAGTTATTTTCTAGGGGCTGAAAAGTTCCTCCACATCAGGGATTCTCAATCTTGGTTGCACGTTATATCACCTGAGGACCTTTTCTTTTTTCTTTTTCTTTTTTTTTTTTAAATATGGAACGCTTCACGAATTTTTTCTTTTTTCAAACAGTCTCACTCTGCTTCCAAGGCTCTAGGCTGGAGTGCAGTGGTATGATCATGGCTCATTGTAACCCTGAACTACTTGGCTCAAGTGACCCTCCTGCCTCAACCTCTCCAGTAACTGGGAATACAGGGATGTGCCACCACATCTAGCTTTTTTTTTTTTTTTTTTTTTTGGAAGAGACAACATCTCATTAAGTTGCCCAGGCTGGCCTCGAACTCCTGGCCTTGGGCGATTCTTCTGCCTCAGTCTTCCAAAGTGCTGGAATTTCCAGCATAAGCCACTGCACCTGGCCACCTGAGGACCTTTTGAAACTTCCCATACCTATACCTTAAATTAGATAAATCAGATTATTAGTGAGGTTGGTGGGAGTGCAGGCATCAGGGCTGCACTGTTAAAGCTGCCCAGGTGATTCCAATGTATAGGAAAGATTAAAAGAAAAAATCACTGAATTAGTATACCTTTTTTTCTTTGATTTAATATTGATGTTATGGTTTCTTTAATATTGATTTTTATGCAGTTCTTTAAAAAAAGTTTTACTTGGTGGTGTACATCTATTGTCCCAGCTATTCAGGAGACTGAGGTGGGAGGATCACTTGAGCGCAGGAGTTTGAGGCCAGCCTGGGCAAAATTACAACATAGCTCAACCCTATCTCTAAAGAAAAACAAGTTTTAAAAGTCTGGAGAGGTTAAGAAGATATTGCCTTGTAGGAATTAGAAGGAATCACGAATCGTAATTGCATATGTATTTAGAAAGACGTAGTCTTGAGGGGGATAATGTAATCACAGGAAAATGTAAGATAAAATAAGGTAAATTTTATTTTAAAACTGTTGGGTAATTAATACGGTACAGTATTCCCTTAAGGACTAAGTGCTTTTTGAAGGAAAGTATGTCAGCCAATTGGAAGTGTGAATTTTTAGTATTTCCCATTTACTGGAAAAAGGAATTCAAGGCTGGGTATGGTGGCTCACGCCTGTTAATCCCAGCACTTTGGGAGGCTGAGGTGTGTAGATCATGAGGCCAGGAGTTTGAGAACAGCCTGGTCAACATGGTGAAACCCTGTTTCTACTAAAAATACAAGAAATTAGCTAGGCCTGGTGGCATGCTCCTGTAGTTACAGCTGCCCGGGAGCCTGAGGCAGGAGAATTGCTTGAATCCAGGAGGTGGAGGTTGCAGTGAGCCAAGTTCATTCCACTGCACTCCAGCCTGGGTGACTAGAAACTGTCTCTTAAAAAAAACAAACCGGAATTCAAAACTCTTGTCAGTTAATGACACAAATACCATAGAGCTATGAATACATGAATTTAAGATAATATAGGGGAGACATGAATATACCCAAAAGCCATGCTAATATCATTACTGTAAATGAGCATTACATTTAGCATAAAGTGTTCTGACAGTCAAAATAAAAATAGAAACCTAATGAATTATTTGATTTTTATTGCCTCAGAAAGTCCAGTTCATTGTAACATTTTTTTCTGAAACTGCATTCTAAAAGGAATTTATTATGTGAGTCTTTTACAGCTTGATGTACAGCATAATGGATAGTATTTTTCAACAGCATTATAGTGTCCTGTTTGCTTTTGTTTCTGTTTTTATTGACTGTTTTAGTGAAAGAGCAGATCCCAGTTACTGTAAGGACCGGATTACTGAAGGAGCCAATATCAACAAGTCCCTTGTGACTCTGGGAATTGTCATCTCCACCTTAGGTATTTTGCTGATAGATGATTGCAGTGGGAGGGAGACTTTGGAAAATAACTCATGTTTTCATTTTGTGACAATAAAGTAGACACAAGGTTCCTTTTGATAATGTTATCTTCTGGTTTGGGGCATGAAAAAATGATACTTGTCCTTGGTTTTAGAGTACAATACTATCCTACTACCATCATTTCCAAAAGAGGGGAGTCTAAAAAATTATGTGGCTCAATCATTTCATATCATGAGTCTAAAGTCTTTAGAAATATCTAAAACATCCTATTGTATATGGAAAGGGATTAGGAAATATGATACTTAAGTCTGTGTTATCCAACCATTGTTTTGTTTTAGTGTATTTGCTCCGTAATTCCTTCTTTCTTCCATTTTCTTGTTTTGTCTTTAAGCCCAGAACTCCCAAGTTTTCAGCAGCTGCCAGAGCCTCAACAGCTCAGTCAGCAATGGTGGTGACAGTGGGATCCTTAGCTCTCCTTCTGGGATCAGCAGCGGAGGGGCACCCTCCCGAAGGCCGTTTTTTATACCATACCGAGACTCTGTGTTGACCTGGCTGCTGAAGGACAGCCTTGGAGGGAACTCTAAAACCATCATGATTGCCAGTGAGTGGGATGCCAGAGCTGGATCTGTGTTGAGACTGGTACTCTGTCTTAGAGAAAGGGCCATGGCCACCCAGGTTTCTCATTTCATCAGGGGTCTTAGATAGCGTGGGCAGTAGTAGCAACGCAAATGATTAAAGGCTGGGATGGATGGGACTGGCTTGTTTTTAAACTTTCTCCTTCTACCTCAGCGGTGTCTCCTGCACACACTAGCTACAGTGAGACCATGAGCACACTGAGATATGCATCCAGTGCCAAAAACATTATCAACAAGCCACAAGTAAATGAGGTGAGACCTTTTCAGAAGTCCTGGTCTGGTATAGTTTTACACAAAGCTCTCTGTATTTTTTCTCTCTCATTGATCTTTCTCTTTATACTCACCTCAACTTGCCAGACTTGTTCTCCAAATGATGAGGGAGTAGAATTCTTTCTTCTGTCATCTTCTCTCCTATCTCTACTGCCTTTATTCAGTAACATTTTATGAATAACTGACTGTAGATACTTCTCTAATGCCATCCCACTTAAGATTCCCTAGTTTAGCATTACCACTCTAAGAAAGGTCATTTATTTTTTATTATTTTATTTTTAGAGACAGGATCTTGCTCTGTCACCCAGGCTGGAGTGCAGTGGTGCAGTAATGGCTCACTGTAAGAACGTTCATTTAAAAAGTTTGTCTCTACTGCTTTTATTTTGAATTTACATTGATTTACACCTGAGTTTTTGTATCTGTTGCCCAGGCTGGAGTGCAGTGGCACTATCATGGCTCACTGCAACTTCAGCCTCCAGGGCTTAAGCAGTAATCCCACCCCAGCCTCCTGAGGAGCTGGGACCACAGGTGCATGCCACCACATTAGGCTAATTTTAAAAGTTGTTTTTGGTTTTGTTTTTTGTAGAGGCAAGGTCCCACAATATTGTCCAGGCTGGTCTCAAAGTCCTGGACTCAAATGATCCTCCAACCTCAGCCTCCCTAAGTGCTGGGGTTACAGGTGTGAGCCAGGTACCCTGTCTTATGCCTGTGTGTGGTTTTTTTTTTATGCCATTTGTCTGTGTTTTTTTGGTATGCAAATTGTTGTGACTTTGCTGTTTAAAAGGAGAGTGTAGGAATTCATTGGTTTTTGTTTTATCCTTTAATGTTCTTTCACTTGCTTTTCTTCTCTGCCCACACAGAACTATTCTTTGGTTTTTGAAAGCTAAATGAGAATTTTCCAAACATTTCTTCACAATTTCAATGAAAAGTTCCAGAGCAGGGATCATACCTGGTCGCCAGACACACTACATATATGTGTGTGTGTATATATGTATGCATACATATATATGTGTGTATATACATATATGTACATATATACACACACATAATCCGTATGTAGACTGTTTTAAAAAGGCAATGTAATTAGGCAGTATTAGGCTTAGTCACAATACGGGAAAGTTGGCACCTGCTACCTGTATACACCCTGGCTTTTGTGTTACCAGCTTGACCTGCCCTAGGGAAATGATTCTCAAAGTTTACTGTGTATCAGAATCACCTGGAGGGTTTGTTAGACACCCCCCCCCCCCCCCCCCCCCCCGCTAGGCCCCAGTCCTTCAGAGTTTCTGATTTAGTAGGTCTGGGAGGGCCAAAGGGTGCATTTCTAACAAGTTCTTAGGTGAAGTTGATGCTGCAGGGCCTGGGATCACACTTGACAATGATTGGCCACTGTAGAGCTTACTCCAAAAGAGTAATCCACCTCTTCCAAGCCAATTGCAAATAGCATTTCACAGCTGAGTGGGACTTGGTATCAATCAGTGGTGATTGAGTTCTCTGTGTCTCAGGATGCAAATGTAAAGCTGATTAGAGAACTCAGAGAAGAGATTGAAAGACTGAAAACCCTGCTGCTGAGCTTTGAACTGGTAAGCAGACAGTAAGAATCTCTCCATGCTTAAGTGAAATTCTACTTCTGAGCCTTCTTTCTTCTCCGTAGAGTTTGGGCTCTGCTCCATTCCATGTTCTCAATGGACTTTCATGAAGCAGAGACAGGAGCAGAAACAAAACAGATTTCTCTGTGTAGCTTCAGATGGTGTGTGCATTTTTTCACTTTATCATCTGTTGTCTTGTGCCTGAATGGTCCTTGCGCTGTGTGGGCAGATACGGAGAATAGGGCCCTCTCAGGAAAATTTCTTTGAATTTTTCTTCTTTGTACCAATGTGAGCCCAAATACTTAGGTTCCTGATTTATTTCTCATTTTAATGATAAAGTCTTCCTTTATCTGCATCTTTTCTTTCTTCACAAGTGTAAGGGTGGGACATGCCTTAAGTTCAGACCAGGAGAATATCAAAGCACATCTCTGTCTTTGTGCAGAGAAACTTCACTTCATTGAATGATGAAAAGGATGAAAACTTGAAGAAGCTGGTTCTCCAAAATGAATTGAAGGTGGGTGTGTTGGGTGGATTTAGTTGTGCTTTACATCACCTTGGGAGCTCCCTGTATTATTTGCGGCTAGATAGGGTTGCTCCCTTGGCAGGGCAGAGAAGAGTTGTCTACTTTAAAGACAATGTTTGTTACTTTTAAGCCTTAACCAGGGGTTGTGTTTGCCTAGGGAACTGTTAACGGCTTTCAGTCTTTCAGTATTGTTCTCTGAGGGATTCGTAAGTCCTTTGGGTAGTGAGAGTAGCCTGGGGCGGGGGAGACTATTTTCTTGTCTGTAAATCAGTCAACCAAGATGCATTCATTGTTTGAGGATGAAATAGGTGCTCAGCTTGATGCTGCAAGAGGTACAGAGAAGTCCCTGCCCTCACATGGTTTGCAGTCTAATTGGAAACAAATTTAGAGAATGATCTTTTTCATGAACCATGTGATTTAGATGAAAACAGTCTAGGAAAGGAAGAAATCATTATGGCTTGGGATTTTCAGAGCAGACATCATGTGTTCGTGTTGGAAGGTAGAGAACTGACCTTGAGGTAGCCCTTGAAGTGTTGTTAGATAGGGAGAAAGGGAGTAAGGGACTGGGTGAGGGAGGGTTAACATGAGCTAAGCCTTGAACCTGGGAGAAAAGGAAGGGATGTGAGAGACCACATGGAAGCACACACTGTGAGGAAAACTAAGCTGGTTAGAATGGGTGTTCATGGTAGAGGGTAGTGAAGGTAAGGTTAGGGCAAGTTTAGAAGGTTTGAACTTTGTGTAAACAGGATTAATAGCTTCTTGAATCAGGTGACATAATAAAGGAGTATCTTTGGGAAATTAATATGATAGTTGTATGCAGGATGAATTGAAAGGTGGGAAGACTGGAAGCAGGGGACCAACCAGGAAAGAGACTTTTGTAACCCAGTGAGGGCAAGGACAGGACATTTTTAAAAGTAGAATAAAGGTGATTCTCAGAGACATTTCTTTCTTTCTTTCTTTCTTTCTTTCTTTCTTTCTTTCTTTCTTTTTTTTTTTTTTGAAAGGGATTCTCACTGTCACTCAGGCTGCAGTGCAGTGGCGTGATCTAGGCTCACTGCAACCTCCACCTTCCAGGTTCAAGCGATTCTCCTGCCTGTGCCTCCCAAGTAGCTGGGACTACGGGTGTCTGCCACCACCACACCTGCCTAATTTTTGTATTTTTACCAGAGATGTGGTTTCACCACATTGGCCAGGCTGGTCTCGAACTCCTGGCCTCAGGTGATCTGCCTGCTTTGGCCTCCCAGAATGCTGGGATTATAGGTGTGAACCACTGCACCCGGACCCCAGAGACATTTAAAAGGAAGAAATGGTGGGCAGTTTGTTGTTGTTGTTGATGGGTTAGATTTATTTTTTATTTTTATTTTGAGATGGAGTTTTGCTCTTGTTGCCCAGGATGGAGTGTAGCGGTGTGATCTAAGCTCACTGTAACCTCTGCTTCCTGGGTTTAAGCAATTTTCCAGCCTCAGCCCTCCGAGTTGCTGGGATTAGACGAGCTCACCGCGACGCCTGGCTAATTCTTTTGTATTTTTAGTAGAGACAGGATTCTACCACGTTGGTCAGGCTGGTCTCAAACTCCTGACCTCAGGTAATCCACCTGCCTCGGCCTCCCAAAGTGCTGGCATTATAGGCATGAGGCACCACACCCAGCCAATGGGTTCAATTTAAATCCTACAACCAAATGTTTCCATTTCCAATATTCTGTTGCATCATCCTTATATGTTATTAAAGTATCTTGTCCATGTTAACATTTTATTACCCTAACTAAACCTCAGGGCTAAATCACACATCTAGAAGTTTCTCTAAAAAAATTCCTCCTTCAGGCAAGGCGTGGTGGATCATGACTGTAATCCCAGCAGTTTGGGAGGCTGAGGCGGGTGGATCACGAGATCAAAAGTTCAAGACCAGCCTGGCCAAGATGGTGAAATCCTGTCCCTACTAAAAATACAAAAATTATCCAGGCACAGTGGCAAGCACCAGTAACCCCAGCTACTCGGGAGGCTGAGGCAGGAGAATTGCTTGAACCCAGGCAGAAGAGGTTGCAGTGAGCCGAGATCCTCCTTTAGTCATGTATTTTGATTTTTGGTTCAGAAAATATCATCCCTCTATACTAAGAGATGAAGTAGAAGAGCCAAAATCATTCCAAACTCATTAGCATTCTGGCATTATGCAGGCCAGCTGAGCTGGACTCGAACCTGCCCCTTCTTTGCTGTATTATCTTAGGCAGTGTAGGAGCAGGTAATTTTAAGCAGTATAGGAGTAGGCAGAGGGGCAGCTGTGCCAGGTTGGCTAAACTGTAAGCCATAGTGCCATGCTGCTCACCAATCCCAGGGGTCCGTATACAACCCAGCCCTTTACAGGTACCCTGTAGTTTCCTGGCTTCCAAACTTCAACTCAATGATTATTAAAATTATGTTTCTAGGGTACGTAAAGTTCTTGTACCTAAACCTAGCGTGATTTTTTTTAAGTGTTCCCTTTATGAGAGAAGTACTTACCTAAATCTAATTTTTTTTTTTTTCCCCTGAGCTTCCTCATTTCTTCCACTCCTAGGATAAGCTCATTGCTTAGGCATCAGTTTCCAGCAAAAGAAGAAAAAGGACCCTACATTTAACACTGTGCATGTCCCTAAGGTGGTCTTAGCTTAGGGCCTTTAAGCCTAGGCATATTTACTTTTAAAACTCTGTACCTAATACACAGTAAACAGTATTTTACTGTTATTATTGTTTTTATTGTATTATTATGTAATCTTCCAGACAGGTTCCATATAGTCTTAGTTCCACCTGGGGAGTTTCCTCTCTCAGTGCTTTGTGGTTCTGTGAGCCATGTGCAAGCTTATATGATAATTTAAGGTACTGCACCTTGGGAAAGAAGTGTTAGGTCATAAAAGGATTTCCAAGTATGGGTCATATAGAAGTGGGGTGGGGAAAGAGAATTGTAAATATATTAAACATCCAGTTGATTTTTTTTAAATAACATGTTTTTTCTAATTATAAAAACAATACATGCTCATTGCAGAAAACTTTAAAGATAATAATTATTGAGGGGGCTGCTTCTGTTTATAAAAGTAACACTTGCTTATTGAAGAAAAGTTGGAAAACACAGCTTGCAGCTGAAGGAGGTACAAGGGCTTCTGTGGGGGCTTTGAATAGTATCTGTGAGGATCATAAGAAAGTAGTACCTGGGGGAAATACAAATAGGTCGTAATGACTTCCGACCTTTAGTCCGTTCCCCATGCTGAGTGTCTCAGATCACCTCCTATGCCTCCACAGATAGACCAGCTGACTAAAGACTGGACCCAGAAGTGGAATGATTGGCAGGCCCTCATGGAGCATTACAGTGTGGACATCAACAGGAGGAGGGCTGGTGTGGTCATCGACTCCAGCCTGCCACACTTGATGGCCTTGGAGGATGATGTGCTCAGCACAGGTGTTGTGCTGTATCATCTCAAGGTGAGGAGACTGGTGTATCCTTTTCTTCCTAAGCCACTGGCCCCAGAAGTCAAGGAGGGAAAAGCTAGGAGCAGCAGCCAGGTTTCTATGAATTGAAATCAAGACAGATGCCACAGAGCTGCCTTCAGTTTTGTTCTCAGGAAACTGGTCTACCTAACAAATTGTGATCTGTTTTGCTTTTGTATGTATAGAGCAGAAGACTGGAAATTAGAACATTTGTTTTTCAACTGCTGCTACTGTTGTTCTTATATAACTTACTTTTGTTCTCCGTGCCTTAATTTCCTCGTTTTAAAGAATGATGCTTACCTGCTGGGTGCGGTGGCTCACACCTCTAATCCCAGCCCTTTGGGAGGCCAAGTAAGACGCTGTCTCAAAAATAAATAAATAAAATAAATAAAAATAATGTTTAAAAAGGTGGCTTTCAGAGACTAAAGGGGGAATTCAAAAGATATAAAGTTTTCTTCTGATACTTCCCCACTTCATTCAACCCCAAATTAACAAGCACTATGCCTCCCACTTCTCCCTCACTACATTTACCTGGAAAAAGAGAGAGAAAAAGTAGATAAAGGAAGCTTAAAACATAAGGAGAGCCCAAAGAGCTAGAGTGGTGTGATGGTAGGGGAAGAGGGGATGACAGGCATCCATCTAGAAAAAGATTGAAGTTAAGGCTTCCAAACAGGACCTGCCCACCTGGCTCTGTGTCACCTGGAGGCCAGTCCTCATTTCTGATTGAAGTGGTTTTGAGAGTTGGTGACCTATGGTAGATGGAGTCTTTTATCTTGTTCTCATCAATGTGTTCTACTATGGGAGGTCAGTTCCTATGCATGGCAGAACATATTTCACATGCTCAAAATCCCTGTGCTCACTGAAAATCTAGTTTTCATTCTCATAATTATCCCCAGCGGACATTTAAAAAGAACAGAGAGTTTCTGTGGAATATGTAATGCTGCTGTTATCCCTGGAGAAACTGGACTCCTTCCTCGTGCTGCAGAGCATATGGAAGTGAGATGTTTGCAAAGCTCATCGGTGTTTTTAGGATAAGCCCCTTGGGAAGTTGTCGGAGACTGAACTCCTCTGACAGCAGATTTAGAGTAGCTTATTTTCTGGTACATGGAGCATAAGTTTTCTTAGTGAAAGTGCCTAAGGCAGAAGTGGCTCACAACTTTTACCTTAGCAATAGAACTAAACACCAAATGGCTGTATAGATCCCCCCCATTAGTCAGAACAACAGAGAGAGGTTGGAGGTCAGGAAGAGATCAGATAGATTAAAATGGTCAGTATTTGAGTAGAACTAATTTGATATATGAATTGGATGTGGAGTCAATAGCCGAAGCTAGAAATCAAGTAGCAGAGCTTAGGGTAGCAGCAGAGGATTAAAGGACTTGACTATTAGATTGAATCATAGACACGGAGATGAACGATGACCTCATCTGAAGATTGCTAATTTTTTTTTTTTTTTTTTTTTGAGATGGAGTCTCACACTGTTGCCCAGGCTGTAGTGCAGTGGTGCAATCTCAGCCCACTGCAATCTCTACCTCCTGGGTTTGAGCAATTCTCCTGCCTCAGCCTCCCAAGTAGCTGGGACTATAGGCATGTGCCACCACACCAGCTTTTTTTTTTTTTGTATTTTTAGTAGAGATGGAGTTTCTCCATGTTGGCCAGGATGGTCTCAATCTCCTGACCTTGTGACCCACCTGCCTTGGCCTCCCAAAGTGCTGGGATTACAAGCATGAGCCACTGCGCCCAGACTGCTGATTTTTTTTTCTTTTCTTTTCTTTTTTTTGAGATGGACGGTGTCTTGCTCTGTTGCCCAGGCTAGAGTGCTATAGCACAATCTTGGCTCACTGCAACCTCTGCCTCCTGGGCTCAAGTGATTCTTCTGCCTTAGCCCCCTGCATGGCTGGGATTATACCACCATGCCTGGCTAATTTTTGTGTTTCTAGTAGAGATAGGGATTCACCATGTTGGCCAGGCTGGTCTTGAACTCCTGACCTCAAGTGATCCACCCACTTTGGTCTCCCAAAGTGCTGAGACTGCAGGTGTGAGCCCCCACGCTCCGCCGGATTGCCGATTTTCATTGCTTAGTCAGTGCATAGTTAGGATTTTACTCCCTTCCTGGTGTATTTCCAGTGGACCTGGGTAATGAGATTTTAGTCTAGTTCTAATCCTGGCATTTCTACATTTTGTGTACTCCCCCCCCACCTTTTGTTTGTTTGTTTAGCTATTGACTTAGGTAATAGTATTAACAGTAATGGCCCAAGATTCTGTTTGTTGTTATTGATTGTTTTCTTGCCAAGTGGGATGCCACTGTTGGGGTTACTACCTGTAGGGGTTTGTCTTGCAGACCTTGGCTCAGCAACGGATGAATAAAGTACATTGACACACAGATATTATGCTTTACCAGTTTGGCTGAGGGTTTGTGGCCACTTACAGACTCCTTGGAGAATGCTGTAAAGAGATAGCCTGTGGCCTTCACCAGCCAGTGAGACTTGCATTTATTTAGTAAAGTTTAATTTACAAAGGCTTGAAGTAACACCACTAGAGTGAAAGATTAAAGGATGGATTTTGATGCCTAAAGCAAACACCATTACTGGATAATATCCCTGGTCAGCTGGGTGTGGTGGCTAACATCTGTAATCCCAACACTTTCGGAGGCCAAGGCAGGTGGATCACCTGAGGTCAGGAGTTTGAGACCAGCCTGATGTACATGGAGAAAGCCTGTCTCTACTAAAAATACAAAATTAGCCGGGCATGGTGGCGCATGCCTGTAATTCCAGCTACTCAGGAGGCTGAGGCAGGAGACTCACTTCAACCTGGGAAGTAGAGGTTGTGGTGAACTGAGATCGCACCATTGCACTCTAGCCTGGGAAAGAAGAGTGAAACTCCGTCTCAAAAAAAAAAGAGAAAAATCCCTGGTCATCTTCCCCCTGAGAGGGCTATCTGGCTGAAAGGTTAGTTTTAAGACCACATGAGTAAACAAGTTAGTTAGGTAAACTTCCCCACACACCCTAAGTGTTTGCTTTATTTATTAACTAAATGTAAGGGGGATTTAGGCTGCCTTTATCTAAAACTTTTACTGAAACTGTGAAAAAAAAAAAAAAAAACCCTTAGGCCTAAAGGGTTTGAGACTATGTTTTATAAACTTTCTGTATTATCTTCCCTTAATATTTTTGCCACCACTGTGAGTAAATTCTCACAACTGATATGCTGGACTTCATCCTCATAATTGCCTTTGTGCCACTAACTCTCCCTACATAAAGAGGCAGAGTGGACAGCAAGCACAGATGCCAGCCAGCTCAGTCTTTGTTATCTGAGATGTCATCACCTTCTTTTGGTAATTTCTACCCTGCAAATCTAGAAGTTATGATGTACTGTAGCCTTTATCTTTTTAGCAGGGCTGTCCCTGAACTTACATGAAAAGTTTTGACCTTTTTTCCTTGAACTGCCCTCTGATTCTGTTTGACAGTGTTTGTGGAGACTAGCATTTATTGACTGCTGTGGTCGTCAGTGGCTGAGCAGAAAAGTCTGGCTCTGGCTGTTTGTGTGGATGCAGAGAGGAGGGACAGGGGGATGCATTGAGGACAGAGCCTCATTCATTACTGCTAGGATTCTTCCTTCTCACAAGCTATTTTGGAGGAGTGTCAGGGACCTCCCTGCTCTGGCTGTTGATGGTGAAGCCTAGTGGGGAATTATCTGGTCTCCTTAAAAACATTACTGATCAGCTGCGGTGGCTCACTCTTACAATCCCAGCGCTTTGGAAGACCGAACCTGGTGGATCGCCTGAGGTCAAAAGTTGAAGACCAGCCTGGCCAACATGGCGACATCTCATCTCTACTAAAAATACATAAATTAGCTGGCCATGGTATTGGGTACCTGTAGTCCTAGCTACTCAAGAGGTTGAGGGAAAGGAATCGCTTGAACCTGAGAGGCAGAGATTACTGTGAGCCCAGATTACACCACTGCCCTCCAGCTTAGTCGTCAAAGTGAGACCCCATCTCAAAAAAAAAAAAAAAAAAAATTCCTTACTGGGGAGGTGTTATGGTGAAGGTGGAAAAGCCTGAAGAGGCATAGGATCCAAAGAGACCTGAATTCTAATCATAGCTCTCCTATTTGGTATGTGGGTTGCTCAGTCAGTTTATCCCCCGTGAGCTTCAGATTCCTCATCAATAAAAAGGTGATGGTGATAGCTATATTTTGAGTTGTTAAAGGGTAAAATAATATGATTTCCATAAAGTACTCAGCATAATGCCCAGGACATATTGAATGGTTAGTCAATAAATGATAAAGATGTATCTAAAAATATATCTAAAAGTTAGCATCGTGATTGCCATGTTGCTGCCTTTTCCTAACAGAGCTATGTGGGTCTTAAGCAAATTTGCCATAATCCAAGGTCTAAAAGGCCTTGTCTTCAACTAATCAGCTGATTCATTTACACTAACTCCAGTTTCCCCCTCCTCTCTTATACTCTCTTTCAGTTCTTTTTTATGCTAGAGGTGCTTTTCTCCTATTTATGCTTTTACCCTTCTTAGAATCTGGTGTCTGTTAAACTTCATCTGCGGACCAAGAAGGTAAAAATGCTGTGTTTCCATAAGTCTTTGCAAAATGCTTGTTTCTTTGAGACTTACTGGATCAAACTTGGAGAACACTACCCTTTACCCCTTAGGGAAAAGCCATGCTTTTGCATGTACTTTCTCAGACTAGAGAATTTTTCTGACCAGTGGCTGTAACTATTGCCTAACTTTAGGCTATGGGACAGAAAATAGTTTGCCAACTCTTGTTGAACTTTGCAAATAGCTTGTGCTGCTTTGTGGTATATATTTTAGCTTTACCATTTCAGGGGCTTCCTGGGCTGTAGCATGAGTTGGCAGAGGGTCAGAACAACTTGGACTGAAGTTCAGAACTAGTACAGACAAGGAAGGGGTGGGATGAGAAGTAGAACAGACAAGGCTGGGAAGACAGTGAGAACATTCTAATATGGACTTTCTTGTAGGGCAAGGCTCTGTCCCTTTTCATTCTCATTAAAATGGCTTTTTTCACCCTTTAGGAAGGGACAACAAAAATAGGAAGGATTGACTCAGAGCAGGAACAGGACATTGGTAAGTGACAGAGCATATGAGTCCAACATTTTGGGGCAAATATTTGTGCCTGAAAGGTTTCTTCAGAGGACTCTGATGATGCTCTGAGAAGAAGAGAATCACTGAAGTTTTCAGGGCCTGCTTCTCTTTCTGGGCTATGTTTTAGGTCTGGGACCTGAAGAGGGAGACCCACACAGTGGGAGGATTTCAGGTCTGGGTGGTTTCAGGTCAGTCATCCCTCTCTTGTTATGGTATGAGGTCTTCCAGATGTTGGATTCTGATCTCACAGAAATGGAGAGGGTGTTTCCCTGAATTGTCCCCCTACCCAACTGACCACCACCTCTTTCATAGTCCTGCAGGGTCAGTGGATCGAGAGAGACCACTGCACTATCACCAGTGCCTGTGGGATAGTTGTTCTCCGGCCTGCCCGTGGGGCCCGCTGTACAGTCAATGGCCGGGAGGTCACTGCCTCCTGCCGTCTGACCCAAGGTAGGACTGTCTACTACCCTGTTTATACCAAAAGGAGTGATGAACCAGCTCTAGTCTCATGAGCCCAGAGAACTCAGTGAAGCAGGCTCTAAAAATGGTTCACTCTGGCTGGGCACGGTGGCTCACAACTGTAATCCCAGCACTATGGGAGGCTGAGGCGGGTGGATCACCTGAGGTCAAGAGTTCGAGACAAGCCTGACCAACATGGCGAAACCCCATCTCTACTAAAAATACAAAAATTAACAGGTTGCAGTGAGCCGAGATCACACCATTACACTCCAGCTTGGGTGAAAAGAGCAAAACTCCATCTCAAAATAAATAAATAAATAAATAAAAAGAATCACTCTTAGCTGAGCACAGTGGCTTATGCCTGTAATCCCAGAATTTTGGGAAGCTGAGGCAGGTGGATCACCTGAGGTCGGAAGTTCAAGACTAGCCTGACCAACATGGAGAAATGCCATCTCTGCTAAAAATACAAATTAGCCGGGCCTGGTGGCACATGCCCGTAATCCCAGCTACTCAGGAGACTGAGGCAGGAGAATCACTTAAACCCAGGACACAGAGGTTGCAGTGAGCTGAGATTGCAACATTGCACCCCAGCCTGGGCAACAAGAGTGAAACTCCATCTCAAAAAAAAAAAAAAAAAAAAAAAAAAAAGAAAAGGATCACCCAGCCTTTGCACCCTGAAGTCTGAAGATTTTCTATTCCCATAAGCAAGGCTTAATTCCAAAGTCTTGGAGTGAAGAATAAGTCTATGAAATTTTTACCTGTGTTCATTAGCTCTGTTTCCTTAGGAAAGTTTCTGAGTCTAACTTACTTCATCTGTAAAATGGGGATAATAGTAGGATCATTGTGAGGATTGAATGAACGTTATAGTTCTTAATAGTGTACTTGTCACTCAGTAAACATTCATTATTACTACCATTACCACTACTATTATTAATCTATGCAAATTCTATCTGTCCTTTGAGACTGAACTTAGATTCCTGCTCTTCCATCAAGTGTTTCCTGACTACTCTAGCTGGAACTCAACTTCCTTTCCCTTGGAGTACTAGAGTTCTTCCTGTCTAATTTACTAATTCAAGATGTGTGCTGTGAGATACAGAATTAATATATATCTTATCAACTCAGCAAAATTATCAGTTATTGAGGGCATGACTTTGTCTCACAGTACAGTGCCCTGCACATAGTATGTACTCCAAAATACGAGCTGTTGATTGAATTCTCATTTGTCCCTGTGCCGCAGGAGCCGTCATAACCCTGGGGAAGGCACAGAAGTTCCGATTCAACCACCCAGCAGAGGCTGCTATCCTGAGGCAGCGAAGGCAGGTTAGCAGGGCTGTGTTTTCTAGGTTATTGCTAGCCTCCCTGTTTGTGATTTTTATAGGAAAAGCAAAGGAGAGGGTGGGTGATGATAGCAGCCTCACTATGCTTTCTTCTTTGTTCAAGGTTGGAGAGGCTGCTGCTGGTGGTGGCTCCTTGGAATGGCTGGACTTGGATGGAGATCTCACTGCCTCCCCACTGGGTCTCTCTCCTTTGCTTTGGAAGGAAGGGTAAGAAATAGCTGATCATACTGATGTGGAGCCTATTGGGTTTGCTTCTTAATCCACTACAGCGTGGATCAGAGTGGGGGTGGGGTGTGATTAATGTTGCAGCCAGGATCTGAATGAGCCCTTGTCTGAATCAACTTGGGCAAATCATTTGATGATGCTGAACTAGCTGCTAAGTTTGTAGCTGGCAGGGAAGTGGTCTTGGCCCTCATTCATTTCCTCTTTGGTATTTCAACTTTTTTCATAATTGAAAGAGGTATATTATTTGATGTTCCTATGGCTGCTTTCCTCTCTCCCCAAAATTTAGCTGTGATGTGTTTGTGGATATCTTTGATATGGATTCTGACCTTACCTCCCTATATATGCCTTCAAGTTCTGGCCTGCTTATGTGGGAGCTCATAGTGTATGTCACATAGTGTATGTGAGCTCATAACTTCCAGAACTTAGGGCTTTTTTTGAGTTTTTAAAGAGTGTGTGACTGAGAATCCTTTCTTTCTCATAACCGAGAAACCAGAATTCTGCATGAGGGGCAGGAACTATAGAAACAATATGAAAATATCTTTGGGTTTTACCCTCTCATACCCACTTTACCTGCATTGTAACCATGAGATGTTGAGTCAGAGTTGGTTTTTCTTGAGAGGGAGTCTCGTTCTGTCTCCTAGGCTGGAGTGCAGTGGGGGCGATCTCAGCTCACTGCAGCCTCTGCCTCCTGGGTTTAAGCGATTCTCCTGCCTCAGCCTCCTGAGCAGCTGGGATTACAGATGCCTGCCAGCATTCCCGGCTAATTTTTGTATTTTTAGTAGAGATGGGGTTTTATCATGTTGTTCAGGCTGGTCTCGAACTCCTGACCTTGTGATCTGTCCACCTCGGCCTCCCAAAATATTGGGATTACAGGCTTGAGGCACCACACCTGGACAAGTCAGAATTTTATGTGATTGATGGCAACTACTTTTCTACTTCATACTTCATCCATTTCTACATAAAACACCCTTCCCATATCTAGATGCCTTGCAGGTTTGGTACTGGGAGTCCTATTCCTGTATGTGAAAGTGACCTTTGCCTTAGAGATTTCCTTTAGAAAACTTCAGCAGGGGAATTGGTGCCTGTGACATCACTGAGGCTTGAGCACAGGGTCTCAGTAGAGTTATGATGGTCCATGGTTTCTTCAGAAGGATCTACCTGTTCTTTCCTCAGGCTAGCAGCCTTCGATGGCAGATGAAGAGAGTTTTATGTCTGAGCTGGGCAGTGAGGAGTGTTAGATATAGGAGCAAAAGTGCTCTGATTCAGGAAGTATGAACAGCAGGCAAGTCCTCATAGGAGAGTTGTTCAGTGAAGGATGTTACAAAAGAAATTTAATGAAGGATAATCCTAGTGTTGAGTAACTGAGAGTCTATGGGATGGAGAGTAAGGTAGAAGAGGTGACACCAGGTGGACTCAGGACTGAGGCTGGAGCTTTTGCTTTGTCAGAGCGATTATACTTTTTTTGTAGTGAAGTCATGAAAGTAGCTCCTGTTTTAGGTAAGATTTGTTTGGGAAGACTTATTGAAGATCTGTTCTTCTAAGAGTTAAGAGATTTACAGAAAACAGCACTGCAATTTAAATAGGTGAGAGTGGAGGAGATGCATTGCAGCAGACAAAACTGGTTCACATCCTGGCTATATTACAGAAAAGCTGTGAGGCCTTAGGCAAGTCACTGAACCTCTGAGCCTATTTCCCTACCTCTAAAAAGACGATACTGTCATCTCTTTCCTAAGGATTCTTGTCTTAAACATTGAAAAAGCAAGTATATATGCACGGTGCTGACACACCCCACAACCCCCATTGCTGCCAGCAAGGCTGCCTCCCTTCCTCTTTGCTGTCCCCCTGTCTCAACCCAGCTGACATATTCATCCCAGAGTATATCATGGTGTTGTGTTCTTCTCTTGCCTTTTAAAAGTGTTCTATAGCTCTCTAGCCCCACAGGCACTGACATGACCTTTCAGAAATGCAAGAATGTGTCCTTTCATTCACAGAAGAAGGAATTTCAGAATCAAGGCCTCTCCCACCCGCTGCCTCCACTCTTGAGCACCAGCTGTAGGAGTCCGTAGGCTGGGCTGGTCCTGCCCAGCTACCGTAGCCAGCATCTGTGCTAATCCCTGGTGGAGGTGGTGTGGTGTGGTGCTCAAGCCTGTGATTGGGCAAAGGGACCAGGGAGAGGAACCTGTATGAATAGAGAAAAATATAAATTGTCAGCTGGGCTCCCAGTCTAGATTTGTGGTTGTGTTTCCATGAGAGTCTCTCCCTCTGCTCTTGGATGTGGTTGGCTCCAAAGCCTCCCTTTGTCCTAGGCTTCCTTTCCCTCATTTATCTCTGGAGTAGCGTTCATGAGGAGCCTGCAAAGCTGGAGCTAGCTCTGGAGCCAGGGGAAATTGCCAGTCTGCCTACCTTTTCTCCTTGCAGTAGTAATCTGGGCCAGAGAGGAATTTGTCTTTGAATACCTTTGCCTGTGTTCTTGGCATTTTCCGATTTGCAATTTTAGCGGGTTAACCTTAAGTGCCTAGAGCCTGGGAGACACTGTTGTTGCTGCCACTGCCGCCACTGCTGCCACTGCTGCTTTAGTAAGTAGACACTGCTGCAATTTGCTGCAGAAGCTGCCAGACCCTGAGACTGGGGGAGGGCTGTGAGAGAAGAACAGGGAGGGTGCAGTGGAGTCCTCACAAACAGGTAACTAGGCAGCAGCTGGGGGATACTGGCACTACCAGAGATGAAGGGCAGTCACCTGCTAAAGACAGAGGTCCCTTGGCTGGCAGATAAATGAAGACTTGCCTTTTGTAATCTACCCAGACATGTAGCATAAGGTTGCTGTTTTCTTTTTTCACTGGCTTTCTGGTAACTTGACAAAATGTGCTTAGCAGAGAGTCTGTTCTGTCTGATTGTGTAGCCTCTTTGGTGAACGTGCTGCATCTATTGAGATCACAGCAGACATTCTGTCTTTGCAGGTCCTATTGCTATGCAGGCAACAGTATAATAGCTGCCACTTTCTTAGCTAAAGAGTAGAGAGTGCCCCTTCTAGGGAGAAGCAAATTATACATCTGAAGGTTGAAGAGGAAGCCAGCCGAGGAAACTGAGTAATCTCAGGGAATTCAGATAAAGATCTTCTCTCAGCCTCTTGCATCTGGCGGTCTATGGATCTTAGCTGGGTTTGTCTAGGACCCTTGGATTGGCTCATGTTTGTAATTCAGCCATTTCTAGAGTCAGACAGAAATAGGAACAGTGGCCGGGCGTGGTGGCTCAAGCCTGTAATCCCAGCACTTTGGGAGGCCGAGGCGGATGGATCACAAGGTCAAGAGATTGAGACCAACCTGGTCAACATGGTGAAACCCCGTCTCTACTAAAAATACAAAAAATTAGCTGGGCATGGTGGCACGTGCCTATAATCCCAGCCACTCAAGAGGCTGAGGCATGAGAATTGCCTGAACCCAGGAGGCGGAGGTTGCGGTGAGCCGAGATCGCACCATTGCACTCCAGCCTGGGTAACAAGAGCGAAACTCCGTCTCAAAAAAAAAAAAAAAGAAATAGGAACAGTAATACAAGCATGATACATAGATGTATGTTTCCTGTTAACTGCTTTTTCTGTTTAGCATTAACAAGTTTTCTATTCCAGTTGTTATCCTGAGCCTCTGTGTAACAGAGAATACTCTTCTTCTTTCAGTATGCTCCGCTATGTATATTTGGCCTTTTGCCCACAGTCCACAGTAGTCAGTGCCAGTCTTCTCCTGAGCACACCCCACTCAGGTATCTGCATCTGTCCTTCTCCTCGGACCAGTTGCAGGTTGAATGACTTCATAGCCTCCTTTCCTGGGAAGAGACTTTGTTTGTGTCAGCTCCCACTTGTATTCCCCTGGGGTATTCTACCTATCCATCTTTCACTGTCCTCCAAAGGCCGTGTTACAAAATCTTAATTTTTTCCAAGGCAGAGGCGGCAAACTTTTTTTGTAAAAGGCCAGATAGTATTTTAGGCTTTGTGGGCCATATGGTCTGTGCTGCAACTACTCAGTTTTGCTAGGGTGGTGCAAAATCAGTCCTAGAGAGTACATAAATAAATGGATGTGGTTGCATTCTAATAAAACTTTATTAATAAAAACAGGCAGCAGACCAAATTTGAACTCAGGCTTTCATTTGTGGACCTCTTCTGTGATACCCACGTGATTTCACTTTGCTCTACAAAGTGGTAGATGTCTTAAAAAGAGTGGTTCCCTTAAAGCAAACTGGTCATACTGCCTAAGATATGATTCCACCATCAAACCAATAAACCAGCTTCTCTAAGCTTTGAAGTCATGACATCCTAGGGTTGTAGGGAAGGCTGGATAAAGCAGGCCTCTGGCAGAATCTGACTTTTCCCAGCCAGTCCCATCCTGTGCCCATCCTAGGGTGCCAATACAGCTGGATCCTTTAAAAACCTGAATGACAGGGATGAAGATACCCTGCAGAAAAAAGCATTTGAGGTCTTTACGTAACCACAGGGAAAGGTCAGCAAGTAGGTAGAAGCTGTCAGTTTTCAGAGTAAGCTTCTGAGCCATCTGTGGTTGTATAGGAACTTGGTTCCAGAGGCATGACTAAAATCTAGAATTTTTTAGGCCAGGCACGGTGGTTCATGCCTGTAGTGCCAGGACTTTGGGAGGCTAAGGTGGGCAGATTACTTGAGGTCAGGAATTCGAGATCAGCCTGACCAACATGGTGAAACCCCATCTCTACTAAAAATACAAGAATTAGCCAGGCCTGGTGGCACATGTCTGCATTCCCAGCTACTTGGGAGGCTGAGGCAGGAGAATTGCTTGACTCTGGAGGCAAAGGTTGCAGTGAGCCAAGATCATGCCACTGCACTCCAGCCTGGGTGGTAGAGTGAGACCTGGACTCAACAACAACAACAAAAAAAAAATCTAGAATTTTTTGTAAGCTGTTTATTATGGAAAATTTCAAATACAACACAAATTATCAGCTCATGGCTAATCTTAGTTCATTTATATCCCTCATTTCCTCTCACTGGATCTAGACAAATTAGTGACATATTTCACCAATAAATGCTCAGTGTATATCTCTGAAAGGTATGGTAGAGTCTAAAACTCTTGAATCCTATTCCAGGGCTCATTCACTGAAAACAGCTCTTGAGTAGAGACCAGCTCTCTTTTGGGTCACACAGACAGGTGTGGTTTGTGTATAAATTATCAGCTGCCTCTTGCTACCAGATCACAGAGGACCTCTGTTTCAGGGAATGGAGGTGCTGAATATATAGGAGAGAGTTTTATGCCCACAGTATTTCTGGAGCTTCTGCTTTCTTATTTCCAACATATTTTTACCAGACACCTTTTTATTCTTTTTTAAAGGACAAAACTTCTGAGTTTAGCTAAAATGTTTCTGTGTCTTTTTAAAAAGAACAACTTTCCTGGTGATTTTCCTTAACTAAAAAGAATGTGTGTTTCTGCTAAAGGCACAACTCTAAGAATATGCCAGTTTAGTGACCATTCTCCTCTCCTGCACTGTGACATCATGAGCTGCCTGTGACACCGTGCCTGTTTGTCCAAGGTTGCTGGAAGTCTAAAGTCCTCTCTACCCTGTTGAATTCAGGGGCTTTCTCGGAAGGCCTTACACTGACATCAGTTTGTCCTGAGCTTGGTTTGCATTTCCCCTTGGGTAACCTCAGCTGCTTCTGTGACAGGAAAGTACGTGAAGAACAGTGTGACGAGGACCATCAGCCACCAAGGGATGGAGAGACATCCCGCAGTGCCCAGATTCAGCAGCAGCAGAGCTATGTGGAGGATTTGAGGCAACAAATCCTAGCAGAAGAGATTAAAGCTGAGAGGGAACTGGAACTTGACCAAGCTTGCATTAGCCAGCAGATTAAAGAAAGTAGGTATCTACCACTTAAGTTGTCTTCCTCACCTCCTTATTCTTTCATTTTCATACTTCTTCATCCTTCCGTATTCTCTCTTTTGTTTTCTTTGTGATATGACGGAATCTTTGGTATTAGGTGTTCTCTTTTCTTTTAGACACTGGGGGCTCTTAGAAAAGGGCGGAAGCAAGAATTAGGAAGCTAATTTCCCTATTGTCCTCAGAATTATGGGCCTTCTACTTAACACTCCTCATTTGCTCATGTGTCCATACCCTACTGCCTGCCCTCGCATGTGCCCACTGTTGTGCTGAGGACTCAGGGTCTTCATTCTTTTACCTTGTGTTAAGGGGGTTCTGTAGCTCTGCAGCCCTCATCCTGCCACATCACCTTGGCCAGCTCTTACACTCCACACAGGTCCAGCCATGGCTGGAGGTGTCTGAGTCTAGGGAGCCACAGGCAGGGAGGGAGATGCTCAACTTCTCTCTGGATGTTTTTGGTTTCCAGACCAGCAGTGTCTGCTCAGAGAAGAGACCTGGCTGGCCAGCTTGCAGCAGCAGCAGCAAGAAGACCATGTAGCAGAGAAAGATCTTGAGGAATCTGTGGTGCTTGATGCTTGGCTTCAGACAGATCATGAGATTCAGCCATCCCCATTTGTCCAAAGTCAGAAAAGGGTGGTGCAATTGCAGCTCCTGCGGAGACACACTCTTCTGGCAGCAGAGCAGAATGTTCGGCAAAAAAAGGTCTCATTCCAGCTAGAGAGAATCGTCAAAAAGCAGAGGCTGCTGGAGGCCCAGAAGAGACTGGAGCAGCTCACGACATTGTGCTGGCTCCAGGATGACAGCACCCAGGAGCACCCATACTGGGTTTCCAGCCCTGATGCCATAGTCCCAGAGCCTCGATGTAGAAGCAGATCGTCAAGTTGCAGTTCTTTGAGCCCCCAAAGGCTCTGCAGCAAGCACGTGCCCCAGCTACAGAGGTACAGCCAGTAGTTGTCACCTGGAAACACTTGGTTAAAGTTTACAGCCTTGTTGTCTAGGTAGTGTTCTGTTCTTCCCAGTGCCTCATTTCCTCAGTCTGTCAAATGGAAGGATGTGTATAGTCCTGTCTTCCTCATGACCTTTTCTCCCTTCTGGCCACTCTTCTTCTTTCTGTATACATCGTTTTAGATTGATGCTTCTCCCATCTTCCTTATCTCCTGAGTATCAATTCTTGCTTCTTTGGTAATATCTTAGGAGTAAGGCTCTCAGCCTCATTTTTCATCTGTTCCTTAGACCTGGACTATCCATATACATCTCCTTGTATGTCCCACGTAAATCTTGTCATGCCTCTAACCAGACTTCTTGACTCCTACACCACCTCCCTCTGTCTCCCTCCCTGACCCACCTGGCACATCAAATGAGCTTTCTGATCCCACCTCCCACCTGGTGAGTAAGCTATGTTTTTGACTCCTGGGTTCAAGTTGAGATCTTCCTTGTTTGTTTTCTCCATTACTCCTTATATCAAGGCAGGGCTGTATTATCTGCCAGACTTCTTGAAGCAAGGGTTTATATATCTTATACCTCTTTAAATCCTCAGGACCTAGCACAGGTTCTTGTCCATAGGAGGTTCACAATTAACATCTCTTGGTGTTATGTTTGCTCACCTCTCTGGTCTTCAAAGTACCAGGTGGGCTTTAAAAAATTTTTTATTATGAAAAAAATTAAACATATGTCAAGTTGGAAGAGCAGTATATGTATCACTGATACTATTCAGCAGTTATTAAGCTTTACGCACCTGCCTACGTTCCCATTTTCTGAAGTATTTTAAGGCAATTTCTAGACACCATGTCATTTTAGTTCTACATTTCTAAGTATACACTTCTAAAAAAAAGGGACTTTTCTTGTAACCACAATGTTATTATGACAGCTGCCAAAATTAAGATTATTTGCTGTATTCTAAAACTTGGGCCATATTCAAATTTCTCTGCTTGCTTAAAACTATTAACAGTTGGTTTTTCTTTTTTCTCTAACATGGTTCAGCATTGAAATAGTGGGTTTTTCAAATCAAGATCCAAGTAGGATTTAGATACTGCATGTGTTTGTTGTTTTTTAGGTTTCTTTTAATCATTCTTTTTGTTTGATTTTTAATCATTATTTTTATTTCTTTATATTATTGATAATTACAGTTCTGTAGAATGTATATCACTTTATAGATGTATCTTTTGGTTCCGCATAATACCATTTAAATTGTTTCTCTATTCCTCATGTTGCCTGTTAATAGGAAGTTTTCCCTAAAAGTGTGATTAGCTTCTGTTCAGTTTTTTAATAAGATGAAGAAATTGAGGAACAGAGTGGGCCTGGAGCCTCTTGGAGAGCTAGTCCACAGTTTCCTTTTATACCTAGAGAGCTTTTCTCTGGCTCTGAAGTCTGTAGGAGACAGTGATATTGGCCTGGTTTTTAACTTCCTTCTGTCCACAGGAAGTAGTACCTCTTACGTCTTCTGAGACAGCTTTCCTTGCCTTCACAGCGTTTTCCTGAGTTTGGATCCCTCCACCACGTTACCACCTATGCCTGACCCTACACACCAAACATCAGAGAAAACATCAGAAGAGCATTTGCCGCAGGCTGCTTCCTACTCTCCAAGGGCAGGGCATCGCCACAAGAACGGCCTGCATTCCTTAGGCCATGGGCAGCACTACACAGCTAGAGCAGCCAAGGCCAGGAAGGAAGCCTCAGCTCCAGACACTTGCCTCACCATGAGATCCAAGTCTATTGGCATCCAGGAAATGCAGAGAGTGGGTAAGCAGCCCTGTCAGATGATGAGCCAGGGCTTAGTATCTCTGAGGCAATCAGCTAACGAGCTAAAGCCAAGGGATGAACCAAAGATTCTCACCTCTACCACCCAGACCAGAAGGGCAAAGGGACTAGCGGACCCTAGCCACACACAAGCTGGGTGGCAAAAAGAAGGGAACCTTGGGACCCACAAGTCTGCTATGGGAGCCAGTTGCAGTTCCCCGTATCCTCATGGACCCAAGACAACTGCTGGCTGTGGAAAGGCAGTCAAGACTTTTTGGATAGAATACAAACCACCTTCTCCTAGCAAGGCATTAAAAAGGCATCAGAGGGTTCTGGCAGCTAGGGTCAGAGATATTACCAAAAAATCCTCTCACTTGCCTCTTGGCTGTCCTTTGAAGAGAAAACAAAATGCAAGGGACCCAGACACCATGGCCCCACTCACAGATATCAGCCCAGTAGAGGATCATTCAAGAGAAAAAGACAATGATTTATCTGACACAGATAGCAACTACTCAGTAGATTCTCTCTCGTGTGTCTTCGCCAAAGCCCAGATAGAGCCACTAAAGCGAGAGGACCCTAAGGGGAGGAAGTGGGATTTCCCAGAGCCAGAGAACTCTGAAAGTGACGAAAGCCAAATATCTGAGGACTCACTGGCTGAGAAGAGTACCAAAAGCTTGAAAGACAGGCTATGGGGCAATCATCCCACCAATAACCATGGCCACCCTAGGATCAGAGCTAGAGCTTTTGTGAGGGACTTCACTGCCCCATCAGACAGTGACCTACTTGCTCAAACTCACAGGAGCTTTTCCTTGGATAGCCTGATTGATGCTGAGGAAGAACTGGGGAAAGATCAGCTAGAAGAAGCTTTCCCTGGTTCAGCTGACGAGATACCCACAGAGACTTTTTGGCACCTGGAGAACTCCAATCTGCCTCTGATGGACCAAGAGGCAATATGCAGGCTTGGTCCCATCAGCTACAGAACAGGAGCTAGGCCGGATGCTGTACTGCCAATGAGCAGCTCGTTTTACCTTGATCCCCAGTTCCAACCCCATCATGCGGAGGCTGAGTCACAGGTAGAGCCAAGCTACTGTGAACAAGCCGACTATCTCCATGGCATGCAGCTTTCAAGAGAGAGCCCACTGATGTCCATGGATTCCTGGTTTTCCTGTGACTCTAAGATCAACCCCAGCAGCCCCCCAGGAATAGTGGGTTCTTTATGTCCAAGTCCTGATATGCAGGAATTTCAGCCCTGTGACGGAGAGAGGCCTGGATACTGGCTAAATACTGAGGAACTAAAGCTATCAGGTGCAGACACAGTTCCACCAGATAGCTCCAAACTGCACCAAGGCAGTACTGAGCTGCTCTGCGGTGTAAGAGATGAGCATACAACCTCTGCTTCTGACAAATCCAGGCTATCTCTCTGGGGAATTCAAAGGCTTGTTCAACCAGGAGCTGATGGCACCTTTCAGGGCAGAGGTATCCCTGACATGACCCAGCAGGGCAGCTCTGAAGCATCCCACAATTCTAGTGTATCAAATGTGCTGGCTGCCTCTGCCACCACATTGACTCATGCAGGCAGCACCCATGAAAGGGATTGGTCTGCCCTTCAGCAAAAGTACCTCCTTGAACTTTCTCATCCTGTTTTGGAGGCCATAGGGGAGCCCAGGCCAGCTTTCTCCTACCTTGAAGAAGACTCCGGTTCCCTGGCCCAAGCTTCTAGAAAAGGAGGAGATACTCTATTCCCAGTTGGCCCTAGGGTATCTAGCAATCTGGATGTCAACAACTTTCCACTCCATCTGTCCAGAATCAGGCGTTTGAGAGCAGAGAAAGAACAGGACAGTTTAAATGCCAAATTAGAAGGTGTTTCAGATTTCTTTAAGACTAGTGAGAAAGTGGTGAGTTATGACGAAACTTATTCGGCAGACTTGGAATCATTGGCTGCTTGTGAATCTACAGATGCACAAGTCTTTGCAGCAGAGAACACGATACCAAATTCCATGGCAGAAGCATGTGAAGTCAAGCAGAACAACTTGGAAGAATGCCTTCAGAGTTGCAGGAAACCTGGACTGATGACTTCCTCTGATGAGTATTTTTTCCAGAAGAATGCTTGTCACAGTACTGTCACTACAGCCACCAAAGCAGACCATTGGCCTCAAGGCTGGGCTTCTCTCAGGAAAAATAGTGCAGTCCAGCCAAGGCAATTAAGTTCCAACAGCCACCACCCGCTAGAGGAAGAGAAGATAGATTGTCAGGAGAGCTCTGAGGAAGTAGTTAGAAGACACATAAATGTTTCCTTTGCCTTTCCTTCAGGTCCAGAGCTATACCTTCACTCTGCTCCCTGGAATCCATTCTTACCTTCCCTGCAGCCCCCTCCCTTGGAAACGTTCTATGTGACCAAAAGCAGGGATGCCCTGACAGAAACTGCCTTAGAGATTCCAACTTGCAGAGAAATAAGGGTACCTTCTCCACCTCCCAGGGAAGCCTGGGGCTTTGGTCACAACCACCAAGTTCTCCAAAATGCTTATTTGAAGAGTAATTTGCCAGTGCTGTTACAAAACCAGAATTCTAAGAGTGCCTCATCTCAGCAGGTCACAGCTGAGATACCAGTTGATCTGAATACCAGGGAAGTCGTCAGAGAATCAGGTAAATGCCCTGGAAATATTATAGATGAAAGCCATAATTCCGTTTATTCTTCTGTTACCCAGGACAGACATTTTTTCCCTTCCACCAGCACAAAAGTATGTGAATTTGAAAATCAAGTTGGAATTTTAAGTAAAAAACACACTTTTCCAGCACTTGAGGGAGAAGAGGCCACTGCTCATTCCTGTTGCAGTGGTTCCTCAGACAGCACTGTGTCTGGGAAACCTCTCGCCCTCTTTTGTGAATCTGAGGCAGGCGAGGAAGAAAAGCTGGATCCAAATACAGTTCTGAGTCAGACCATCAGTGTAGGCCTTGAGAAAGACATGCCAGGGGAAAGTGCTGTTTCTTTGAAGTCCAGGTCAGTATATCATAGAGTAAGCAGCCCAGTGATGGTGGCCCAGGATGAGAGTCCAACCCCTAAGTGGAAAGGGAAAAATGAAACTGGGCTTTTTGGAAAAGCTCTTCATCCCAAAGATAGCTCAGAGGAGGTTAAGCTTCCAGGTACAAAGCCTGCATATGAAAGGTTCCGGTTAGTTACATGCCCTCAGGAAAGAAACTCCAGTGTATGCCAGAGCCCTGGAAAGTCAGAAGAAATGTTAAATCCCAAAGGAGAACCTTTTGGAAAGAAACAGAATAAAAGAGTTAATAATATTGATGAAATGGCTAGGCTAATTAGGAGTGTAATGCAGTTGGAAAATGGCATCTTAGAAATTGAATCCGAGCAGAGTAAGCAGGTTCATGCTTCCCACGTACCAGGTGTCAGTAAGGAGTTTGTGTTCCAGGACCAGAAGGAGCAGGAGAAGACTGACCATGCCCTTAGGCCAGACAGCTCTGGAAATGCTTTGCCCTCTAAGGATCAGCTGTCTTCTCCAAGACAGACAGATGATACTGTCATTAGGGATAGCGAAGCTGGAGAGATGGAGGTTAACAACGCTGGGAACCATCCCCAGGTCCAGAAAACCACTGTAAACTCCCTCAGGTCAAGGGAAGGTGTACAAGAGAATGAACCTGTGAGAGAGCACACCCACCCAGCTGGATCAGACAGATCCTCCAGGGACATTTGTGCTTCTTTAGGGACACACACAACTTTCAGAGAGTTCAGCAACACTTTTCTTCACCCGCAGAGAATGAAAGCATTGGCTAGAGCTCTGCCATTGCAGCCCAGGCTGGAAAGGTCCTCTGAGAATGATGGGCAATTGGTAAAAGCTTCAGCAAGTCTCAAAGGGCAGCCTTGGGGCTTAGGAAGTCTTGAGGAATTGGAGACTGTGAAAGGTTTTCAGGAAAGCCAAATTGCTGAACACATAAGTAGTTCCAATCAAGATTGGACCCCAAGAGACCCTGGAAACTGCTCTGTAGCTGGTGGACATGCTCAGTCAGAGTGGGTACTTAGCAGTGCCTCGCTGAAGGATGCTGGTCCCCAGGTGCTTGGGTGCCAACCCGTAGGCAACCAAGAGGAACCAAAAGCTCAAGGTAAAGTTGAAGAAATGCCTGTGCAAAGGGGAGGCAGCCTACAGGAAGAAAATAAAGTGACTCAGAAACTTCCTAGTCTCAGCAAGCTTTGTAGAGATACATTTTTCAGCCACAAAACTGTCAGCCCATTACTAAGCCAGACAGAATTCTCTACAGCTCCTACTCACCAAGACCCTAGTAATACCTTGCCCTTGAATTATCCAAGGCTGCCAAGAAGCTGTCTTCATGCATCTGATGCTCTAGGCATCTCTTCACCTGATTGTGTGCTGGATCTCACAGTGTCGAAAACTCACCATAGTCCCTTGGTAACTGGAGTAGAGCATCAAGACCAGAGTGCAGAAACCAAAAACCACAGCCCTGAGGGAAATGTTAGAGGGGGTTCCTCTGAGGCACACACTGCCTGGTGTGGGTCTGTGAGATCCATGGCCGTGGTTTCTGATAGTCAATCTGGTGTACCAGAGAGCATTCCTCTGGGGACAGAGGACAGGATCTCAGCAAGCAGCAGCCCCCAAGACCAAGGAAGGGACCTCAGAATCACCTTGATGGGTTTCAGTACCAGTGAAGATTTTGCTTCTGAAGCCAAGGTGGCTGTACAAAAAGAAATAGGAGTCAGTTCACTGAACGAGGTCTCTAGACAGCCTGAAAAGAGGGTCAGCTTCTCTTTGGAAGAGGATAATGACCAAGGTAGCGAGCAAAGGCAGAAGGCAGAGAAGGAGACTGAAGACCTCAGACTAACCAGCGGTGTTTTCTTACCATCTGTTTCACTGCCAAGGATGCCCAATCCAGAGCTTAGGCTGTTGGAGCCCTTTGATCATGCATCCATGTGCCTGGCCATCTTGGAGGAGATCAGACAGGCAAAGGCCCAGAGAAAGCAGCTTGATGACTCTGTAGCCAGGGGCACAGTCCTTTCTTACTGTGAAACTTTACTAGAACCTGAATGTTCTTCAAGCCTTGTGGGCAGGCCTCAGTGTAAACAAACAGACCAGTCATCATCAGACTGGACCAGGAATGAGGGTGAAGCACCGGGATTTCATGTGGCATCTCTGTCTGCTGAACAAGGGCATCTGTCAACTGATGCGAGGAAAGACCAGGGCACATCTCTGTTTGAAGACAGCTTTCAACCTCTGCCTGATACTGGAACCGACAGAGAGCCATGGCATCCTGTGCAGGCTTTCTCCCCTGCTGCCTCTGCTCTAGACAAAAAACATTGTACCGGAGAACTGAGGCAGTTCGCGGGAGGTGGCGAACAGTTTTTTCATCACTCTAGTTCTTCTGAAATCATAGAGAAAAAGAAAGATGCAACCAGAACACTTCCCTCTGCTGATCCTTTGGCACCAGACAGTCTTTATTTAGCACCTGTGGAGGGGGTCAGGCGGGTAGTGTCAAAGATGTTAGTGGCTGCCTTATCTTCTCAGGCCCCTTGTGATGATCCTAGAGTAACTCTGCGTGAGCTAAGTCAGTCAGTTCCACAGGAGACTGCAGAGGGCCCTGGAAGTCAGGACAGCAGCCCAGAGCATCAGGAACCCAGAACTCTAGACACCACATATGGAGAAGTTTCAAATAATTTGTTAGTGACTACACAGGGAGAAAAAACAGCCGGTTTTGAAAGTCAGTCTGTGATCTGTGATGTTCAGAAGTCTACAAGTCCCTCAGGGCCTAAGCAAGACTATCTCCAATGCCCTGAGGCTTCCACTGGCTTTGAAGAAGGGAGGGCAAGTCCCAAACAAGATACTCTTCTGCCTGGAGCTCTGACAAGGCTTGAACTGGAAGCTCCCACACAGCAGTGTGTGAAGTGGAAGGAGAGTGTTGGGTCTGGGTTGATAGAAGTCTGCAGGACTGGCAGTGAACATTCCAGGCCGACTCCACTGCCATATCAAAGATCTAGCCCAAGTCCTGAGGGAATTGGGGAGGGAGCCCCCTGCAGATACCCAAGAGAAGCCTTAGATTGCCCAGTCTTCTCAAGGAACACCAAAGGCAGCAGGACTCTCAGCCCATCTAGAGGAGAAGAGAGCAGAACTCTTCCTTGCCAACAGCCATCCAGTTCTCAGCCAGTTACTACTCATGCTGATTCCTCCCATTTTTCTACTTTACTGTGTTATAGAGGTGGAGACTTGGGGAAGGAGCTTTTCAAGGTTGCCCCACATTTTATCCACTCACCCTGTGTAGCACCTTCCAGGGCCTTTGAAATGGATGAGAGAGGAGAGATCTCTTCGAGGGGACCTGACGTGCACTTGACACATGGCCTTGAGCCCAAAGATGTTAACAGGGAATTTAGGCCAACAGAGAGCAACACTTGTGAGCCTTCTACTGTGGCTGCTGTCCTATCTCAAGCTCAAGGCTGCAGCTCCCCTTCTGCCCCTGATGTGAGGATAAGTTCCTTCAGCCACTCAGCTACTAATGGAAGCTTAGGGTTAATAGGGGTTCCTGAGAAAAATGTTGCTGAGAAGCAAGCAAGCACAGAACTGGAGACTGCCTCTTTCACTGCTGGCATGCACTCTGAGCCACTGAGGCAGTTTAGGGACAGCTCTCTAAATGGCCAGAATGCACAGGTGTCTCAAACCAATCCAGAACCACCTGCAACAACTCAGGGACCACACGCCTGGGATTTAAGTGAAGGGTCTGCTGAGAGTGAGTTGGTGGCAGAGCCACAGCATGGATGTTTAGAAAATACCACCAGATGTCTTTTAGAAATGCCACAATTTCCCACTGAGTCAAGGGATAACAATTGCTTGGATTTCCAAACCAAGTTTGTAGCAAAGTTAAAACATACCTGCAGCCCCCAGGATAACAGTCCCTGGGAGAAAGAAGAGCAGCAGAGAGACCAGGCTTCAGGTGGTGGTGAAGGCTTCCCCCAGGGTGTGAATCCCCTTCCTTCTGATAAAGGTGGCTCAGCTGGCTGTCAGATTTTAGATTCTGGGAGAGAGGAGGTGGCTGTGGCCAAGCCCCTTATGTCCAAGATTTTATCAGAGGGTGTCAAAGACCCAGCCACTGTGCTTTTGAGGCAAAATGAAACACCACAGCCTGTTGCTCAGAGGCCTGGCCACCTCTGTACTGTTAGGGAGCAGCCAGCCCCCAACCACAGGTGCTCACTTCCTGTGATTGCAGTCTTCTCTGGCCCCAAACACTCTGAGTCCTCCCCCACACCACAGTTCTCAGTTGTCAGCTCTTATTCTCTTCAGGAGCTGAACTTGAGTGTGGAGCCTCCTTCCCCTACAGATGAGGATACACAGGGGCCTAACAGATTGTGGAACTCACATCTCAGGGGCTATTCCTCAGGAAAGTCAGTGGCAAGAACATCTCTGCAGGCTGAGGACAGCAATCAGAAAGGCTCATCTCACTTGGATGATGGCACTGCTGATCACAAGCCCCCGAAGCCTGCTACCCCTCCTTATCCAATGCCTTCCTCTCTCTCATGCATGCCAACTCCTGATTTCATGACGGGCTTGATGTCTGGTACTTTGGAACAGGTCCAACAGGGAAAGCCAGAAAAACTGGATGTACAGATTAGGCCAGAAAATTGGTGCTCTCAGATGGACAAAGGGAAGTTGCACTTTGGCTCCAGTGACATCAATCCCTATGCCCTGTCCCGGCGTCCAGAAGAGCCTGCGCGTATCAGCTGGAAGCCATGTGTGTTTGGCAGTGCAGTCGATGTTTCCTGCAGCCAGAAGCCCCATAGCCTGACACCATCAAATGTGGTCCGGTGTTCCAGCATGGACAATGGCCTAGAAGAACAGAACTCCGCCTTCCACTCCCACCTCAGCACTTACGCCAATACTCAGGACCTGTCAAGCACACACAGCAGCACTGAGAATGCCCAAGGTTCAAATGAGGCCTGGGAAATTTTCTCAGGGACTTCAACTGCCTTAGGAAACCCGCACATCCTGACTAGCCCTGAAGGAGTAGCCCCCACTTCAGTTCATGACAGAAGACCCCAGTTCAGGGGCCCTTCTAGTGAAGTAGACTGTCTGAGGAGTAAGCCCCCTGTGGCTGAAGGAGGTGCTGCAGGTCCAGTGGATGAGATTATGCTGCTTTATCCATCAGAGGCAGGCTGCCCTGTGGGACAGACCAGGACAAACACATTCAAACAGGGCACACAGACCCTCAGCAGCAGGCGTCACTGGAGCAGCACTGACGTCTCCTTTGCTCAGCCTGAAGCCAGTGCAGTGTCGGCCTCTGATCTGGCCTCATGGGCCAGCATGCACAATCTGTCTCTCCACCTCTCACAGCTCCTACACAGTACCTCAGAGCTTCTAGGGAGTCTCTCCCAGCCAGGTGTGGCCAGAAGGGAGCAGAACACCAAGAGGGACGTTCTAGATGAAGCCCCAAAGGCCCGTATGATGGATGGCTCTACTCAGACCACCGTGGATGAGGGCAGCCAGACTGACCTCGCCTTATCCTCCCTGTGCCTCCAGGCTTCAGTGGCCAAACCTCAGGAAGTCAATGTGATCCTTGCAGGGCTGGGCTTAGATACCTCAACCATGTCTCAAGAAAAGGGAGATGTGCCAGGGGTACCTCAGAAGAGAGAGGCAGAGGAAACAGCATGGAAAATGGCACAGCCCCCATATCGTCAGGAAGAAAGCACTCCCTGCAAGCCCCAGAGCCCTCTGATACCCTCATCCCACTTGAGGTTTCAGAAAGCCTCCCTTGGACAGCATCTTCCTTCTGTGAGCCCCTCCGTTTCTGATGCTTTCCTGCCTCACAGCTCCCAGCCAGAGGAATCTCCTTGCATAGCTGTCAGCAGTCCCAGTCCCAGCCCCTCTCATTCCCCAGGGCTCTTTCCCAGCACTTCCGAATACCCTGGGCACCCTAGGGTCCAGAAAAAGTTGAGCCCTCCAAGTGCTTTGTTGGTAGACAGGGCCTCTTCCCCAATCCTCACTCTTAGTGCCAGCACCCAAGACCCGGGTCTTCCCCCAGGCTTTTTGACCCTTTCAGCCCCCTCAGCTCACTCTGTTGAAGACCACCAGAAGCTTGACTCCAGCCCAGACCCTGTTGGTGCCCCAAGGACTCCAGTGGATAATTATTCCCAACCCACTAATGAGTCAGGTGGCTCCCAGAGGGGTAGAAGTTCATTACAAAGGAATGACAGGAGGACCTTCCTTGAGTTGGGCTCCCCGCACAGCCCACAACAGAGTCCAAAATTCCAAGTTGATTTCTTAGGGCAGCCACCTCAGCAGCTTCAGCCCAGGACCACTACTGGGGTCCAAAGCAGACTGCTGCCACCACCACTGAGGCAGAGGAGCCAGATGCTGGCCGATAGCTTTGTGCCTGAGGAGGTGGCTTCCCCAGAGCATGGCCCACTGAGCGGTAGGGAGCCAAGTCAGTGGCGGAGCATGACAGAAAATGGAGGTGAGGGTTCAGCATCTCCAGTGGAACTGCAGTGCACTCTGGACCTTTCCTCTTCACGGAGAGGCCTCCAGCACCTCAGTCCCTGCCCTGTCTCTGAGTTGACTACAGGGCTTCAAGGTTCTGCCTTGGGTCTGCCTCAGGCCTGCCAACCTGAGGGGCTGCTGTGCCCCAGTTGCCAGATGTGCATGGCCCCTGAGCCCCAGCACCACAGTCTGAGGGACCTCCCAGTGCATAACAAATTTAGTAGCTGGTATGGGGTTCAGAAGGGCTCTCCTGGGAGGTCGAACTTGACTGAAGAGCTGGGGGCCAGCTGTGATCTCAGCTCTGAAAAGCAGGAACAGAGCCCCCCACAACCTCCTAATGACAACAGCCAGGATCCTGAGTGGTCCCAAAGGGAGCAGATCCCCCTGCAAGTTGGGGCCCAGAACATCTCACTCAGCATGGAACTCACAGAAGCAAAACTGCACCACGGCTTTGGGGAGGCAGATGCCCTGCTCCAGGTACTGCAGAGTGGAACAGGGGAGGTGCTTGCTACTGATGAACCTGTGATATCCACCTGGAAGGATCTCTGTGTTCGGTAAGGGCCCCAGCCTGGGGTCGGGAGGAGAAGGGGTAGGCTGAGAGGAAAGAACCCAAGAAAGCTAATAGCTTGCTGTTCCCTCTGCCTTTGTACATTTCTGGGATCTTCCAGGGGTCATAGATAGATCTTAAAGCAAAGGGCATTCAGGGTCAGCTTCAGTGAATCATATTTTGCCTCAGGCAAAAAGAAGCCATTGAGACCCTCAGGAGAGAGCAGGCTAAGCGACTTCGGAACCTCAACCAGACTCGAAGCCTTAGCCCCCAGAAACAACTGAGCCTCCTGCCCAACAAAGATCGCCTCATCCGGGATCTCGACTTGCCTAGCAGACGCCGAGAATACTTGCAGCAACTGAGGAAGGATGTTGTGGAGACCACCAGGTAGGGTGGACCCAGAGCCCTGATGGAAGCAGGGTCTGTTGGGGGAAGGGAGTGTGGGAGCAGGAGCTGAGGTTTTAGTATCCTGGAGGGTTCTCTATACCTGTGGGTAAGTGGAGGTGGCTGAAAGAGGACATAGGAGAAAATGGAGTGAGGGAGGGGTGGGCAGAGATAAGGCACAGGAAAGGATGGACAGAAGGTTTCTCACAGGCTGTGCAGGTTTGCACGTCTGGGTCTCAAAGTGGCTTGGTTCTCTCTGTCCAGCAACCTCTCCTGAGGATAAAAAATCAAACTTTAAAACCCTGTGGGCAAAGGGAGGATGGGCCTTTTAAGGAGGTGGTATCATCCAAACTAGCCTCGGGTGGGCAGACCAGGGCTGTCACCCACCCACCATGTTAGAGTGTATCTTTTCACCCTGTGATCTTCCTCAGGAGCCCAGAGTCGGTGTCAAGGTCTGCTCACCCAGCCTTTGACGTAGAGCTGATGCTGCGAGACTACCAGCAGGCCCGTGAGGAGGCCAAGTTGGAGATTGCCCGTGCTCAAGACCGACTGCGGGAGCGAACTAAACAAGAGAAGCTGAGAATCCACCAGCAGATCATTTCCCAGCTATTGAGGGTTTGGAGTGGGGCGAGCCTCTGATTTTAGGATAAGCCTGGACCTCAGTCTTGTCCATTTTCACTGTGGCTGCCTCTGAGTCTTGGGACATACATAACATTTGGAGGAGGCTGTGGGACCCCTGATGCCAACTCAAAGCTGGGCTAACTCTCTTTTTACATAATGAGGCCACCTCCTGTCCCCAGGCCAAACCCTCGGAGGAAGAGGCTTTGGTGTGAAGTCCGTGGCGGGGGTGGGGGATGAGAGGGGTGGGAGGGTAGGGGGTTGGTGGGGGAGCGGGGAATAAGAGCAGCAGTGGCTTTAAGGAAGCTGAGGCATGTGAGGCTAAGTCAGGGGGGCCCTGGGAGGTGGGTGAAGGAATAGTAGAGGTGAGCAGGGAAGGGGTGGGCAGGAGAGGGCATAGCCAGTGAGGGTGCATCAGAAGCTGGTTGATGGTGATGTATCCTTTCTAGGAAGAGGAAAAACTGCATACCTTGGCCAATTCCAGTTCCCTGTGCACCAGCTCTAGTGGAAGCCTCTCATCTGGCATGACTTCTGGCTATAATAGCAGCCCAGCCTTGTCAGGCCAGCTCCAGTCCCCAGAGAATGTGGTGAGTAGGCAGTTGTTGGAAACGAGCCAGGGGCCCAGACTGCTGAGGCAAGAGTCTGGGCAGGACGCTGTCTTTCCTGGAGGCTACTGCTGGCATGAGCCCTTCTCATGTGCAGGCCTTTGGTTTTCCCTTTAGTTTTGCCTCCCACTCCTTCTGTTTATTTGTTCATTCAACAAATGTTTTGTGGGCATTGTTTTAGGATACAGCGGTGAGCAAAACCATTGTTGTCCTTAGACTGAGGGATAAATATTAACAACTGATTTATTATCGAGTTATTGTTGCAGTAAATTGTTTGAAGGAGGGTTGCTAAATCAGCATAAAACCAGGGGTCTGATGTAGTCTGAAAGGTCATGGAGATGCTCCGAAGAGAATGTGTTTAAACAGAGACTAAAAGGATAAGAGGTAGTTAACGCAGTAAAAGCTTAGTGCTGCTGTTATGAGGTGAGATGTGGGCCTAGCAAGTCAATCTTGGAGGATGGAGAGTTTGAGGAACTAAATGAAGGTTAGTGTGGTTGGAATGTAAAGAGTGAGTTGGGAAAATGACATGAGAAGGGACTAGAAAATTGTGTGGACTGTAATGAGAGTTCTGGCCCCTTTCTAATCCATCTCACTGTATCACTTCCCAAAAGTGAAAAGGCTGCTCAAAGTAATAGAAACCTTTTAAGTAGGGGAGTAGAATGACTGGATTGTAAGAAAAGGAGGCAGGAGCAGCTGTGGGAGACCTACTATATGACCATGGCAGGGTTGAGAGAGATAATTGCTTAGTTAAGGGCACTGCCAGTGAAGATGAACAGAGGTGGATGGAGTGGAGAGAGAGCATATACAGGACTTGGTGACATGCGTGTTAGAGTAAGGAAGAGCGGGGAGTTGAGAACAGCACACACTTTTGACTTGAGCAGCTGAAGGGTGGCGATGTGAACAATGACAAGGAACACTGGAGGGAGAACTAGGTTTTGTGTGAAAGATGATGAGTTTAGATTTGTACTTACTGAGTTGAAGGTGCCCGTGAGAAATCCAGGTGGAGCAGTTGGAAATACAGAGCTCATAGGTGAGATCTGGCTGGGGATAAACATTTGAAATTCATTTTACAAATAAAACTTTATCTAATAAAATAATATTTAAAAGGTAGCAAAGAACATCCAATGTCAGGTGCATGTTTGAGTCTCCTATTTGCCTTCCCCAGAATCAGTCATTTATCCCAGTTTGGTATATATTTCCAGGGATGATGTATATACATCTTTTTGTAAAGTGCATGAATAGAAGTATACTGTATTCACTTTCTCACTTTGCTTTTTCTCTGAAAAACATCTCTTGGATATCATTGCGTCAGTAAATCTAGTACTGACTTCTTTTTTGTTGTTTTTATTTTAAGAGGCAGGTTTTTTTCCTTCTAAATATCGCAGTAGGTTCAGAAAAAAATATAAAAATTTAAAGAAAAATTTTTTTTAAGAGGCAGGTTTTTGCCATGTTGCCCAGATTGCTTTCAAACTTCTGGGCTCAAGCTCTCTGCCCACCTAGGCCTCCTAAAATGCTGGGATTACATGTGTGAATCATCATGCCTGGCCTTCTTTTTAACAGCTGAATAGTGTTTCTTTTTTTTCTCTTTTTTTGCATGTTTTTAAATTTGATGTTTATATAGATAATATATTCATATAGCAGAAAGGGCACAAATATATACACATACAGGTTGAGCATCCCTAATCCAAATATCAGAAATTCAGAATACTCCAAAATCTAAAACTTTTTGAGCACCGTGACACCACAAGTGGAAAATACTGCACCTGACTTCATGTAACAGGTTGAGTTGAAATACAGTCAAAACTTTGTTTCATGCACAAAATTATTTAAAACATTATATTAAATTGCCACCAGGCTGTGTGTATAAGGTATATTTGTAACATAAATTATATGTTTTGACATGGATCCTATCCCCACATATCTTCTTATGCATATGCAAATATTCCAAAATCCAAAATAATTCAAAATCTAAAACACTTCTGGTCCCAAGAATTTTGGATAAGGGATACTCAGCCTATAAAAGGGATAAAGGGAAATACCTGTTCCTGCCCTCAGTCTACCTAGTTCTTCTCCGTCATCCCACTCAAGGAAAGCAGTGTTGTTTCTTGGATGGTATCCTCCTAGGGGTCTTTATGCATACAAAATAAAGCATACTATTCTACTGTCCTATACCTTATTTTTTTTTCACTCAGTATAATTTGGAATTCTTTCTATTTGAATATGCAGAGAACTTCCTCATTTTTTTCATTGCTGCATAGCATTGCATTGTAGAGTTGCACTGTAATTTATTTAACCAGTATTCTAACTTGGGTTGTTTTCAGACTTTTGCCATTATCAGCAATACTGCAGTGAATAACTTTATGCATATATCATTTTTTTTTTTTTTTTTTTTTTTTTTTTGGGACAGAGTTTCACTCTTGTTACCCAGGCTGGAGTGCAATGGCGCGATCTCAGCTCACCGCAACCTCCGCCTCCTGGGTTCAGGCAATTCTCCTGCCTCAGCCTCCTGAGTAGCTGGGATTACAGGCACGCGCCACCATGCCCAGCTAATTTTTTGTATTTTTAGTAGAGATGGGGTTTCACCATGTAGACCGAGATGGTCTCGATCTCTTGACCTCGTGATCCACCCGCCTCGGCCTCCCAAAGTGCTGGGATTACAGGCCTGAGCCACCGTGCCCGGCCGCATATATCATTTTATACATAGGTAAATATATCTGTGGGATAAATTCCCAGGACACTTCTACAACGAGTTTATACATTTAAAATTTTGACAGATACTGTTTTTTCTCACAGATGAGCTAATTTATACTCCCACCAGTAATAGATGAGAGTTTTACTTTTTTCCATACTCTCACCAGCATGTTATCAAATGTTTGGATTTTTTGTTGAAAAATTATATCTCATTTTTCTCATATGGTTAAATATTTTTATTTTCTTCATGAGCCATCTGTTCATATCCTTTGCTCATTTCTCTTTTTCTCTTACCAATTCAAGAGTTCTTTATATTTTGTCAAGAATAGTCCTCTGACTGATAAGAACTATAAATATTTTTCCCAGTGCTTTATTCTCTTTTGACTTTGTTTTGTTTGGGGCCATGCAGACAGTTATATTTGTCAGTTTTCTTTATATGGTATCTAGGTTATAAATAATAATTAGAAACAGATTCTTCAATTCAAAATTCTTCAATTCAAAATTTTCTCCATGGTTTCTTCTAGAACTTCTGTCGTTTATTTTTCATATTTAAATCTTTGTTCTTTTTGGAGTCATTTTCATATGAGGTATGGATCCGATTGTGTTCTTTACAGATGGCTACACCATTGTCCCCTTAATGCTTGTTAGACAGTTTATCTTTGTGTAATCTGTTTAAGGTGTCCCCTTTCCTTATACCAAGGCTTAGAATAGATTCTACCCTGTGGTAGTGTTAGTCCACCACTACCCTCATTGCTCTTATCTTTCTGAGCTTTACCAGAGTATTGTTTCTTGTTGATTTAAAAATTGTATTATTTTATTATAATTGACACATAATATTATAAATATTTCTCAAGTACAGTGTAATGTTTCAATACACGTATACACAGCATAATCAAATCAGGCAATTAGCATATCCATCACTGTAAACATTTATCATTTCTTTGTGGTGATAACATAAAATCCTATCTTCTAACCATCTTGAAACATACATTACATTATTATTAGCTATAGTCACCCAGTTGTGTAATAGAAAACCAGAATTTATTCTTCCTTTCTAACATTGTACCTGTTGACCAACCACTCTCCATCCCCCTCTCCCTGATCCCCTCCCCAGCGTCTGGTAACTACTATTCTACTCTCTCCTTCTATCAGATCAACTTTTTTATTTTTGTTATTTATTTATTTATTTTTGAGACGGAGTTTCACTCTTGTTACCCAGGCTGGAGTGCAATGGCGTGATCTCGGCTCACCGCAACCTCCGCCTCCTGGGTTCAGGCAATTCTCCTGCCTCAACCTCCTGAGTAGCTGGGATTACAGGCATGCGCCACCATGCCCAGCTAATGTTTTGCATTTTTAGCAGAGACGGGGTTTCACCATGTTGACCAGGATAGTCTCGATCTCTTGATCTCATGATCCACCCGTCTTGGCCTCCCAAAGTGCTGGGATTACAGGCTTGAGCCACTGCGCCCGGCCTGTTTACTTATTTTTGAGACAGAGTGTCAATCTGTTGCCCAAGCTGTAGTGCAGTGGCATGATCTGGGCTCACTGCAACCTCTGCCTCCCAGGTTCAAGTGATTGTCATGCCTCAGCCTCCTGAGTAGCTGGAATTACAAGCCCCCATCACCACACCCAGCTAATTTTTGTATTTTTAGGAAAGACGAGGTTTCATCATGTTGGCTAGGCTGGTCTTGAACTCCTGACCTCAGGTGATCTATCCATCTCGGCCTCTCAAAGCACTGGGATTGCAGGCATGAGAGATCAACTTTTTTAGATTCTGTATATGAGTAAGATCATGTGGTGGTTGTCTGTCTGTGCCTGGTGTCTTTCACTTGGCATAATGTCTCTGGATTCATCTATTTTGCTACAAATGACAGAATTTTATGCTGTTTCATGGCTGAATAGTATTCAAAGGTGTATATATACACAGCAAACATTAATAGATTTCTTCACCCATTCATTCGTAAGCATTTAGGTTGATTTCATCTCTTGGTTATTGTGAGTTGCTGCAATAAATATGAGAATGTAGATATGTGTTTGATATACTGATTTCATTTTCACTAGCTATATACCCAGTGGTGGAATTGCTGGATCACATGGTAGTTCTGCTTTAGTTTTTTGAGAAACTGTCATACTGTTTGCCATAATGGCTGTATTGATTTACATTCCTACCAACAGTGTATGAGTTCCCCTTTCTCCACATCCTTAACAGCATTTGTTGTTTTTTGTTTATTTATTTATTTTTTTAGTGTTAATTTTTTTTTTTTTTTTTGAGACGGAGTTTCGCTCTTGTTACCCAGGCTGGAGTGCAATGGCACCATCTCGGCTCACCGCAACCTCCGCCTCCTGGGTTCAGGCAATTCTCCTGCCTCAGCCTCCTGAGTAGCTGGGATTATAGGCACGCACCACCATGCCCAGCTAATGTTTTGTATTTTTAGTAGAGACGGGGTTTCACCATGTTGACCAGGTTGGTCTCGATCTCTTGACCTTGTGATCCACCCGCCTCGGCCTCCCAAAGTGCTGGGATTACAGGCTTGAGCCACTGCGCCCGGCTAGTGTTAATTTTTTTTAAATTGTACTTGAAGTTCTTGGGTACATGTGCAGATCTTGCAGGATTGTTGCATAGGTACACACATGCCATGGTGGTTTGCTGTCTCCATCCCCCCCATCACCTGCATGGGCATTTTTCCCAGTGTTATCCCTCCCCAACCTCCCCGCCCCTGCTGTCCCTCTTGTAGCCCCCCACCCCCTAACAGGCCCCAGTGTGTGATGTTCCCCTCCTGTGCCCACGTGTTCTCATTGTTGAATACCTGCCTATGAGTGAAACATGCGGTGTTTGGTTTTCTGTTGCTGTGTCAGTTTGCTGAGAGTGATGGCTTCCAGATTTATCCATGTCCCTACAAAGGACACAAACTCAATGTTTTTTTATGGCTGCATAGTATTCCATGGTGTATATGTGCCACATTTTCTTTGTCCCGTCTATCATTGATGGGCATTTGGGTTGATTCCAGGTCTTTGCTATTGTAAACAGTGCTGCAATGAACATAAGTGTGCAAGTGTCTTTATAATAGAACAATTTATAATCCTTTGGGTTTATACTCAGTAACGGGATTTGCTAGGTCAAATAGAATTTCTATTTCTAGATTCTTGAGGAATCACCACACTGTCTTCCACAATGGTTGAACTAATTTACCCTCCCACCAACAGTGTAAAAGTGTTCCTGTTTCTCCACATCCTCTCCAGTATCTGTTGTCTCCAGATTTTTTAATGATTGCCATTCTAACTGGCATGAGATGGTATCTCAGTGTGGTTTTGGTTTGCATTTGTCTAATGACCAGTGATGTTGAGCATTTTTTCATGTTTGTCAGCCTCATAAATGTCTTATTTTGAAAAGTGTCTGTTTGTATCCTTCACCCACTTTTGAATGGGTTTTGTTTTTTTTTTCTTGTAAATCTGCTTTAGTTTTTTGTAGATTCTGGATATTAGCCCTGTGTCAGATGAGTAGATTTATTATAGCCATTTAGATGGAGTGAAGTGATATTTTATTGTAGTTTTAATTTGCATTTCTCTAAAGACTAGATGTTGAGCACTTTTTTCGTACACCTGTTGGCCATTTGAATGTCTTTTTTTGAGAAATATCGATTAAAGTTTTTGCCCATTTTAAAGTTGGATTACTTGGGATTTTTTGCAGTTATTTGAATTCCTTACATAGTCTGGATATTAATCCTTTGTCAAATGCATAGTTTACAGATACATTCTCCCATTCTGTGGGGTGTCTCTTTACTCTTTTCCTTAGCTGTATAGAATCTTTTTAGTTTAATGTAACCTCATTTGTCTATTTTTGGTTTTGTTGCCTGTGCTCTTGAGGTCTTATCCAAAAATTCCTTGCTCGATCCAATGTCATAAAGTGTTTCTGTGTTTTCTTGTAGTTTCATATTTTCTGGTCTAAGATTGAAGTTTTTGATCCTTTTTGTATGTGGTAAGAGATAGGTGTCCAGTTTCATGCTTTTGTATGTGGATATCCAGTTTTCTCAGCATCATTTATCGCAAAGACTGTCCTTTCTCCATTGTGTGTTCTTAGTGTCTTTGTCAAAAATCACTTGGTTGTAGATATGTGGATTGATTTCTGTGTTCTCTGTTTTGTTCCTTTGGTTTCTGGGTCAACTTTTCAGCCAGCACCATGCCGTTTTGGTTACTATAGCTTGGTAGTATTTTTTTGAAGTTAGGTACTCTGATGTCTCCAGCTTTGTTTTGCTCAAAATTTCTTTGGCTGTTTGAGGTCTTTTGTGGGTCCATATAAATTTGAGGATTTTTTTTTTAAATGAAGAATGTTATTAGTATTTTGATAGAGATTGCATTAGAATATTGCAATAGAATATTGTTAAAATGTGAGCATTTTAACAATATTCTTTCAACTTATGAACATGGGATATCTTTACATTTATTCATGTCCTCTTTAATTTCTTTTATCAGTGTTTTATAGCATTCATTGTAGACATCTTTCACCGCCTTCCTAGGGTACTTAATCTTTTTGTAGCTATTACAAATGGGATTATGTTTCTGCTTTCCTTTTCAGATAGTTTGCTTTTGGAATATAGAAACACTACTGATTTTTGTATGTTGATTGAGAAATAAAAGTAAAATTCTAAGCCTCCAACTGACTGAACAGACCTCCTCTCAGCCAAGCGGACCTTAGAGAAACTAAAAGCTGAGTGCATGACCATGACCTGATGGGAGGTTGGACACGCCTCATTATATCTCCTTCCTTGCTAACAGATTTTAGGCTTTCTTCCCTAAGGGCTAAAGGGAAACCAGCCCTTGGACTCCACGATGAAAATGTCATTTACTAGCTTATTTTCCCAGTTGCAGAACAAAGACGAGATTAACTTTTCTTAACACACTCCTGCCTTGCCCTGCCCTTCCCTGCCCTAAGATGTCATCTTCCTCTGATCCCTTTCTCTTCAGATGTTTACCCTATGTAAATTGTAGATTACTGGGCACTAACTGAAATCTCACAGGTATGTAACCATTCATCTTACTGCCCCATCTCCCTTTTTAAGGAAAATGTATGAAACCTCCTGAGGACCTCTTTGGGAAAAACAGCCACAGATGTGTGTGTGATGCATGTTTTTCTTGGGCATGCCCTTGTTCTGGCTCAGTAAGCCTCACTTGGGGCACCTGCCTCACTCACTCCTTAGGGTTGCCATCATTTTGTATCCTGCAACTTCACTAAATTCATTTATTAATTATAAGTTTTGTAATGGAGTCTTTAAGGTTTCTTACACACATACACACATACATGATCATGTCATTCTGTCAACAAGACTAATTTGACTACTTTCTTTCCAATTTGGATGCTTTTTCTTTCTTTTCTGTCCCACTTGCTCTAGTTAAACTTCTAGTAGTTCTACCTTGAATAAAAGTGGTGGAAGTGGGCATCCTTGTCTTGTTCCAGATTTTCGAGAAAAAGCTTTTAACTTACCATGTTTGGCATAATGTTAGCTGTGGTCATACACAGACTTCACTGTATTGAGATGTGTTCTTTCCATACCCAGTTTGTTAAAGAGTTTTATCGTGAAGGGATGTTGAATTTTATTGAGTGATTTTTCAGCATCTATTGAAATGATCATATGGTTTTTGTCCTAGAGTCTATTAATATGATTTATATTGATTTGCATTATGTTGAACTATCGTTGCATCTCTGAAATTAATCCCACTTGATCCTGGTGAATGATCTTTCTTAATGTGTGGTTGAATTCAGTTTGTTAGTATTTTATTGAGGATTCTTTTTTTTTTTGAGATGGAGTTTCGCTCTTGTTGCCCAGGCTGGAGTGCAATGGTGCGATCTTCGTTCACTGCAACTTACACCTCAGTTCAAGCGATTCTCTTGTCTCAGCCTCCCAAGTAGCTGGGATTACAGGCATGCACCACCACACCCAGCTAATTTTATATTTTTAGTAGAGATGGGGTTTCACCATGTTGGTCAGGCTGGTCTCAAACTCCTGACCTCAGGTGATCCACCTGCCTTGGCCTCCCAAAGTGCTGGGATTACAGGTGTGAGCCACCACACCTGGCCTTGTTGAAGATTTTCTCTTTTTTTTTTTTTTTTGAGACGGAGTTTTGCTCTTGTTACCCAGGCTGGAGTACAATGGCGCGATCTTGGCTCACCGCAACCTCCGCCTCCTGGGTTCAAGCAATTCTCCTGCTTCAGCCTCCTGAGTAGCTGGGATTACAGGCACATGCCACCATGCCCAGCTAATTTTTTGTATTTTTAGTAGAGACGGGGTTTCACCATGTTGACCAGGATGGTCTCGATCTCTCGACCTCGTGATCCACCCGCCTCGGCCTCCCAAAGTGCTAGGATTACAGGCTTGAGCCACTGCGCCCGGCTTCTTTTTTTTTTTTTTTTTTTTTTTTTTGAGACAGAGTCTCGCACTGTTGCTTGGGCTGGAGTGTGCAATGGCATGATCTCAGCTCACTACAACTTCCACCTCCTGGGTTCACACAATTCTCCTGCCTCAGCCTCCCAAGTAGCTGGGATTACAGGAGCCTGCCACCGTGCCTGGCTAATTTTTTGTATTTTTTGTAGAGATGGGGTTTCACTATGTTGGCCAGACAGGTCTCAAACTCCTGACTTCATGATCCACCTGCCTTGGCCACCCAAAGTGCTGGGATTACAGGCATGAGCCACCGCGCCCAGCCAAGGATTTTTAAAATCTATGTTCATCAGCGATATTGGCATGTCGTTTTACTTTTTGTTGTGTCCTTGTCTCATTTTGATTTCGGGGTAATGCTTGTATTGTAGAATGAGTTAGGAAGTATTCCCTACCTTCAGTATTTTGGAATAGTTTGAGCAGAATTTGTACTACTTTTTTAAATGTTTGGTAGACTTCAGCAGTGAAGCCTTCAGGTCCTGGGCTGCTTTTTGATGGGAGACTTAATACTGATTTAGTCTCATTACTTTTTGTTGGGTCTGTTCAGCTTTTCGGTTTTTTCATGATTGAATCTTGGCAAGTTGTATGTATCCAGGAATTTATCAATTTTTTTTCTAGGTTTTTAAATTTATTAGAATATAGTTGTTCCTAATAGTCTCTTATGATCTTTTATATTTCTGTGGTACCAGTTTTGTTGTTTTGTTTTATTTTGTTTGAGACGGGATCTCACTCTGTTGCCGAGGCTGGAGTTCAGTGGCAGTGGCATGATCTCGGCTCATTGCAGCCTCCACTTTCTGGGCTCCAGTGATTCTGCAGCCTCAGTCTCCTGAGTACGTGGACTACAGGCATGAGCCAAAAATGCTTGGCTTAATTTTGTATTTTTTTGTAGAGACCAGGTTTTGCCTTGTTTCTCGTACTGGTCTCAAACGCCTGACCTCAAAGCGATTCTCCCACCTCCCAAAGTGCTGGCTGGGATTACAGACATGAACCACAATGCCTGGCTGTGGTATCAGTTGTAACGTCTCTGATTTTATTTATTTGATCTTCTCTTTTTACCTTAGTCTAGCTAAAGATTTCTCTACTTTGTTTACCTTTTCAAAAAAACAACTTTAATTAATTTGTGAATTTTTTAGTTTCTGGTTTTTTTGTTTTGTTTTTTGAGATGGAGTCTCACTCTGTTGCCCAGGCTGGAGTATAGCAGCATGATCTCAGTTCATTGCAACCTCTACTTTCTGTGTTCAAGCAATTCTCTTGACTCAGCTGGGATTACAGGCATGCACCAGCATGCCCAGCTAAGTTTTGTATTTTTAGTACAGGGTTTTGCCATGTTGGCCAGACTGGTCTCAAACTCCTGACCTCAGATGATCCCCCACATTACTTAATGACCACCTTTGCCTTTCTTTTTCCTTTTTTCTTTCTTTTTATTTATTTATTTTTTTTGGCGACATGGGGGTAGACAAAGTCTCACTCTGTTGCCCAGCCTGGATTACAGAGGCAGGATCTTGGCTTACTGCAACCTTCACCTCTCAGGTTCAAGTGATTTTCCATCTCAGGCACCCAAGTAGCTGAGACTACAAGTGCGTGCCACCATGCTTGGCTAGTTTTTTTTTAGTATTTTTAGTAGAGATGGGGTGTCGCCATGTTGGCCAGACTGGTTTCGAACTCCTGGCCTCACATGATCTGCCCATCTCAGCCTCTGAAAATGCTGGTTTACAGGTGTGAGCCACTGTGCCTGGCTTTTTTTTTTTCTGGTGTTGTTTTGTTTTTTCACTGTTTTTGACTTAGTCTGTTATATCTGATGTAAGTATAGCTACTCTTGTTCTTTTTTGCTTTCAATTTGCATGGAATTTCTTTTTTCATTCCTTCACTTTTAGTCTGTGTGTTTATAGGTAAAATGAGTTTCTTGTAGGCAGCACATGGTTGAATCTTACAGGATTTGTTTGGTTTTGTTTTGAGTAATCACTGACTGCAGCTTCATCCTCCCAGGCTTAAGCAATTCTCCCACCTTGGCCCCTCAAGTAGCTGGGATTACAGGCATGTGCCATCACATGCAGCTAATTTTTTAATTTTTCATAAAGATGAGGTCTCGCTATGTTTTCTTGAACTCCTGGGCTCAAGCGATCCTTCCACTTGAGTCTCCCAGAGTCCTGGGATTATAGCCATAAGTCACCATGCCTTGCCTGAATATTCTTTTTTTTTTTTTTTAATCGATTCTGCCACTTAAGTCTTCTAATTGGAGAATTGAGTTCATTTACATTCAAGCTTATTTGTAAGTAAGGACTTAACTATTGGCATTTTGTTACTTTTTTTTTTTTTCTAAGTACTTTTTTCCTTTCTTTCTCTCATAATGATTAGCTTTAATAGTAAGTTTGGTTCCTTGCTTTTTTAGTGTATCTACTCTAGGTTTTTAATTTGCAGCTGTCATGAGGCTTACAAAAAAATAAAACCAGTTATTTTTAATTGATGACTTAATTTTCATATCAAAGAAAAGAAACTGGCTGGGCATGGTGGCTCATGACTGTAATCCCAACACTTTAGGAGGCTAAGACAGGCAGATTACTTGAAGTCAGGAGTTCAACACCAGCCTGGTCAATATGATAAAACCCCGTCTCCACTAAAAATACAAAAAATTAGCCAGGTACGGTGGTGCATGCTTGTAATCCTACTACTTGGGAGGCTGAGGTGGGAGGATCAGTTGAACCCAGGAGGCAGAGGTTGCAGTGAGCCAAGATTGTGCCACTGCACTCCAGCCTTGGAAACAGAATGAGACTTCATCTCAAAAAAGGCAAGAGAGAGAGAGAGAGAGAGAGAGAAGAAGAAGAGAGAAGAGAAAGAGAGAGAGAAACAGAAAAGACAAAACTGGAGTCTATACTTTAACTCCAGTTTCCCAACACCCATCAAATTTTGACTTTCAGTTGTTGCAATTTACATTGTTTTATGTTGCCTGCCTCCCCCCTACCCCCCTGCTTTCTCTCTCTCTTTTGGGAGATGGAGTCTCCCTCTGTTACCCAGGCTGGAGTGTGCAGTGGTGTAATCTCATCTCACTGCAACCTCTGCCTTCCAGGTTCAAGCCATTCACCTTCCTCAGCCTGAGTAGCTGGGATTACGTGGCCCACCACCACAACTGGCTAGTTTTTGTATTTTTAGTAGATACAGGGTTTTGCCATGTTGGTCAGGCTGGTCTTGAACTCCTGACCTCAAGTGATTCACTCTTTCAACCTCTCAAACTGCTGGGATTACAGGCATAAGCCACTGTACCCAGCCTATGTTGCCTATCTCTTTTTTTGAGACAGTCTCGCTCTGTCGCCCAGACTGGAGTGAAGTGTCACCATCTCAGCTCACTGCAACCTCTGCCTCCTGGGTTCAAGTTATTCTCCTGCCTCAGCCTCCCGAGTAGCCGGGACTACCAGCACGTACCACCCTGCCCAGCTAATTTTTTGTATTTTTAGTAGAGACGGGGTTTCACTGTGTTAGCCAGGATGGCCTTGATCTCCTGATTTTGTGATTCTCCTGCTTCAGCCTCCCAAAGTGTTGGGTTTATAGGCATGAGCCACTGCGCCTGGCTCTCTGTTGCTATTTCTTAACAAATTGTTGTTGTTAATATTTTTAATAGTTTCATCTTTTATTCTTCATAATAAACATGTGAATGCTTTATGTACCATGGTTATACTATGAGAGTATTCTAAATTTGTCTATATATGTACTTTTACCAGTGAGTTTTGTTTTTGTTTGGTTTTGTTTTGCTTTTTTTTTTTAATCGCATTTTAGGTTTTGGGGTACATGTGAAGAACATGCAAGATTGTTGCATGGGTACACACATGGCAGGGTGATTTGCTGCCTTCCTCCCCATCACCTGTATCTGGCATTTCTCCCCATGCTCTCTCTCCCCAACTCCCCACCCCCCACTGTCCCTCCCCTAGTTCCCCCTGACAGACCCTAGTATGTGATGCTCCCCTCCGTGTGTCCATGTGTTCTCATTGTTCAGCACCCAACTATGAGTGAGAACATACAGTGTTTGATTTTCTGTTCTTGTGTTGGTTTGCTGAGAATGATGGTTTCCAGGTTCATCCATGTCCTTACAAAAGACATGAACTCATCGTTTTTTATGGCTACATAATATTGCATGGTGTATATGTGCCTCATTTTCCCTGTATAGTCTATCATTGACCAGTGATGATGAGCATTTTTTCATATGTCTGTTGGCCTCATGTATGTCTTCTTTTGAAAAGTGTCTGTTCATATCCTTCGCCCACTTTTGAATGGGCTTGTTTGTTTTTTTGTTGTTATTCTGTTTAAGTTCTTTGTAGATTCTGGATATCAGCCCTTTGTCAGATGGATAGACTACAAAAATATTTTCCCATTCTTTTGGTTGCTGATTCACTCTAATGACTGTTTCTTTTGCCGTGCAGAAGCTGTGGAGTTTGATTAGGTCCCATTTGTCTATTTTGGCTTTTGTTGCCAATGCTTTTGGTGTTTTGGTCATAAAGTCCTTGCCTACGCCTATGTCCTGTAAGGTTTTGCCTAGATTTTCTTCTAGGGTTTTTATGGTGTTACATCTTATGTTTAAGTCTTTACTCCATCTGGAGTTAATTTTAGTGTAAGGTGTCAGGAGTGGGTCCAGTTTCTGCTTTCTGCACATGGCTAGCCGGTTTTCCCAACACCATTTATTAAACAAGGACTCCTTTCCCCATTGCTTGTTTTTGTCAGATTTGTCAAAGATCGGATGGTTGTAGATGTGTTGTGTTGCGTCTGAGGCCTCTGTTCTGTTCCATTGGTCTATATCTCTGTTTTGGAACCAGTACCGTGCTGTTTTGATTACTGTAGCCTTGTAGTATAGTTTGAAGTCTGGTGGTGTGATGCCTCCTGCTTTATTCTTTTTGCTTAGAATTCACTTGGATATGTGAGCTCTCTTTTGGTTCCATATGAAGTTTAAGGTGGTTTTTTCCAGTTCTGTGAAGAAGGTCGTTGGTAGCTTGATGGGGATAGCGTTTAATCTGTAAATTACTTTGGGTGGTATGGCCATTTTCACGATATTGCTTCCTCCTAACCATGAACATGGAATGTTTCTTCATCTGTTTGTGTCCTCTCTTATTTCATTGAGCAGTGGCTTGTAGTTCTCCTTGAAGAGGTCCTTTCCGTTTCTTGTTAGTTATATTCCTAGGTATTTTATTCTCTTTGTAGCAATTGTGAATGGCAGTTTGTTCTTGATTTGGCTCTCTTTAAGTCTGTTATTGGTGTATAGGAATGCTTGTGATTTTTGCACATTGATTTTGTATCCTGAGACGTTGCTGAAGTTGTTTATCAGTTTCAGGAGATTTTGGGCTGAGACGATGGGGTCTTCTAGATATACAATCATGTCATCTGCAAATAGAGACAATTTGACTTCCTCCTTTCCTATTTGAATACCCTTTATTTCTTTTTCTTGCCTGATTGCTCTGGCTAGAACTTCCAATACTATATTGAATAGGAGTGGTGAGAGAGAGCATCCTTGTCTAGTGCCAGATTTCAAAGGGAATGCTTCCAGTTTTTGCCCATTCAGTATGATATTGGCTGTTGGTTTGTCATAAATAGCTTTTATTATTTTGAGATACGTTCCATCAATACCTAGTTTATTGAGGGTTTTTAGCATAAAGGGCTGTTGAATTTTGTCAAAGGCCTTCTCTGCATCTGTTGAGATAATCATGTGGTTTTTGTCTTTGGTTCTGTTTATGTGGTGAATTACGTTTATAGACTTGCATATGTTGAACCAGCCTTGCATCCCCGGGATGAAGCCTACTTGATCATGGTGGATAAGCTTTTTGATGTGCTGTTGCAATCGATTTGCCAGTATTTTATTGAAGATTTTTGCATCTATGTTCATCATGGATATTGGCCTGAAGTTTTCTTTTCTTGCTGACTCTCTGCTGGGTTTTGGTATCAGGATGATGTTGGTCTCATGAAATGATTTGGGAAGGATTCCCTCGTTTGGGATTGTTTGGAATCGTTTCAGAAGGAATGGTACCAGCTCCTCTTTGTATGTCTGGTAGAATTAAGCTGTGAATCCATCTGGACCTGTGCTTTTTATGGGTGGAAGGATCTTAATTGCTGCCTCAACTTCAGTGTTTGTTATTGGTCTATTCAGGGTTTCGACTTCTTCCTGGTTTAGGCTTAGGGGGATGCAAGTGTCCAGGAATTTATCTGTTTCTTTCACGTTTACTAGTTTATGTGCATAGAGTTGTTTGTAATAATCGCTGATGATGGTTTGTATTTATTTATTTATTTATTTTGAGACGGAGTTTCACTCTTGTTACCCAGGCTGGAGTGCAATGGCGTGATCTCGGCTCACCGTAACCTCCGCCTCCTGGGTTCAGGCAATTCTCCTGCCTCAGCCTCCTGAGTAGCTGGGATTACAGGCATGCGCCACCATGCCCAGCTAATTTTTTTGTATTTTTAGTGGAGACAGGGTTTCACCACGTTGACCAAGATGGTCTCAGTCTCTTGACCTTGTGATCCACCCGCCTTGGCCTCCCAAAGTGCTGGGATTACAGGTGTGAGCCACTGCGCCTGGCCGATGGTTTGTATTTCTGTGGAATCTGTGGTGATATCCCCTTTATCGTTTTTTATTGCATCTATTTGATTATTCTCTCTTTTCTTTTTTATTAATCTGGCTAGTGGTCTATTTTGTTGATCTTTTCAAAAAAACAGCTCCTGGATTTATTGATTTTTTTTTTGAAGGGTTTTTTGTGTCTCCTTCAATTCTGCTTAATCTTAGTTATTTCTTGTCTTCTGCTAGGTTTTGAGTTTTTTTGATCTTGCTCCTCTAGCTCTTTCAATTTTGATGTTAGGATGTCGATTTTAGATCTCTCCTAGCTTCTCATGTGGGCATTTATTGCTATATATTTTCCTCTAGAGACTGCTTTAAATGTGTCCCAGAGATTCTAGTATGTTGTGTCTTTGTTCTCATTGGTTTCGAAGGACATCTTTGTTTCTGCCTTCATTTCATTGTTTATCCAGTCAACATTCAAGAGCCAGTGGTTCAGTTTCCATGAAACTGTGTGGTTCCGAGTTAGTTTCTTAATTCTGAGTTCTAACTTGATTGCACTGTGGTCTGAGAGACTGTTTGTTTTGATTTCCATTCTTTTGCATTTGCTGAGGATTGATTTACTTCCGATTATGTGGTCAATTTTAGAGTAGGTGTGATGTGGTGCTGAGAAGAATGTATATTCTACGGATTTGGGGCGGAGAGTTCTGTAAATGTCTGTTAGGTTTGCTTGGTCCCGGTCTGAGTTCAAGTCCTGGATATCCTTGTTAATTTTCTGTCTCGTTGATCTGTCTAATACTGACAATGGGGTGTTAAAGTCTCCCACTATTATTGTGTGGGAGTCTAAGTCTCTTTGTAAGTCATTAAGAAATTGCCTTATGTATCTGAGTGCTCCTGTATTGGGTGCGTTTATATTTAGAATCATTAGCTCTTTTTGTTGCATTGATCCTTTTACCATTATGTAATGTCCTCCTTTGTCTCTTTTGATCTTTGTTGGTTTAAAGTCTGTTTTATCAGAGATGAGAATTGCAACTCCTTTTTTTTTGCTCTCCATTTGCTTGGTAAATCTTCCTCCATCCCTTTATTTTGAGCCTTTATGTATCCTTGCATGTGAGATGGGTTTCCTGGATACAGCACACTGATGGGTTTTGGCTTTTTATCCAATTTGCCAGTCTGTGTCTTTTTGATTGGGGCATTTAGCCCATTTACATTTAGGGTTAATATTGTTATGTGTGACTTTTATCCTGCCATTTTGATGCTAACTGGCTGTTTTGCCTGTTAGTTGATGCAGTTTCTTCATTGTGTTGATGCTCTTTACCATTTGGTATGTTTTTGGAGTGGCTGATACTGGTTGTTCCTTTCTTTGTTTAGCGCCTCTTTCAGGAGCTCTTGTAAAGCAGGTCTTGTGGTGATGAAATCTCTGAGTACTTGTCTGTTCGTAATGGATTTTATTTTTCCTTCACTTATGAAGCTTAGTTTGGTTGGATGTGAAAATCGGGGTTGAAAGTTCTTTTCTTTAAGGATGTTGAATATTGGCCCCCACTCTCTTCTGGCTCGTAGGGTTTCTGCTGAGAGATATGCTGTGAGTCTGATGGGCTTCCCTTTGTGGGTAACCCAGCCTTTCTCTGTGGCTGCCCTTAGCATTTTCTCCTTCATTTCAACCCTGCTGAATCTGACGATTATGTGTCTTGGGGTTGCTCTTTCTTGAGGAATATCTTTGTGGCGTTCTCTGTATTTCCTGGACTTGAATATTGGCCTGCCTTGCTAGGTTGGGGAAGTTTTCCTGAATAATATCCTGAAGAGTATTTTCCAGCTTGGATTCATTCTCTCCATCACATTCAGCTACACCTATCAAATGTAGATTAGGTCTTTTCAGATAGTCCCATATTTCTTGGAGACTTTGTTCATTCCTTTTTACCCTTTTTTCTCTAATCTTGCCTTCTTGTTTTATTTCATTGAGTTGATCTTTCCATCTGGAAATGCAGCATCCACTCACCCTCCGTGCTTTTGCTGGGAGCTGCAATCCTGAGCTGCTTCTAATCGGCCATCTTAGATCCTTGGTCTGTTTTGTTTTGTTTTTTGAGACAGGAACCTCCATCTCCCAAATTCAAGCAATTCTCCTATTTCAGCCTCTCGAGTACCTGGGATTACAGGTGTGCTTTACCACGCCTGGCTAATTTGGCATTTTTAGTAGAGATAGGGTTTCTCCATGTTGGACAGGCTGGTCTCAAACTCCTGACCTCAGGTGATCTGCCTTCCTTGGCCTCCCAAAGTGCTGGGATTACAGGCATGAGCCACCATTTCTGGCCAACCAGTGAGTTTTATACCTTCTTGTTACACATTTCTTTCAGGTTGAAGAACTGCCTTTAGCATTTTTTATAAGACAGGTCTGGTGTTGTTGAATTTTTTAAACTTTCGTTCGGCTAGGAAAGTCTTTGTCTCTTCTTCACGTCTGAAGGATAGTTTTACTGGATAAAGTGTTCTTGGTTGACATTTTTTTCCTTTAGCACTTTGTTATACTACTCCCTCCTAGCCTGTAAGGTTTCTGCTGGGAAGTTTGCTGCCAGGCCTATTGGAGTTCCTTTACTTGTTACTTGCTTTTTTTTTTTTTTTTTTCTAAATTACAATTTAATTTAAGGATTTGCTTTGTTTTGTTTTGTTTTTGTTTTTGTTTTGTAGAAGTGGGAGTCTCACTATGGTGCCCAGGCTGGTCTTGAACTTCTGGCCTCAAGCAGTCCTCCTACCATAGCCTCCCAAAGTGTTGGGATTACAAGCATAAGCTACCACACCTAGCCTATCTGCTGCTTTTCTCTTGCTGGTTTTATGACTTTTTCTTTGTCCTTGACCTTTGAGAATTTAATTATTATATGCCTTGGAGTAATCTTATTTGGTTGAATTTAATTGGTGATTTTTTTTACCTTTCTTTACCTGAGTATTTATATCTTTCTCTAGGTTTGGAAAATTCTCTGTTACTATTACTTGGAATAAACTTTCTTTTTTTTTTTTTTCTTTTTTTTTTTTTACAGAGAAACAACAAACATTATGCTGTATTTTAATTACATATGTGTAATTAAAAGAGATAAAAAATTTTTAAAAGTCCGTTCCTTCTAGGCTTAAACGTGTATTTAAAATTTCATAGTAAACAAATACTTGTAAGTGATGCTTTTCCCATATTTCCAAATAAGATAATGTTGAACAGACCTTATAATGAGTTTTACATTTGATCTGTTTTTGGTAAATATAGGTGTGCAAAACTGAGTTATATATTCTTCTTTTCAAAAATTCTCCCTTTAATGAACACTTGTTTTTGACACTGGTCAAGACGTTTGGCATACTAAGGGAGCAGTGTCCAGGAAGATACCTGAGAAGACAAGCGTGCCCTCCCCTTATTACCTCCCTTTTTTTCTTTGAGGTTTTAAGATCAAGATATAAGTTATTTTAAGGTCTCAAAATAATCCTTTCACAAAAATAAGAGAGTTTTATGTTGTAAAAACATTAGTTATTTGTCAAAGGTTATGTTCTTTGGTCTTCTTCCATCACCAGCCGTCAGCATCTCCTAAAGATCGGTTTTTTCTTCATAATGACACCTGCATGCGGCTCGCTGGCTGTCCAGATATGGTTTACAACCTAAATGTATAACACTGTCAAACTAGAGCTCCACTGTTGTTTCACAGGCCTGAACATGCCGAGTTAGTCCTAGTGTTTTCTGTACGTCTCGGCAGATCTTGGAGAGGCAGTACTGGAACTCCTCGTCACAGTCATTCTTGCTTTTGCCACAGGTCTCATAGCACCTGTCATGTTGGTTGCAGCATTTTGTCAGGGAAGGGATACCAATGTTAAGATGAACACCAAACAGTGGAGAACCACATCCATTCGGTGGGGAGGGTTTATAACCATAACGTGGGAAAGGCTTAGATCCGTCACTGCATTTATACTGGCAGAGACCGTCCTCGCCTCCCAGGAGGTCCAAGGCGGCGTTCAGGTACGTGTCTATCTTGTGAACGCCGTTCCGGATGGTCTTCAAGGTGGCCCTCCAGTCGGTGTTCTGGGCCTGCTCCTGGCACCTGACAACAGCAGCCGCGAGGAGCAGCAGGAGGATAAGCGCGGGGCGCGGGAGCAGGGCCATCCGCGCAGCGTGGGGCTCTACGGGTCCCCGAGCCCGGCGGCAGGCGCGTCCCCACGGAGCCCCCGGGACGCGCTAGGCAGCGGCGCGGGCCCGGGGCTTGGCAACCGCCGGCTCCATATCCACGCCTCCTTCCCCGCTGGCCGGCAGGGCCTCGCTGGCTTTACGGGAACCGCCTCTGGGAGGCAGCGCCGTCCCAGAGACGCTTCCGCTCACCTAGGCCAGCGCGCCCGCTCCCCGTCCCCTGTGCGCCTGCGCCGGAGCGCGGCGGGGCGGCTACTTGGAATAAACTTTCTACTCCCCTCCATGCTCATTCTCCACTACCTCTTGATTGCCAGTTACTCATACATTTGTTCTTTTGATGCTATCCCACATATTCTTTAAGCTTTCTTTGTTCTTTTTCATTCTTTTTCTTTCCTCCTCTGTATTTTCAAGTAGCCTGTCTTTGAGCTTGCAGGTTTTTTTCTTCTGCTTTATAATTTCTGCTGTCGAGACCCTGTAATGCATTTTTGTTTGTTCAGAATATTTCAGCTGCAGGATTTCTGTTTCATTTTTTAAAGATTATTTTAATATCTTTGTAAAGTTTCTTGCAAACTTTTCTCAATTATTTCTCTGTGTTTTCTTGAAGTTTGTTGGGCAACCTCAAAACAAATGTTTTCTATTTCCTGTCTTAGATCATACCTCTCCATCTTTTCAGGATGGGCCACTGGTACCTTATTTATTTGGTTTGGTGAGGTCATAGTTCTCTCAATGTTCTTGATGCTTTTCAATGTATGTCAATATCTGGACGTTGAAAAAATGGATTTTTATTCCAGTTTTTGCAGTCTGGCCTTGCTTATACCTGTCCTTCAGAGGGCCTTCCAGGAATTCAAAGGAGACGGTTGGGTTCCCTAAGCCTGTGGTCACTGTAGCCATCTTAGCACTTAGAGGGCACCCTAAGCCTGTGTTGCTGGTACTTTGTTAAAGACTGCATTGTCCCTGGCCCAGATGGACCTGAGTAAGACCCAGGAAGGGTTCCCCACCTCGTGTTGTAATGCTGGCCAGGGCCCTGAGCCCAGCACTGGTTTAGTTGCTGTGAGCTTAGTACTGGGTTCCAAGGAAAAGTCCCATGCACAATTCTGTCTCCTTCCCCAAGCAGATGGTATATTTCTCTGCACCATGTTGCCCATAGTTGGGGGGAAGGGTGATGCGGGCAGTTCTGTGGCTGCCACAGCTCATGCTGTGCAGGGTTTCACCTGAAGCCTATGGCCTCTTGGACCAGGGTGTAAGTGGGTTATGCCCAAGGCCCATGGCTGCTACCACGCTGAAATTTATTTGGGGCCCAAAACCACTTTAGATGGCCAGCGATGTGAGAATCACATTCATCCTGATAGGGTGGTGAATTCTTCTTCTTTTTTTTTTTAATCTAAAATAGACTTTTTCTTTATTTTTTATTGCATTTTAGGTTTTGGAGTACATATGAAGAACATGCAAGATTGTTGCATAGGTTCACACATGGCAGTGTGATTTGCTGCCTTCCTCCCTTTCACCTACGTCTGGCATTTTTCCCCATGCTATCTCTCCCCACTTCCCCACCCCCCCGTCCCTCCTCCATTTCCCCGCAACAGACCCCAGTGTGTAGTGTTCCCCTCCCTGTGTCCATGTGTTCTCATTGTTCAACACTCGCCTATGAGTGAGAACATGCGTTGTTTGATTTTCTGCTCTTGTGTCAGTTTGCTGAGAATGATAGTTTCCAGGTTCATGTCCCTACAAAGGACACAAACTCATCGTTTTTGATGGCTGCATAATATTCCATGGTGTATATATACCACATTTTCCCTGTCCAGTCTATCATTGATGGGCATTTGGGTTGGTTCCAGGTCTTTGCTATTGTAAACCATGCTGCAATGAACATTCGTGTGCATTTGTCCTTATAGTAGAACGATTTATAATCTTCAGTGGTGAATTCTTTTCTGGTGTTTAGTGCGGGTCTAGAATCTTTGTCCTTGGGCACAGACCTGGAATTAGGCTGTGGGGTTTTGCCTCATGCTGTGTATTACTGTGGCAGACTTGGCACTGGGCTGTAAGGCAAAGTCCCACGTCATTAACCAGAAGGAGTTCTGCCATGTGGACAGTGTCTCTCATCACTGCTTAGAGTTGGGGTATAGTTGGTGCAAACAGTATGAGACTATCTTTCCTGTTCTCTTCAGTGCATCTTCTTCTTGTAAAATATAGTGCTTGTATCTATCAACTGGTTTTCCTAGCTGTAGTGAAAATATTTTTTCGTGTGGATAGTTGTTCAAATTGATGTTTCTGTGGGGAATTATCTTTGAAGGGTCCTATTCTGCCATCTTGCTGTGCCTCTGTGTCACTGATCTGTTGTTTATTATTATTTTTTGAGATAGAGTCTTGCTCTGTTGCTCAGGCTGGAGTGCAGTAGCACTATCTCGACTCACTGCAACCTCTGCTTCCAGGTTCAAGTGATTCTTCTTGGCTTAGCACCCCTGAGTACCTGGGACTATAGGCATGCGTCAGGCACCAGGCCTACCTATTTTTTTTTCTTTGGTATTTTTAGTAGAGACTGCGTTTTGCCATGTTAGCCAGGCTGGTCTTGAACTCCTGACCTCAGGAGAACAAAGTGCTGGGATTACAGGTGTGACCACTGCAGCTGAACAAAGTGCTGGGATTACAGGTGTGACCACTGCAGCTGAACAAAGTGCTGGGATTACAGGTGTGACCCACTGCACCCCACCTCTTGTTTATTTATTTTTTATTTTTTTGAGATGGAGTCTCTGTCACCCAGGCTGGGTGGCATCTCAGCTTACTGCCACCCCCGCCTTCTGGATTCAGGTGATTTTCCTGCCTCAGCCTCCCGAGTAGCTGGGATTAGAGGCAGCCGCCACCATGCTTGGCTAATTTTTATATTTTTAGTAGAGTTGGGGTTTTACCATATTGGCCAAGTTGGTTTGGAACTCCTGACCTCAAGTGATATACCTGCTTCAGCCTCCCAAAGTGCTGGGATTACAGGCATGAGCCAGTGTGCCTGGCTAAAACAATCACTTTTTGCAAGAACACATGCAAACAAAAAGATACACTCTAAGCACATCAGAATGATTTGGGTGGAGGAGGGAAATAGGGATGAAAAGTAAAAAAATTTGGGAGCCAGGCATGGTGGCTCACATCTGTAATCTCAGCACTTTAGAAGGCTGAGGCAGGAGGATTGCTTGAGCCCAAGAGTTTTAGTCCATCCAGGGCTACATAGTGAGACCCACCTCTACAAAAAAAATTTTAAAAAGCTAGGTGTGGTACTGCACAGATGTAGTCCTAACTACTCAGGAGGCTATGGTGGGAGTATTCCTAGAGCCTGGGAAGTTAAGGCTGCAGTGAACTGGGTGCACTCCAACCTGGGTGACAGAGCAAGACCCTAATTAAAAAAATTTTTTTTTCAATCATCTTTTAAAGTTTAATATAATAATCTTTTTAAACTGGCAAGGCTTGGTGTTTCAGAAAGGGATTCGTTCTTTGAAAAACTTCTTCCTTGGAAAGTGGTCTGTTAAGATCAGAGGTTAGCAAACTATGGCCCTTTGGCCAGTTGTGCCTGCTTACTGTTTTTGTAAATAAAGTTTTACTGGAATACAGTCATGCCCATTCATGTACATGTTGGCTTTGGTTGTACTCCCACTACAGTGTCTGAGCTGAGTAGCTGCAACTACTCAAATGGCCCACAAAGCCTTAAATATTCAGGATTTAGCTCCCTACAGAAAAAGTTTGCTAACCCTCAGTTTAGACTTTCTGTCTCTTTTGGAGCCAGTTTTGATTCTAACTTGTTAGTTTCTCTGTATATTGTTATCAGTTTCTTTTTCCTGTGATAGTTTGTTAGTCTTTTCTTGCTTTGTGGTCAATAATTTTCTGAAAGGTGTTTATCTGCTGTTTTTTCCTTTTTCTTTTTATATGTAAGACAAGTAATGTGTTGGCTGACGTTGTAACACAGTTTGAGAGAGGCACGTCTCAGACACATATGTGAAAACCCAATCATCATGCTGACGAACTGCAAAAGGATCGTGTTGTGTCTGCAGTTTTCTCATGGTTGGATTGAAGTTATGCGTTTTTGGTGAAAAAATACCATAGAGGTGATTTGCACTTCTCAGGGTTGACAGATTAGTCAAAGAGAAATACAGGATGCGGCTGGGCGTGGTGGCTCATGCCTGTAATCCCAGCACTTTCGGAGGCCGAGGTGGGCAGATCACAAGGTCAGGGATCAAGATCATCCTGGCCAACACGGTGAAACCCCGTATCTGCTAAAAATACAGAAAAATTTGCTGGGTGTGGTGACATGTGCCTGTAGTCCCAGCTACTTGGGAGGCTGAGACAGGAGAATCACTTGAACCCCAGAGGCGGAGATTGCAGTGAGCCGAGATCATGATGCCATTGCACTCCAGCCTGGCGTCAGAGCAAGAATCCATCCCAAAAATTAAGGAAAGAAAAGAAAAATACAAGATGCTAGTTAAATTCAAATTTTAGAGAGACAACAAATAGTTTTATAGTATGAATATATCCTATGCAATACCTTATTCTCAGTGCATTGTATCAGAGGTTACCCAATACTGGTATTTCTGGGGAGGTAAACTTTGATGTTAAGGTGGTGTTTGGGGTTCTGTCCACTGAATGTTGCCATTTATTCCTTTATGATTAATAAACATGGCTGTATGTGGTGGCTCATGCCTGTAATTCCAGTGCTTTGGGAAGCTGAGGCAAGAGGATCACTTGAGTCCAGTAGTTTGAGACCAGCCTGGGCAACATAGTGATACTCCATCTCTACACACAAACGCACACAAAAGCTATGTTGGTGGTGCATGCCTGTGGTCCCACCTACTTGGGAGGCTGAGGTAGGAGGATCACTTGAGCCTGGAGGGGAATGGAGGCTGCAGTGGGACATAATTGCACCATTGGCCTTGGACAGAGGGAGACCCTGTCTCAGAAGATCTTGGAGACTATGGAAAATCCTGTCTGTCCTCAAACTTACTCTACTAATTTTAGTATCTACTAGTATCTTATCTGTAGAAATTATTACTGTGATATTTTAGTGGCAGTTTTGTATTTCCCTCATTTCTTCTGTGTTTATTAATTGGAACTTTAAGGAAGTGCAGTCCCTTCTTTTATTCAGTTATTTAATATTTTTCAGTTTGGAATAATATTCTTTGGGGTATAATTCAATCTGGTACTGTCATTATTAATTTCATTGTTCAGCTTGTTCCAGCTTTAATTATTTGGAGATCTTTCAGCTTGGGTCCTGTGTCCTTTCGACATGCCATTTCCTTTTTTTTTGGAGACAGGGTCTTGCTCTGTTGTGCAGGCTGGAGTGTGGTGACATGATCGTGGTTCATGCAGCCTCGACCTCCCTGGGCTCTGGTGATTCTCACACCTCAGCCTTCTCAAGCTACAGGTATATGCAACCACACTAGGCTACTTTTTGTATATATATATTTTCTAGAGATGGGGTTTTACCATGTTGACCAGGCTGGTGTTGAACTCCTGGGCTCAAGCGATCTGCCCACCTCAGCCTCCCAAAGTCTTGGGATTATAGACGTGAGCCACCATGCCTGGCCCTTGAGCACTTCTTTAATTCATTTTTTATTGCTATCGTTATAACCCACTGCTTTAGCATATTCATAGAGTTGTGTATCCATCACCCATTTTAGGACATTTTCATTCCTCCCCCCCACCAAAAAAAATCACATGCCGAGTTATCATTCCCAAAATTCACCATTCCCGAGCCCTTGGCAACCACTAATCTACTTTCTGTCCCTATGGATTTGCCTGTTCTGGACATTTCATACAAATAGAATTGTATGTGATCCTTTTTGATTGCTTCTTTCTCTTAGCATAATGTTATCAGGATAGTGTTAGTTTCCTAGGTTTGCTTTAACAAATTACCACTTACAGAGTGGCTTAAAACAGAAAGAAATGTATGCTTTCATAGTTCTGTAGGCTAGAAGTCCAAAATATTGGTGTTAGCGACACCATACTCCCTCAGAAAGCTCCTGGGAGAAGGATCTGTTTCATGGCTCTTTCCAGGCTTCTGGTGGTTGCCAGCAATCCTTGGCATTCACTCTCACCTCTCTGTCTGCACATGACATTCTCTCTCTCACTTGCTTTCTCTCTCTGTGTGTGTCTGCCTGCCTGTTTGTCCCTGTGTTTTCATATGGCCTTCTTTTTAAAAAAAAATTTAATCTTTTTAAGAGACAGGGTCTCTTGTCACCTGGACTGGACTGCAGTGGTGCAATTACAGCTCACTCTTACCTCCAACACCTGGCCTGACATGATCCTCCCGCCTTAGCCTCCTCAAGTGCTGGAATTACCATTGTAAGCCACCACACAGCCGCTGCCTTTTTTTTTTTTTTTTTTTTTTTTTTTGAGACAGAGTCTCGCTCTGTCACCCAGGCTAGAGTGCAGTGGCACGATCTCAGCTCACTGCAACCTGCGTCTCCTGGGTTCAAGTGATTCTCCTGCCTCAGCCTCTCAAGTAGCTGGGATTACAGGTGTCTGCCAACACGCCTGGCTAATTTTTTGTATTGTTAGTAGAGACAGGGTTTCACCATGTTGACCAGGCCGGTCTCCAACTCCTGACCTCAAGTAATCAACCCACCTCAGCCTCCCAAAGTACTGGGATTACAGGTGTGAGCTACCGCACCTGGCCAACAGTCTTCTTATAAGGACATTAGTCATTGGATTTAGGGACCACTCTAATCAGTACTATCTTATATTAAGTTGATTACATCTGCAAAGACCCTGTTTTCGAATTAGGTCAAATTCACAGATACTAGGGGTTTGGACAGTATATCTTCAATGGAGACAGTGATTTAACCCACAATAAGGGATCCTTTATGTTGTAAAACATAAGAGAGCTTCATTCTTTTTATGGCCAAATAGTACTCTGTTGTATGAGCAAACGACATTTTATTTATCCATTCTTCAGTTGATGGACATTTAGATTGTCTTCCGCTTTTTCCCTATTAATGAATATTGCTGCTATGAGCATTCCTATAAAGTTTTTGCATGGATATGTTTTCATTTCTCTTGGGTATGTATCTAGAGTTGAGTTGCAGGATCACAGGAACTGCCAGACTATTTTTCAAAGTGGCTCTCCTATTTTACCTTCCCACGAGCAGGATATGAGCAGTGTATTTCTCTCCATCCTCACTGACCTACAGTTGCTATGATCCATTTTTGATTATAGCTGTCCTACTGGATGTGAAGTGGTACCTTATTGTGACTTTGATTCCATTGCCCTGATGGATAATGGTGTTGAGCATCTTTTCATGTGCTTTTGCTCATTTATATATCTTCCTTGGAGAAATATCTAGTCAGATATTTGCCTGTTTTAAGATTTGGTTATTTGTCTTTTAAGAGTCCCTTAGCTAATATATAATTCACAGAAAATGTTCTCCCATTCTTTGTGTCTTTTCACTGTCTTGGTGTAGTGTCCTTTGAAGCCAAAAATTTAATTTTAATGATATCCAGTTTGTTTTTTGTTGTTCCTTGTGCTTTTGGTTTCATATGTAAGAAACAAGTGCTTACTCCAAGATCACAAAGATTATGCCTATGTTTTCTTCTAAGAGTTTTATGCTTTTACCTTCCACAATTCATTTTTTGACCCATTTTGAGTTAATTTTTATATATGGTGAGAGGTAGGGGTTCAAATTCATTCTTTTGCTTGTGGATATCCAGTTCTCCCAATTAAAAAGATTATTCTTTCCCCCATGGAATTGTTTTGGCACCCTTGTCAAAGATCTGTTGTCTATAGACATAGGACTTTATTTCTGGACTCCTAATTCTATTCCATTGGTCTAAATATCTGTCCTTATGCCACTACCACACTTTTTTTGTATGTGTGACAGAGTCTCCCTATATTGCCCAGGCTATTCTCAAACTCCTGGCCTCAAGTGATCCTCCCACCTCAGCCTTCCAAAGTGCTAGGATTACAGGTGTGAGTTTTTGCACCCAGCCTCACACTATCTTGATTACATAGTTTTGTAGTACATTTAGAAGTCAGGGGCCAGGCATGGTGGCTTACACCTGTAATCTCAGCACTTTGGGAGGCTGAGGTGGGCAGATCACCGGGTCAGGAGATCAAAACCATTATAGCCATCATCGTGAAACCCTGTCTCTACTTTAAAATACAAAAATTAGCTGGATGTGGGAGCACGCATCTGTAATGCTAGCTGCTTGGGAGGCTGAGGTAGGAGAATCACTTGAGCTTGGGAGGTGGAGATTGCAGTGAGCTGAGATTGTGCCACTGCACTCCAGCCTGGCAACAGAGCAAGACTCTGTCTCCAAAAAAAAAAGAAAAAGAAAGTTTGCATCTTCCAGCTTTATTCTTTTTCAGGATTACTTACTATTCTGGGTTCTTCAGATTTCCATATGAATTTTAGGATCAGTTTCTCAATTTTTGCAAAGAAGTTAGCTAGGCTTTTGATTGGGTTTACTTTGATCAGTAGATCAGCTGGGGAGCATTGTTATCGTAACAGTATTAAGTCTTTATATCCCTGAATATGGGATGTCATTGTATTTATTTAGGTTTAATTTCAATAATGTTTTGAAGTTTTCAGAGTATAATGTAAATTTTATGCTTATTTAATTAAATTTATTCCTAAATATTTCATTCCTGTTGATGGTATTATAAATGGAATTATTTTGACTTCATTTTTAGTTTCTTTATTGCTACTATGCAGAAATAAAATTGATTTTTATATATTGTTCTTGTCTCCTATACCCTTGTTAAATTCATTTATTAGTTCCGTTGTTTTTTTTTTTTTAATGGATTCCTTAAGATATTCTATATGCAAGATCATGTCATCTGCCTTTTTTGTTATCTTGCTGGTTGTGCTGAGTAGAATCTCCAGTACAAAGTTTATTAGAAGCAGTGAGAGCAGATGTCCTTGTCTTAATCCTGACTTGAGGAGGAAAGTACCCATCTTTCACCATTAAGCATGATGTTAGCTGTGGGCGTTTTATAGCTGACCTTTATCAGATTGAGGAAATACCCTTATATTTCTATTTTTTAAAAAATATTTTTATCTTGAAAAGGTACTGGATTTAGTCAGATCCCTTTTCTGATATCTGCTGAGATAATATTACAGAGTTTTTTCTTTTATTAATGTAGTGCATTGCATTGATTTGTGTATGTTGAGCCAGCTCTTTGTTTCTGTGATAAATCCTATTTTCTCATAGTATGTAGTCTTTTTTATGTGTTGCTAGATTTCAGTTTACTAGCATTTTTTTTGTTTGTTTCTGAGGGGGTGTGTGTGTGTGTGTGTGTATTCATAAGGGATATTGGCCTATAGTTTACTTGTGATGTCTTTGCCCAGTTTTTGTTTCAGTATAATTCTGGCCCTGTAGAAGGAGTTGGCAAGTGCTCCCTCCTGGTTTTTGGAAAAATCTAGGAAGGATTGGTATTAATTCCTTAAACATTTGGTAGATTTTACTAATGAAGCTATCTTGAAATTTTCTTTGATCACTAATTTAATATCTTAAATATGTACTAAGGTGTTTCATTTCTCCTTGAGTTAAACTTTTGAGTCAGTTATATACATTATTGAATTTGTTGGTATATAGTTGTTCATAGTATTCATTTATTTTTATTTCTTTTCACGGATTTTATTTATTTATTTATTTATTTATTTATTTATTTATTGAGATGGAGTTTTGCTCTTGTTACCCAGGCTGGAGTGCAATGGCGTGATCTTGGCTCACCACAACCGCCGCCTCCTGGGTTCAGGCAATTCTCCTGCCTCAACCTCCTGAGTAGCTGGGATTACAGGCATGCACCACCATGCCCAGCTAATTTTTTTGTATTTTTAGTAGAGTTGGGATTTCACCATGTTGACCAGGATGGTCTTGATCTCTTGACCTGGTGATCCACCCGCCTCGGCCTCCCAAAGTGCTGGGATTACAGGGATCAAGAATGTTTTTAAAGCTAAACATTTCCCTCTGAGCATTTGCTTCAGCCATTTCCCATAGCTTGTGATATGTATTTTTATTTTTAATATAAGTTTGCGATTTCTGTATTTCTTCCTTGATTCAATTGTTGTTAAGAATTTCTTAAAATGTTTTTGAGGCCAGGTGCAAGTGGCTCATGCTTCAAACTCCTGGGCTCAAGGGGATTCTCCCCTCCAGGCAACTGTACCACAGGCACAGTTATCTTTTAAATTATATTTTCTTGTAATACTGTTATACCCCTCCATCTCCCAGTATATCTTTTATCTACAAAATATAAAAGATCCCTTTTGGTATGTCTGTGAAATGGGTCTCTGATACAATCTTGTTTTCAAATGGCTGCCCATTTGTCTCAGCAATATTTATTGATAATCAGTATCCATAAATTATATGGATATTCATTTTTGGAAGTCAGTATAGCACTGGGAACAGCCTAGGTCACCTAGGAATATATTATGGAGTAAGAAAATAGGGCCTAGGCCTGAATTTTGGAAGGATCCCAAAATGGCAGCAGTTGAAGAGGATAAATCAACAAAAGAAAACCAGTCAGAGCGAGGAGAAGCCAGGGCCCTCGGGAAGTGATTCTTTCAGTAAAAGGGAGAGACTTGCCAAGTCGAAGCTTGCTGAGAGATTGAGGAAGTGGAAGGAAAGAAGTTGTTCACAAGATCCAGCCACATGGACACCATGGACCTTGGTGACTGCTGTTTGGAGTGGCAAGGGCAAATGTTATATTAGGGTGGGTTCAGCAGTCAGTGAGAAGTGGGAGATGGGAAACAGCGACACTAGTTGCAAGAAGCTTATCTGTGAAGGGCAGCAGAGTGAAGAGGAAGGTTTTGTTTAGTTTTTTGTTTTTAAATTTATTTATTTATTTTTGAGATGAAGTCTTACTCTGTCTCCCAGACCGGAGTGCAGTGGTGTCATCTTAGCTCACTGCAACCTCTGCCTGCCGTTTTCAAGTAATTATCCTGCCTCAGCTTCATAAACAGTTGGGATTACAGGCACCTGCCACCATGCCCGGCTAATTTTTGGGGTTTTTTTTTAGTAGAGATGGGGTTTCACCATCTTGGCCAGGCTGGTTTTGAACCCACATTGGCCTCCCAAAGTGCTGGGATTACAGGCATGAGCCGCACAACCGGCCTATAGGGAGGTTTTAAAGATGAGAGAAGCTGGCCACAGGGGCTCAAGCCTCTAATTCCAACACTTTGGGAGGCTGCAGAGGAAGGACCACTTGAGCCCAAGAGTTTGAGACCAACATGGGCAACAGAGTAAGACCCTGTCTCTAAAAAATTTTTTTTAAAAATTAGTCAAGTGGTGTGGCTAATAGGAAGGATCCAGTGAAGAGGAAGAGGTGGAAGCAACAAGTGAAGGGATTGGTCATCAGTAATGAAAGGCTTCTGACAGGGCAGTGAGAGAGCTAAGCCTGAGGCAGAAGGGCCTGGTGTCTGTTGCAGCAGGGAGAAGGAGATGAGGATAGAGACAGAACTGTCTTTGTTTCCTCCTTTATTGTCATCAGAGTAGCAATAGGTTACAGGTGATGATGAAGGTAGTCTAGTGGGTACTTGTGAGTTCCAGCAGAGGCCAAGGGTCATGTTGTTGAGGAGCTTGCTGAGGTAGAGGTTTGGTAACCACGTTGCAGATCCACAGGGTCACCCCATCAAGTCTAACTTGGCTGCTGCACCTGGGGTGGGGGGCCAAGGGTTCAGCTTTTCATAGCCCATTTCTTTCCTCCCATCCAATCTTCCACATTTATTACCGCCACTAAACGCCCCCAGCCATGGTCTCATTCCTGTTGCCCAAGTGGTGCAGAAGGCCTCCCATGCACTGACCCCCGGTACCCCTCAGATTGTAAGGCTGGCAGAGCACCCCATACTCTGAGGCCTGAGTTGTTCCAATCCCTGTTGGAACTCTCCTGTAAGCAGCCTCTGCCTGTGGCTTAGATAGATGGGGAGCAGAGATCATCTCAATACTCATTTCTGTTGCTGTGGTCTTCTTTAGGGGACATCCAGCCTTTTGTATTCCCATAAGGGAAGACCTTTGCAGTTGAGTCATCCCATTGGAAGCTGTTAGATGCAGTTCAGAGGCAGAGAAGATAATTCCATGCTTGCCTTCTGGCTCTCTCCTGAGTATCCTGTCTTCTGCAGGGTTGTACAAACTTGACTGATTCCAGGGATTCTTGGATAGGGGAGGAGCGAGGCCATTCTGCAGTGAGGAACAATCACCTATATTTGGCCAGGTCTGCCTGGAAGAACTCTGCCTACAGTGAGTTGCGGGCAATGTTGGGGATAGCCACCTGCCTGGTTTGGGGACTTGGGGGCTGATGGCTGCTAGATCTTAGTGAGTCACTGGTCCGAAGGAGAGCTGTTGCTGTCCTGAGGCACTGATGTTCAGTGCCATCACAGGGCCTTCACCTATTTATTGTAGGCCACAGAGCCTCCCTGGGCAGTTGCTGCTGCTCACCATGCAGTCCGTCCAGCTTGGGGACCTGCTTTTCCTCCTCTTATCAGGATTTGGCCAAGCATGTTGTGGACACTTCTATGGCTGATGTGAGTATCTGCTCCCACCCGTCCCCACCATACCTTTACCCAGACCTCTGCTGGATATGCAAGAAGAGAAAGTAGGAAAAAAGCTGGGCAGATTAGGGAGGCCAAGACTTTTGGGCATCTCCAGCGGTTCTTCATCTTGAGAAAAGGGGAATTTGGGCCAGGCACAGTAGCTCATGCTTATAATCCCAACATTTTGGGAGGCTGAAGTGGGAGGATCGTTTGAGGTCAGGAGTTCAAAACCAGCCTGGGAAGCACAGCAAGATCCTGTCCCTATAAAAAAAATAAAAATATTAAACCATGCGTGGTAGCTCACATCTGTAATCCCAGCACTTTGGGAGGCAGAGGTGGGCAGATGCTTGAGTCCAGGAGTTCAAGACTAGCCTGGGCAACATGGCAAAACCTTGCCTCTACAAAAAATACAAAAAGTTAGCCAGATCTGGTAGTGGGTACCTGTAGTCCTAGCAACTGGGAGGCTGAGGTGGAAGGATTGCTTAAGCCTAGGATGTTAAGGCTGCAGTGAGCCATGATCACACTACTGAACTCCAGCCTGGGTGACAGAGCTAGACCTTGTCTCGGAAAAAAAAAGAAAAGGGGAATTTATCAGATGCAGGTCAGAATGACTAACCCAGGGGCTTAGTTTTTACTGTGCCTCCTAATTTGGATGTGGCCATTGTGTCCCCAGGTAATGGCTGCTTGTTCGGATAATCTGCACAACCTCTTCAGCTGCCAGGCAACAGCTGGCTGGAAGTAAGTTTGTCAGGGTCCTTGGTATACTGTCTGTCTTGTTCCTAAGCTTGTCACCCTGCTTGGCTTGTCTCCTCCTTCCCCTTACCTAGATTCCTCAAGTCTTCACTCTGAGCCCCTCCTTTGTGATCCTTGGAACTCATTTTTGATCCCCTCCTCTTCTCTGTGCTTGGTGTTTCCCCTCAGCTATCAGGGTGAGGAGCAGGCGGTGCAGCTTTACTACAAGGTGTTTTCTTCCACTCGGCATGGCTTCCTGGGGGCAGGTGTGGTGTCCCAGCCACTGTCTCACGTGTGGGCGGCTGTCAGTGACCCCACTCTGTGGCCCCTGTTTTACAAGCCTATTCAGACAGCAAGGCTGCATCAGCGAGTGACCAACAGCATCAACCTGGGTGAGCCCAGGGAAGGAAGGCTTCCATGGGGCCTTGTTTCTGGTGTGCCCAGTGGGGTCTTGCTGGGGGACAGAGGTGGAGGGTTGGAGGCAGCCTTCTTGGGAGGCCAGGTACTTAGGTTACCTTGATTGCTCATCCTGGGTTGAGCTATGTCTCAGGTTATAGGTTGATGGCAGGAGGGCTGCTCGCTTATCAGGAAGGCTTTAAGACTAGGTTTGTCCATGGGCCCCCTGACCTTCCTTATCCCTGTCCCTCCAGTGTATTTGGTGTGTGACACCACCCTGTGTGCACTGAAGCAGCCACGGGATTTCTGTTGTGTCTGCGTGGAAGCCAAAGAGGTGCCTGCCTTGGTGGTAAAGACATTGTGGGAAGAACTTGGGCTGAAGTGTTGTGAGAAACAATCTATGTGGGCATCAGGTCCTCTGGGGGAAGGAGCGCAAATTGAGGCTGGAGCTAGGGTAGGGGTGGCTTGAAGGCTGGCCAGTGTTGCCTTTCACCATACTGTCTACTCGGGAGCCTGTTCCTGTTTTGGCCATACTACATAGGCAGGACTCCCATTTCCCTCTGTCCCCAGGGTCACCTGTCAGTCATGGCAGCCCAGTCTGTGTATGATATATCCATGCCAAGACCCAGCAGAAAAATGGTTCGCGGGGAGATCCTGCCCAGTGCCTGGATCTTGCAGCCTGTCACCGTGGAAGGGAGGGAAGTCACCAGAGTCATCTACTTAGCCCAGGTGATAAACCCCTTGTAGCCAGCCTCACAGCACAGCCTGACCTGGTCCCACAGCCCCCTAGGATTTTTGTGTCTCACTGTTGAACATCCTCCAGTGCCCACGCCCTCTGGCCTGAGACCAGGAGACTCTGGGGCTCCCTGGGCTTGCAGTAAGGGGAGTCAGGGGATAATTGGAGAGGAGGGAATGAGACAGGAGTTTATCAACCTTTTCTGAAGCTCCGGTCACCGAAGACCCAGTGACCCGCATCCTGTGGCTGATCCCAGGATCCTTAGGAGATAGATGAGTCATTGTGAAACCTCAGTAGAGTGATGACCTGTTTCGTTCACCTCTCCCCTCCCAGTCCGTTGACTTGGACTTTGTCACTAGGAGGTGAACGCCAACACTTAGATCTGAATAGCAGAGGCCAGGGGCCTGTAAACACCAAGCCAAATCTGAGGTACTTCTCCCATCATCACAGGCTGGGGGGACTCCTTGGGGCTAGAGTGTAGCTGGCACTCTCTCTCAAGTCTATTTGCACCTTAAATTCTTCTCTCTCTGCTTTCAGGTGGAACTTGGGGCTCCAGGCTTCCCACCTCAGCTCCTGAGCTCTTTCATCAAACAGCAGCCACTAGTTATAGCCAGACTGGCTTCTTTCCTTGGTAGCTAGCATCTCACTGTCAAGATGGTGCTGCTGGGATGCAGGCCCAGGCTGCTTAAAAGACACTGTGGCAGCTCCTTGTTACTTTCCGTACCCTGGTGCAGGAAGAGCTGATGCTACCTGCTGTGGCTGACTGGGGCAGACAGCACTGGCCCAGGGTTGCCAGCAAAGCTCAGTTAGTACTTGATCACAGCTGGCACCAGTGCAGAGCAAATGGCCTGAGCTCCTGGCCCTGACTGTCCAGAGTGAATGCAGCTCAGCTCACCTTTTGGATTTCTCATCTTTCTTTACTGTTGCTGGGACTGCAGCAGACAGGCTACTTAAGGACCAGAATTGGGCACAGCCAGCAGAGCCGGGGGACTACAGTGCTTTGGCAAGATGCTTCCACAAGCTAGGAGGAAAGCAGGCAGCCAGTGGCCAAGACTCTGCTCTGAATCTACCTCCAGCATTCGGCTCCACTGTGTGGTAGGACATTAAAAATACCAAAACAAAGAGGATTCAAAAAAAGCTGCACAAACCAGAACACTGATTCAGAATATTTTCTCCCTCTTGAATTTTTTGCAAAATACTTTATTATTGATTTTGTTTTTTCTCCCTTTTCCTCCCAGGAGAAGACATTTGGGTCTTGGCATGAGTCAGGGGTGTTGAGTGATGCTCTGATATGAAGCTGTCACTCTAGAGCTGTCAGATGGAAGACACCGTAGAACCAGGTTGGACAGATACGGGGTCAGGGTGAGAGGCCGAGGTCTTTGAGGACTGGTTGGAGTGGCAGCCAAATGCTGGTTTCTGACAAGGCAAGATGAATTTCAGAGCTTAAACATTGTCCTTTGAGGAGGGGAGAGGAGATGAATGAACTCCCAGGGGAGGCGAATGGCTTGTTGAGAGGACGCTCAGTTCCAGAACTTACCTCAGTCAGTTGGGAGATGTGGAGTCTTTAGCATTCCATGATTTCTCTCTGGCCTCACCTATCCTAGGATGGGATGGGATGAGATGGAGAGTGGGTTCAGTTTTCTTGTACTTTAGCCTGGCTGGATGTGAACCGTGAATATTCTGTGTGTTTACTTGGAAGTGGTAGGGTTGGGGAAGATTCCCATCTTTAGTTCTGGTGCCCAAAATCTTTTGAGGATTCAAAAGATGTGGTAAAAGATGTATTTCTGTATAGCATGGCAGAGATTTATTTTTCTGAAGTGTTTGCAGGACATTTTTCCCCCTTACCTCAGATTATTTATATATTGTTGATTGAAGGTTTTTTAAAATTGCTTTTAAACTTCTGTTTCTCTGGTAAATTTTTTTGGTGACATATTTAACACCCTATTTATGTATTCCTACCTCTTGTCATATAAATCTCTAAGACTACTGACCAAAAGAGTCAGATCATTTTAAAATTAAAAATCCTCTGCATACTTTATCTAGTGAAGAGTAGATGAAATACTGCACTGCGATAGTCTAAGTGTGTCATTCAAGCTTGGCAGTTAGCTGGAGATCACACTGGCAATACCACTTTATGGCCAATTCAAAGATTCAGTTTACATGGATGTACAGTTTCCCATGAACTTGGCATTTCTTTGCAGGGTAAGCAGCAACCAGGTAAGTTGCTCAACTATAGCCCAAGTAAGAACTGAAGTGGAGGATCCAGAACAGTCACTGCAACATCTAACAGTGACCACAGTGCCCTGGGGCTTCTGAGGCAGAGCCACCTATGGGAATCTGAGTAGGGAGATCACCAGGAGGTAACCCTGTCTACCTTAATAGAGAAGTCACCCTGGCATGGTGGGTCAAGCCTGTAATCACAGCATTTTGGGAGTCTGAGGCAGGTGGATCACCTGAGGTCAGGAGTTTGAGACCAGCCTGGCCAACATGGTAAAACCTTATCTCTACTAAAAATACAAAAAATGAGTCGGGCATGGTGGCACACTCCTGTAGTTCCAGCTACTCGGGAGGCTGAGGCACAAGAACTGCTTGGACCTGGGAGGCGGAGGTTGCAGTGAACAAGATCTTGCCACTGCACTCTAGCCTGGGTCACAGAGTAAGACTCCGTCTCAAAAAAAAAAAAAAAACAAACAAACCCACACACCAGAGCTGACTTAATCAGCAACTGAAAGATTAAGAGGGATCTTATAGCAAAAAGCAAAAGTGGAGTAAGATTTTGGTTTCACTAGGTGGTTCTCATACTTTTGCCTACATCAGAATCATCTGAAAGCTTTCTTATGTTCCAGGCTGGGCCCTACCCCAAGTTACTGGTTTGGTAGCCTCGGGGAGGGACCAGAGTATTTGTATTAACAAGAAGTCTTGCTGGGTGTGGTGGCTCACACTGGTAATCTCAGCATTTTGGGAGGCCAACGTGCGCATTATCACTGGTTCAGGAGATTGAGACCATCCTGGCCAACATGGTAACACCCCATCTCTACTAAAAATCCAAAAAATTAGCCGCGTGTGGTGGCATGCACCTGTAGTCCCAGCTCCTCGGGAGGCTGAAGCAGGAGAATCACTTGAACCTGGGGGCTAGAGGTTGCAGTGAGCCAAGATTGTGCCACTGCACTCCAGCCTGGGCAACAGAGTGACTCCGTCTCAAAAAAATAAAAAGTCCCAGGGGGCCCTTAAGTTTGCTGGTTTGGGGACCACACTATCAACAGCTGGCTTTGACAATTAAAAAGAATCTTATTACTTCGCTGGACCCTAGCTGCCTGTGTCCACAATCCTTAGAGTAGCCTTTAAGGCTCACACAGGTCAGCAGGAAGTTTCCTTCATCAGGAACATGGTAAATTTCTATTCAGATTGCCAAGAACTTGGTTTTAACTTAGTGGGTCTTAAGCCAGGCCTGGGTTATGGCCCAGCCCTTCAATCTCAGCATCCTTAGGTGTTTCAGGTTTTCCTCTCCTGCCCATCCCAAGTCACACACCTCAGCTGGGTCATCTGGAAAAAGTCAAGAAGTAGCCATGAGCCAGACACTTACCCGAAGCTTCCTGGGGCAGTGCTGTGATTCATCCACACCTAGTGCTAGTCCCGGGCATAGAAAAAAAAATTTTTTTTTTTTTTGAGACGGAGTTTCGCTCTTGTTACCCAGGCTGGAGTGCAATGGCACGATCTCGGCTCACTGCAACCTCCGCCTCCTGGGTTCAGGCAATTCTCCTGCCTCAGCCTCCTGAGTAGCTGGGATTACAGGCACGCACCACCATGCCCAGCTAATTTTTTGTATTTTTTTTAGTAGAGACGGGGTTTCACCATGTTGACCAGGATGGTCTCGATCTCTCGACCTCGTGATCCACCCGCCTCGGCCTCCCAAAGTGCTGGGATTACAAGCTTGAGCCACCGCGCCCGGCCGAAAAAAAAAATTTTTTTAAAGACAGGTGTCACTCTGCAGCCAAGGCTGGAGTGCAGTGGCTTGATCATGGCTGACTGTTGCCTTGACCTCCTGGGCTCATGATCCTCTGACCTCAGCCTCCCAAGTAGCTGGGACCACAGGCATGGACCACACTCCTGACCAATTTTCTTTTGTATTTTTATAAAGATGGGGTTTCCCCATGTTGCCCAGGCTGCTTTCAAACTCCTAAGCACAAGTGATCCTCCCACCTTGACCTCCCAAAGTGCAGGGATTAAAGGTGTGAGCAACCACATCTAGCTGAGAAAGCATTCCTTAAAACTTTTTTGGTTCCCAGGCAGTCAGAACAAACTGGATTTAAAGGATAAAGATAAAGGCCTTTGAAAATGAAGAGATCAGGGAAAAAGGTTAAGATGAAAAACTTATTAAAGGAGTAGCTGAGGAGAGGGGAAAAGTATGATCACAAGGTGGTGACTGAGAAAACCTCCTGTTTTTCACTTCTAGGTTGATGGGATTTCCAGGTTTTACCATAGTCTGTTAAGTGGATCCATTTAGGTCCTCCTGAGGATATTACCCGTCCAACTCCTTGTGGTAATGCACATGATCATAGTAGTGCTTTTTGTTTCTCAAAGAGGTGGGGGTCTCACTCTTGCTCAGGCTGGCGTGCAGGGGTGCAATCATAGTTGACTGTAACCTTGAACTCCTGAACTCAAGCAGTCCTCCCTGTTGGTCTCCCAAAGCGCTGGGATTACAGGTGTGAACCTGTCAAAATCAATAGCTCATTTATAGAGCTCGATATAGCTCTAATCGAGAAGCAATCCTTTTTTACTCTGAGATACTCCAAGTTAAATCACACACCCCAGGCTTAACAGGACAGCATAACAAGAACTGCCCCAGCGTGTGGTTCAGTAGGGAACATCTTGTGTGTGGAAAACTACATTATCCTAACCCTTGCTCTCACAAATAGTTACACAGAAGAAGTCAGTACCACTGACAATAAATTTATAGGTAACTGCCACCAGAGATTAGCTCTCTAGAGTGGACTATATAGGCATTTCTAAGAGGCAAGGCAGCTCACTTTGCAATGCACACAGTAAAGCCACAATTATAGCTCAACCTAAAACCCACCTGAGACTCTGCAGCCTTCTAAAGGAAAAAGACAGGTAAAAATGACTAGACATCAAGCCCTTGTTAAAGAAAACCAGTTTATTTAAAAAAGCTCTAAATGCCCTGTGCTTGGTCCCTGGTCAGAGAGAGAGAGGTCTAAAGAGTTACCACCCACATGGGCTGAAGGTACAGGGGGAAAGCCAGGTTTCAGTGGGTTGAGGAGTCATACCTTATCTGTTAGGCTTTTTTGGATAGTCTTGCTGTCACCCAGGCTGGAGTCGCACCACTGCAACCACCTCCTCCCGGGGTCAAGCAAGTCTCTTGCTTCAGCCTCCTGAGAAGCTGGGACTACAGGCACACTCCACCATGCCCAGTTAATTTTTTTATTTTTAGTAGATACGGTTTCGCCACGTTGGCCAGGCTGGTCTCAAACTCCTGACCTCAAACGATCCGCCTACCTAGGCCTCTCAAAGTGCTGGGATTACAGGCTGGTCTCGAGTTCCTGACCTCAAACGATCACCTACCTTAGGTCTTTAAAAGTGCTGGGATTATAGACATGAGCCACCACACCCAACCCATGTTAGGCATTTTTAAGGAGAATGGTAGTCTACCTCCTGATGCTAAGAAAATGTAGACTCCCAAGATTCATGTTTTAACTTTTTAAGTTAAGTGGAAGTCACTTGCCTCTGTCAGGCATTCCAAGACCACAAAGTTTTAAGAGATACTGGGATATCAAATGAGGCTTGAATTCTGTGTTGACAAGCCCACACACCTCATTTCATTTAGTATCCAAGAGAAAAACACCACCTCTTCCACTCCAGACTGGCATCTCTGGGCTTCTCTGCCGTAAGCTGAATCAGGCCAGCTCTCCTTCCTCTAGGATTTGCGTGGTTGTCCTGTAGTTGCTGGGATGTAAGGCAGCCACACCCTTCTTTCACAGAGCAGGAAGTCTGATTATAGACCAGTTACTCCCACACCAGTGAGAGTCCATGGTGGGCACTTGGACCGCCTCCTGAGGAACAGTGAGGCGGGGGTCCACGGTTCTGGTGAGATGCCCAAGGCAGGGCCACTTCTCAGCCCTAGCTCTGGGCCAACACAGTGCCCCGGTTTGGCTGCACCAGTTCACAAGCTCTTAGCTGGGGTTCTGGCAGGTGGGGCTCGGCTAGAAACAGGTTAGACAGTGTTGCTAATTCTTCAGCAAAGCCCTGCAGTAAGTAGAAAGATGAGGGAAAAGGCAGCATGTAATTCCCAACAGCTTATCTTTTTTTGGATAGTCTCTTTTTTCACTGAAGACCATCCCAAACGCCAAACCTTAGCTAAGCACTCAGTAGACAACAAGCTGGCTACATTATTTTTTCTCACCTGCCTTCCACACTGAAGTGGACATGAAACCTAGTCTGTTAGTACTTTGGGAGGCTAAAGTTATGGCAGGGAGTGAACTCTAATGGGGGAGGCACAGGCTTTACCACTTTTTGAGTATTATTGAGTGCATCTATTTCATCTTGAAATTATTAGTACTATTAAAAGATGAATTACTTTGCCCCAAATCAAAAAAAAAATTACCAAGATTAAAATCCAGGTTATTCAGATTTTAAAAACCCACACACTGTGCTGCTTTCCAACTAATTGCCTTCCTTTCATCTTCCCGCTAACACATTCCCTCATATAACTACTCGAATTGGGATGATTTCAGGGTGGCCCTGAAGACTCTTAACAAAAATCCACTTAGTCTTGTGTCATCACTTGCTTCCTTTCAAGACAAATGGGAGATGGAGACTCCTTACCCTTGGCCACTGGGCCTGGTGGAGGCTGCCCAGGCAAGCCTCTATCTCCATCCGTCCCATTAGACCCTTCTCCACCAGCTCCCGGAGCAAGAACAGCAGTAAGTCCCACTGCAAAACATGAGGTCAGGGTTGCTAGGAGGATGGCCGAGTGACCCTTACGACACAGACTTGAGATCTCAAAGGACAGAGCTACTGCGAAGAGACTTTAGATAAGTGGAGTCCATTTCTGTGTGGGACAGGAAGGGGAAATAAAGGAAGCAGAGCAGACAGTTTGGGGCAAGGGTGGTGGATGTTCAGAGCTTGACTACAGAAGGCTGACACCCCTTCCTGTTCCTTCTGACTCACCTCCCTCGGTCTTGTATCTGCCAGAAGCCCCACATTTCTTGGGCTCAGCAGCAGCTGCAACGGAACCGGCCCCTGAAAGTCTTCCTTCCACAAGGAAAGCAGCATGTGCAAAAGCCTTCGAGCCTGCCCTCTCTCCAGCCTGTGCTGTGCTGGGGGCCCGAGGATGGGAATCTGATCTGCAACTGTGGAAAGAGAGGAAAGCCAAGCTGTAAGAGATGGGGGCAGGCTGGATGTGGTGCCTCACACCTGTAATCCCAACACTTTGGGAGGCCAAGGCAGGCAGATCATGAGGTCAGGAGTTCGAGACCCAGCTGGCCAACATAGTGAAACCCCATCTCTACTAAAAATACAAAAATTAGCTGGGTGTCGTGGCACACACTTGTAGTCCCAGCTACTTGGGAAGCTGAGGCAGGAGAACTGCTTAAACCCGGGAGGCAGAGATTGCAGTGAGCTGAGATCACATCACTGTATTCTACCTGGGCAACAACAGTGAGATTCCGTCTCAAAAAGAGAGATGGGGCCAGAAGAGGGCTGGTTTCTAATCTTGCTTGTACCCAACCGAGATTTGGGGCATCAGGCAAAAGGGTTATGATGGAAAAGAACCATACCAAGGAGGGAAGCTAACTCCACAGAGCACTTTGCCAGATGCTGTTCAGCAGGTGGGCACAGGAACTGCGGGGGGGAAAACGGAGACCATAGGCATCACCATAATTACTGCTGTGATAAGTGGACCTGAGCCAGTGTGGCTCTGGTTATAAGGTCTCACACAAGGACAGAGAAAGGTGGCCCTCAGGTGGCAGATGCCATGTCTCACCTGGCGGCACTGCAGCGTCTGGCCCAGCTGGCCTATGAGCTGTTCCAGATGCTCTGGGGAGACTCCCTCGTCAGAGTCCCTCGGTCCCACAGCCAAGGAGAGCACGTCCTGTAAAGAGTAGGGAGAGACATCACCCTGCGCTGGAGACCAAGATGCCACAGAGAATTTGGCTTGGGACAGGGATCAGCCAGTGGAGAGAGGCAGAATAGGGCCCTGAGGAATGGTAAGTGAAGCCAAGTTGCCCCTAGACCTGGGACTTGAATAGGATCATAGCAAGGGGGAGCAACCGCATAGACAACAAAAGATGGAACATACGGAGCAGGTCAGCTGAGGGACCACAGGCTGCCAGAGCATGGGAAATGTCACTCAACTTGGGACCAAACTGTAGCGAACCAACTCCCATAGGGCATCTTATTTTTGAAGCATGTAGGGAAACTGGTCTATCAGATACTTCCTTCGGATCTTCTCTAATGCCTCTCCGTTCATCTTCTCTGGAAAGCTGAGCTTTCAATGCAGAAATCCTCTGCATATTGGCAAACAGTATCAAATGGCCACTAAGCCTCTTCCTCCTATACAATCTCCATTTTAAGTCACTGCACCTTACTGCCTATTCCAATCTCTATTCCTGTATTATTACCCTAGACCAGAACCAGACAGTAAATATTTTAGGCTTTGCATGCCATAAGGTCTCTGTCTTAACTATGCAACTCTGCTGGTGTTGAGTAGTTGCCCAAAAGCAGCCACACACAACTCATACACAAATGAATATGGCTGCATGCCAATAAAACTACTCACAAAACGGGGCAGGCTCACTTCAGTCCATGGGCTGTTTGTTGACTCCTGCTCTAGACAATCTTTGAATTTTTAAAATCAGGTTAGAACTGATGGGTTTATTCTTACTGCCTATAAATGAGCATCACCTCCCACACAGAACATTTCTGAAGTTGTCTCCAAATACTGGGGCGAGTGCCTCTTAGAGACTCATTTACTATGAAGCCATTCACCACCCCCCTCGTCACTATCTATCTGCACAAGCATGTCATCAATCAAAAATGTCTTATCTGCCCATTTCCCCTTTTGGATGATTAAAAATTCAAGAGTGACAATTGGGAAAACCATTCAATCCAGCTCTGCCCTGCCTAACCTCATTCAGTAATCAATAGAACAGGGACTAGCTGGACAGTACAGACAGCTTCTATATAAAAATCCTGGAGCTGATGTGAGAAAGGAAAGAAACCAGGCACAGAGCAGGGAGAGGGAGCAGGGAAGCCAAAGGGAGTAGGGTAGCTGTGTACTTTTATCTCGGAGATGAGGTGGGAGGGGAGGGGAGCATGGTGCTCACAGGCGCGGGAGCAGCCCCTCCGCTCCCCCCGGGCAGCAGGTTCAGGACCCTGGGCTCGAAGTGTGCGACTCACTGCTGTTTTCACCTCCCTCCTGATCAGTGCTGTGAGGCAGAGGGAGAATGGGAAAGGGGTCACTGGAGGGCCCTGCACAGGCTCACCATGGTGACCCATGCCTTTCATTGTTTCTTAACGCGCTCTCAGTCTCATCTCCCCCAAAAGGCCTCTGACTCTCTACCAGTCCACTTTTTAAACACTTGATTCAGCCACTCCCCTCTCCTGGACCTTACCTGTGATGTTGGCTGACAGCCAAGCACAGGCTTTCTCTGTTGCAAGCCCCACAGCAATGTTCTCTGCACTGCTCAAAACCTGGAAACCACAACTACAGAGTCAGGGGCTGAGGGAGGGCTGGGTGCAACAAGGGATGCCAGAGTCGAGCATCAACCTCCCCAACCCCAAGCCTCACACGGGTGTGTGAGTATATGACTAGTCCATGCATCTCTCCCAAAACCACCTGGCCTGCTAGTTGCAGGCCTCCCTCCCACATACTGCTGCTGGAGTCTCCTCTGGAAGCAGCGCCCGCACAGCCCCAGGGCTCTTCCTTTGACAGAACCTAAAAGGAGACAGACAGGGTAAGTGGTCTCTGGGTATTTCAGCCTGGCTCTAGAAGTAAATGCCCCAGGTATACCAAGCACCTGAACTGGGAGGCTGTACCTTGGAAGGCAGCACCATTTGCCCTCCCACACCCATCCCAGGTGCCAAAAAAATGAAAGCCCAACTGCCAGCCCCACAGCATCACACGCTCCCAAATGTAGGTTTGCATTTTGTGCCACAAAAATCCTACAGCCGATACTGAGCCTACAGAGAATGGGCATGGGAAGAAGCAAAAAGGGGTGAAGGAGTGAAAGGGGAAAGAGGACGGAGACAAGCCAAGAGAGGATCAAATGGAACAGTGCTTCTTACTCCCGCCCTAGGACCAATGCCTGGGCCCCGTGGGGGCACAGCCGGGAATACAAGATCTCCAACAGCTGGGCTGGGTCTCCCCCTTCCTCTCCCTGTGTCACCAGCTGCTCTTGGAGAAGTGACTCTGCCTGGCGCACCAGATCTGCCACCAGTGTAGCCCTGTAGCAGGGACAGCAAGGTTGGGGGTAGTTGGAGGGTAAATCGGAAAGGGGCTGCAAATTTAAGGAAATTTGGTCAGAATTTCCTTCAAAATGTGTCAGCCATTTCAGCCCCACACCCACTCTCTGGCTGACCACCTCAGTTTAGCAAATGAGGAAAAGGAAAAACTGGTAGCGGGATGAGCCCAGGATCTTTAACCCACTCTTACTTGATATGTTTGACACAGTTCGATCCAATTCTCTCTGCCACGAACTCTACAGTCCGGCGCAGGGAGGGTGGCTGGTTGTGGAAAAAGGCCTGGGCAAGCTGCGCCTGCGGAGAAGGAGAGGCAGTGAGGCTTCCTCCAGCCAACCCCTCTACACCTCCCACCTGGGGCTGCCTCAGCCTTCCCCTTACCTGCAGCCCCTGGCTGGTCTGGGGAGGCTGGGCTCCCAGGCTGCTGGTGGTGGTGGTGGGGGTGATTTTCCTCACGAAGCCCCCACTCCGTCCACTGCTGCCTGACACCCACAAAGCAAGCAGTTTCCGGAGCTCTCCTGTATCAGTGAAGTCCAAGTTCTCAGTTCCAGAACCCTCTCCCCTCCCTAAGCATCATGGACTTTATTTGTAGAGTCAAGAGGCTCAGCCAGCCAGGAATGATTATGAACAGAGCAACATGTGAGGGAGTTGGGCCAAGGGGGTGCTTTCTGGGTACTCATGGAGGGACAGACCAAGGACCATCAAGGGAAACGGGTGCTTACCGATGTAGGGGCAGCAGGTATAGAGCAGCTGCTGGTCCACGACAGGCACGCTGTCCTGGGGAGAACAGGCCAGTGTCAGCAGGCTGCCCCTCCCCCAGCACATGCCCAGGAAGCAGGCAGGTGGCAGGGCGTTTACAAGGGTAACATCTTCCCCTGGCTGGGCCTCCCAAGGCAGCCCACTTCCTTTATTCTTGGGATTCCCATGACACCGGCTGGACCCCGACACTCACCAAGCCATGCTCTGGGGCTACTGTGTCCATCTCAAAGGCATCTGAGGGAACCTCTTCTAGAAAGAACAAGTCCTCGGGGACTGTGGGAATCTGGCACGACAGGAGGACAGTCACAGTTCTAGTCGACTTCAGAGACTCCCCTACTCTGCCCCCAACACAGTGCCAGGGTGTAGGTACCTGCTTCACAGCAGCCACCTCTGAGACAATGGGAATCCCTAGGCCTTTCCTGAACCTTCATCTTCTGGCCCCTGCCACATTAGCCCTCAGACATTTACCCTCTCCCCATCTTCAGCTGCAGAATCTCTCCCCAGTCTGGACCCTCACTCTGCCCACCTGGAAAAGCCAGCCCAGGACAGCAAGCAGCAGCAGCTTGTTCAGAAAACACATCTTCCCCTCATTCTCCCGCGACAACACCAAGCTCCTGAAATGTCAATGGACAGTACATTGGTTTGAGCAGAAAGGCAAAGAGAACAGAGGCAGCAAAAGCCGTCACTGGAGGCTGGCTCACAAACACAGGCCTAAAAGGGACTGGGGCTATATCAGCAAGCAGGATCTTCCCAGCCTCCCGTCCTGTATCTGGAACGTTTCTCAGCGAGGCCACCTCAGGAACAGCATGAGGCCAATGAAAGTGCAGCTGATTTCCCACTGTCTACCTCTGGGGAGCCAATTCTGCCTCTCCCAGGGCTCACTTATGGCCAGGGCACCATACACACAATGCAGACTCCTCATCCCTCTTTATGAATAACAGGCTTGACCAATGTCCCCCAACTCTGGAATCCTTTCATCAAGCCTTAGCCTTGCTCCACTCACCGGTGCAGGTGCAGCAGGAGAGTGAAGATGCCCCGGTAATAGTCCAGCAAGGGAACAACATGGTCAGCAAAGGACAGGAACTCCACCAGCCAGGGCACAGTGAGCACCGCCCGGCGGGCCTGCAGCCCTTGCTGCAGCAGAGTCCGTACATCCAGGACTGGAGGGACCTGGGAGGGCCAGAGCTCACTCAGAGGGCAGGTCCCTGGGAAGGGCTGGGAGATACTCTCTAACCTGCCCGGTTTTGGGAAGAGCCAAGGAAACCAGTGAGCCTCAGTGCCTGGCTGGTCCTCCCTGCTCCCTCCTCACCAGAATCCCCCCCTACCCCGCCCCCCGACATTCACCTGGCTCCTGAGGGCCAGAATGGAGTCCTGAAGCTCACCAGTCGGGGGAGGTTCAGGCCCCCGGTATGGCAGGAAAGCCACAAAGCCCAGGAATTTGGCCAAAAGCCTCAGGCTAAGAAGCACCACAGCAAACTGCCTCCGTTCACCCTGCATGGAATCAAGGGAAGTAAAAAGTCCAAGCATGAGGCTTCCAGAAAAATTTTTCCTTGAACATACTCCCTTCCCTCCTGGGTCAGACCCCATTATTTCCCTTGTTCTGTTTTCGGACCTGCCAGTCTACATCTGACTCCCCATCTTCATCACTGGGCTCATGCTGGGGCAGGGCGAGGCCATTGAGCTCCCGGATCTTCAAGCTCAGACTGTCCATGAGATGCTGGTTAAACTGGAAGCTGAGAAGGGATGGGTGGGGCATAAGCACTGGAAGAGGTACAGGAAGAGGCAGAATCAAGAAGGGGCACTCCAGAGGGAAGGGAGCAGGACAGAAAGGGAAACTGAGGAGCAACAAAATCACCCATGTGGGTGACAGAATGAGAAGTGCACAGAAGCCAGCAAGTACAAACTGGAAGGAGCCCATTCTGTTATATTCCAGGCAAAGGAGACTGTTTACCCTTTACCCTTTTGGGAAGCCACACCTTTCCTGGCCTCTGCCCCATTCCTTGTAAGACACAGGGGTGCCTACCTGCTGGCACTAAGGATGAAGTCCCTGAAGAAGCCTTGACAGCCTGGGAAGGTGGGGGGTGGGCAGGGCCCCCCGCTGCTCTGAGGGGTCACAAGCCGTTCCTGTAGGCGCCACAACCGCCCCAGCTTGTCAGCTCCCAGCATACTCAACACATCTTGGGCCTCACCCAAGACAGTGCCCCCAGCACCGCCAGGGCTGTGACACATCTCGGGTGGGAGAGAAAGGAGAGAAATTAAAAAATCAGTAAATGGGAGGGAAGGACTGAACAAAATAAGGAGAAAGTAATCAACATTTAAGGAATGCCAACTGTGTCAAGCACTTTAGATAGCTTTTCTGAGGTGTGAATTACAGGATTGTTTCACAGGTGAAGAAACTGAAACTGCAAGGTTAAGCATGTGCCTAGGGTCACTAGAGCTAGGATCTGAAACTAAGCTTGACTACTTACTAAGCCTGGGCTTCTTACCACAGCACAAATCAGAAGGAAAGCAGCAGCAGGCTGGGGGAGATACAGGGTCCAGGGCATGTCAAAGAGTGCCCTGGCTTGTCTTTGGCCACGCAAGTTTCAGCCACCCCACCAAAGTAGAACTCTTGTTCAAATTCCAGCCCAGAACATGCCTGGCTGTCTGCCCTATCCCAAAGTGCAGTCACTACACAGCTGCTTCTGATACCTGCTGTTTAATGTGGATTAATCTCTTGCTAGGGCTGTTACCTGGAGTAGTTGTTTTTGGAAAAGTCGAACAAAGTGGCTGTGGCTGCAGGCTGCAGAGAGCTGACCCATCATGGCTCTGAGGAACAGAAGGCAGGAATGAAGGGTGTGGAGAGGAGAGAGAGGAACAAAGATGAGAGAAGCAGCCAACCCTTGGGCTTCCCAGCCCTTTAGCAGGGACTTGAGCCAGCCTATACAGGGACATTGAAGGTAAGGGACACTCCCTCAGCACCAAATTCCCCCAAGGCTAGAGGTACACTTAACCAAGATAACACACCAGCCCTCCTGTCTTCAGCCACACTGACAGGCAGCGAGTTTCATGACCAATGTGAAGGGAGATGAGTGAAGCAGGCATTCTGAGCCCAGGCATCTACCTACAGTGATCAGACTTGCCCAAACTAGAGAATGGAGAAAATGGAAGCTAGATGCGTCTAACCAGTGGCTTGGGCCAAAAAAACCCCAGCAATTTGGGTTAAGAGCTTTGGACTTTTTCCAAGCATTTGCCACTACAGAACAAGGATAAGGCATTTTTGAGTGAAAAGAGCTTGAGAGACACATCCCTTTCGAGTAGAGGCAGAGATATCAGTAACTAAAGATATTTCAGACGATAGAAGAGAACAGCTAAGGGCTGGAAGGAGTCAGGGAAAGCCTTCCCTCCTCCATCAGTTCTGAGTGGCACCGAGCTACTCACTGCCAGGCGCAAGAAAGACAAGGTCTGAGCACCCACCTGATTCTGCTGCCCAAGCCCTTCTCAAAATCCCAGCCAGGCTCCTCATGGTGATCTTCCCATTCTCGCAGCACCTCATAAAACACATCCCTGATGCATAAGATTGCCTGATCAGCTGAGGCATTCACTCCCACCAGTGCCTTCCCACCCCTGGAAAAACTGAGGACAGGACTATCCACAGCCCCATTTTTTGTTTTGTTTTGTTTTTGGAGATGGAGTCTTGCTCCTGTCACTCAGGCTGGAGTGCAATGATGAAATCTGGGCTCACTGCAACCTCTGGCCCTCCCCTACCAAGCGACTCTCCTGCCTCAGCCTCACGAGTAGCTGGGAGGGATTATAGGTGTCCGCCACCACACCGTGGTAATTTTTGTATTTTTAGTACATACGAGGTTTCACCATGTTGGCCAGGCAGGTCTTGAACTCCTAACCTCAGATGACTCGCCTGCCTTGACCTCCCAAAGTACTGGGATCACAGGCGTAAGCCACTGGGCCTGGCCAGCAGCCCCATTTTTTAATCTCTCCAGAATTCTCTATATAAACAGTGCTACAGACCAGCAGCAGCATACTACAGGCTTCATGTGCTTCTATGGGCAGTTCACCCAGGCACACTCTTGCCTGAGAACCCTGAGACTAAAGCTATACACCTGTGACATGGCTGGCTAAGCGCTAGTGCTTAGGTCCACAGGTGCACAACAGAATGAAGCCAAGTGGCCCCTATGATGGCCGGCAGGAAGGACCTGGGAGGGCTAACCCACCACCTGTTAGTCCTAAACTGCTAATTTCTATGAAACCAAAACAGCTGCCTAGACCAGAAAAACGTCATCTCATTCCCACCCCTAAAAGTCCCTTTTCATATCACCTCTGTTTTTTAAAAGTATGAAAGGCTCGGTCACTGGAGAAGTTGGCACGATTGTCAGTCTCTGGCTGAAAGGAGACAGCCTGAGCAGAGGGTGGCATCACCAGAAAGACCTAAAATACAGCACGAACATTAGGAACTTCAGGGTCATGCTGAGAAAACTTCTCCCTCTTATTCTCGCCCAGAGTTAGCTCACATTACAGTTAAGTGTCGTCAGCAGGGTTGTGGGACTTTATGTAAGCTAGCAAGGATCAGGTCCAGGCCAGTGGGCATCTAAGGTGGGGTTACTACCTTGGCAACACTGCCCTCATAGGCAGCTCGAAGGCGGCCTTGCAGAGCTGGTGAGAAGCACAGCAGCCGCTCATTCTCGGCCAACAGCTTCAAGGTCCCTTTGTCCAGGTTGGAAAGAACCCTGCAGGGACAAGAGCACCTATGACTGAGACAGGAACACAGACTGCAAGTAGCAAGCAAGCATCTGCACACCACACAAAGCATCTCTAAACCATGGTGCAGGTATGCAAGCCCAGTTATGTACTGCAAGATCACGGGCCAAGGATCAAAGATAATCAAAGTAAAGGGGAGGATATGAGACTTTACAGAACAGGGACCAAGACAGCAGGACAGGAACATTACTAGAAATCCAAAAAGCTCAGCTGCCAACACCAAAGGGGTCCATATCTATTTTTTCTTTTTTTCAGATGGGGCCTCTGTCACCCAGACGGGGCTGCAGTGGCATGATCTCACTACAGCCTGGACAGCTCCTAGGCTCAGGTGATCCTCCTACCTCAGCCTCCTGAGTAGCTGGGATTCTACCTACTGGCTAGAATTCTACCACACCTGGCTTTTTTTTTTTTTTTTTTTTTTTTTGGTAGAGATAGGATTTTGTCATGTTGCCCAGGCTGGTCTCAAACTCCTCGGCTTAAGCCACCATCCCAAAGTGGCGGGAATGCAGGCCTGATCCACCACACCTGGCCCTGTTTCATTCTTGTAGGGACCGTATTCATAGCCTTAACACAAAGTTAAAGGTTACAGGTAGGAGAAGGGCCAATGTCCTGTGTTAAGCACCAGCATACCAGCATACATCCCAGGCAGCCAGAGAACTAAGCAGATGATGACAGTGAGGCCCAAATGCCTCAGTCAGGGAAACTCACTGAAAATGACACTCCAAAACCTGCACTGCAAAGAAGACACAATCATGGATGCTTTGGAACAGCGGAGTTTCCAGGGAATCTAGGAGGACAGTATTAAGCTGTCAGTTAAGAAGGGTCCCATTTCTAGACTCCACATCTCAAAAGAAGGCTTGCTCACTGACCTAGGGCACCACGACTTAGTTCAAAGTCACTGTCCTTGGCAGTCACCATCCTCCGGGCAGTGAGGAGCTGAAAGACGAAGAAAAGCTCCAAGAAGAGGTTTGGTACGAGGTTCTCTAGATAGATACAAAAAGAAATTCCATGGTATGGGGCACCATTCACAGCCAAGGCTCAGTTCCAGGTGCCTTATCAATTCTCTTACCCAGCAGTTCTACAAGTATCTCCACTCCATCTCCCTATGCTCTCACTCACCCGCAATGCACGAGGAGTAAACAAGGGCTACCAGCTCCAGGCGCTGGCGGGAAGACACTCTGGCAGGGTCCGCAGGTTCATCTGTGAGGCCTCCTGACCGGCTGGGGAGGGGCGACCCCAATTCTGGGGTGGGACAGGTGGGGGTAGGTGACTGCTGCAGCTGCTTAGAGCTATGGGGATAAAGAAATTTCATCAGTAGTCAGCTTGGCTTCCCTGCCACAGCCACACTCAGGTCCCTCCAGAGAAGATACCAACAGCCCAAGAGACAAACCCAGAATCCCCAAGAGGGAAATCAATTTCAGGGAAAAGCCCTGAAGATCCCCCACAGGGAGGAAGCCGACATCCCCAGGAGCGGCCAGGCCATACCGCTCCTTCTTGAGCATCTCCCGCTCCTCTTGCAGACTTCTGCACCCTGGGGGAAGGCCAAGGCCCCAAGTGCAAGTGTCCAGGGCTGAGGGTTGGGAACTGGGGACACAGCTGATTGGGGGTGAGGTGAAGCAGGTCTTGGGCTTGGAGAGTGACCGCTCTTCGCTCACCGGAGTTGGGTTGATCCTGCGAGAAGGCTTCGTCCTGCTGAGTAGCCACAGGTTTTTCTCAAATTCCTATCTTCAAACATCTCCCCTCCACCACCGCAACAGCTAGACCTCTTGTTAAAAAAAAAAAAACCCACAAAACCCCTCAACATCACCCCCAGCCTTCTAACCATCCTCGCGCTACACTGCGGAGCGCCGAGCCCTGATTGACTGACTCCCCAGAGCCTTCGTACTACTCATCTCCTGCATGAGAGCTGAGTCTCACCCTGCAGGGCCAGGGGGAACCGAGCCTACGGGAGGGAACTCCTCCAGGTTGCTGAGGTTTGGTGGATCAGAGACCGTGAGGCTGGGGCGGCTGGGGCTGCCAGAGCCTCTAAGCCTCCGGCTCCCGGCTCCGGGCAGGCTCTCCCCGCTGACCCCCTCCTCCAGGCTGCGGCCTCCACGCTCCCGGGCCGGCCCCGGGACCCGCCTCCTGCCCCCGCGGCGGGCCACAGGAGACTCGGCGACGGTGCTCAAGGCCTCGGTCGGAGGGAAAAGCTGGCTGCGCGCCCCGCGGCTGCCTCGCGGCGGGCCTCCCGGCCTCCCTGGCAAGACTGCCGAGGCGCCCGGGGCCTTGGCGGGGGTCGGGGGCCCCTGCGGGAGGACGCGGCTGCTCTGCTCCCTCAGGAAGTTCAACAGGAACGGTACGAATTCTTTCCGCAGGGGCCGGAGTGAGCTCAGCGCGGCCGCCTCCCCGGGGTTATCCTAGGGCAGAAGCACAGGTCGAGGGGCGGGAGGGTCAGCCGCCGGCCAGGGGCCGTCAGCAGCCAGGGTCGCTGGGCGCCCCTCGGGTGGGCGGCCCAGGCAGCGGCGCCCAGTTGGAGCGCACTCGGCCCCGCTGGTAGTCAGGCGTCCTAGAGGAAGGGAACTGGAGTGCTGGACTCCACCGCGGGAACCGGCTTCGGGTCAGGCCTGGGGGCGTGTCAGCGCTGTTACCTTCGAACCCTGGGTGCTGCGTGCGACCCACTGCACGACGGCTGCGACCGACACCTCTTCTCGCAGCAGCGACTCCAAAACCGCCGCCATCCCGGTCTGGGCGCTGTAAGGCGACTGCGCAGGCGCAGGCGCGCCACGGGAGGCCAGGGAGGGGCGGGGCCAGCGGCGGGGAACGGCAGTTGGTTTCGCAGGGCGGGGAGGGACGGGGCTAGCGGGGCGGGGAAGGGCGGGCGGGGTGGGGCGGGGCCGGCGGGGCGGGACGGACCCGGCTATTGCCCAGGCCCATTGTCAAGGCCTCGTTGGGTCCTCAGCCCCCGCCAACAGGCCGGTTGTTGGGAGGTGAAGTGCAGATCACAACCCGTGGATCTGCACTTGGGAGGCTCGCCTTGGCTGCCTGTCCTGGCCGGATGAGCGATCTGCGGAAGGGATTCGAGCTGGGAGTGGGGTGGCCGCGGAACAGACGCCCCTCTGGGGAGACAGGATCCGGGAGAGAGGTAGGTGGAGGGGAACAGAGCCAGCCACCAGCCTATCTTCTGCTCTAAGCACATTCTTCCAAGAGTTTAAGTTTTCTAGGTCCAAATGTCACCACCCCAGAGAAATTATAAAGTTAATCTAATCTTTCATTTTGACTTTTTTCTCAAAAGCCAATTTTTAAATCCCTTGGCCAAGCAGTACTCATCGGCTTTTCAGCGCTCACCATCAGCTAATTGACCATTGAAGACAGAATTAATTACTTCTAGGAGGTTTTTAATAATCCCCAGGCCACAACCCTTAAAGTGCCTCGGGCCACCGTGCACACATAATTGCTTGTTTGTAGCTTTATTTACTTAAAT